>NW_009661372.1:1615353-1634772 GCF_000708025.1 Charadrius vociferus | reverse complement strand
ATCACAGAATCACAGAATGGTTAGGGTTGGAAGGGACCTCTGGAGATCATCTAGTCCAACCCCCCTGCCAGAGCAGGGTCACCTACAGCACGTTACACAGGACAGCGTCCAGGCGGGTTTTGAATGTCTCCAGAGTGGGAGACTCCACCACCTCTCTGGGCAGCCTGTTCCAGTGCTCCACTACCCTCAAAGTAAAGAAGTTCCTTCTCATGTTAAGATGGAACTTCCTATGTTCAAGTTTATGCCCATTACCCCTCGTCCTATCACTGGGCACCACTGAAAAAAGACTGCTCCCATCCCCCTGGCATCCTCCCATTAAGTATTTGTATGTATTAATAAGATCCCCCCTCAATCTTCTTTTCTCTAGACTAAAGAGACCCAAGTCCCTAAGCCTTTCTCCATAGGAGAGATGTTCCAATCCCCTAATCATCTTCGTTGCCCTTTGCTGGACCCTCTCCAGCAAAGGACAGTTCCCTGTCCTTCTTGAACTGGGGAGCCCAGAACTGGACACAGTACTCCAGATGCGGTCTCACCAGGGCAGAGTAGAGGGGGAGGATGACCTCCCTCGACCTGCTGGCCACACTCTTCTTGATGCACCCCAGGATGCCATTCGCCTTCTTGGCCGCCAGGGCACATTGCTGGCTCATGGTCATCCTGTTGTCCACCAGGACTCCCAGGTCCCTCTCCACAGAGCTGCTCTCCAAGAGGTCAGCCCCCAACCTGTACTGATGCATGGGGTTATTCCTCCCCAGGTGCAGTACCCTACACTTACCCTTATTGAACTTCATAAGGTTTCTTTCTGCCCAACTCCCCAGCCTGGCGAGGTCACGCTGTAAGGCAGCACAGCCTTCTGGCGTGTCAGCCACTCCTCCCAGTTTTGTGTCATCAGCAAACTTGCTGATGGTACACTCTATCCCTTCATCCAGATCATTGATGAATATGTTGAACAAAACTGGGCCCAGTACTGACCCCTGAGGGACACCACTTGTTACTAACCTCCAACTAGACTCTGCACCACTAAGCACAACCCTCTGAGCTCTATCTGTAAGCCAGTTCTCAATCCACCTCACTGTCCATTCATCTAAGCCACACTTCCTAAGCTTTCCTGTGAGGATGATGTGGGAGACAGTGTCGAAAGCCTTGCCAAAGTCAAGGTAGACAACATCCACTGCCCTCCCCTCATCCACCCATCTAGTTACTTTGTCATAGAAGGCTATCAGATTAGTCAGACATGACTTCCCCTTGGTGAATCCATGTTGACTACTTCTGATAATCTTCTTTTCATCCAGGTGCTTTGAGATGACTCCCAGAACAAGCTGCTCCATCATCTTCCCAGGGATGGAGGTGAGGCTGACCGGCCTGTAGTTTCCCGGGTCATCCTTCCTGCCCTTTTTGAAGACTGGAGTGACATTGGCTATCCTCCAGTCCTCAGGCACCTCACCTGTCCTCCAGGACCTTTCAAAGATAATGGAGAGAGGCCCAGCAATGACTTCCCCCAGCTCCCTCAGCACACGAGGGTGCATCCCATCAGGCCCCATGGATTTATGTATATCCAATTTATCTAACTGATCTTTAACGTGCTCCTTGTCAACCAAGGGATAGTCTTGTTTCCCCCAGACTTTCTCTGTTACCTGCAAAGTCGGGGTCTCACAAGGACTGGCCCGAACAGTGAAGACAGAAGCAAAGAAGGCATTTAGCAACTCCGCCTTCTCTGCATCATCCGTCACCACAGCACCTGTCTCATTCAACAACGGGCCCACATTTTCCCTAGTTTTCCTTTTGTCTCCTATATACTTAAAGAAACCCTTCCTGTTGGCCTTGACATCCCTCGCCAGGTTCAATTCCAAGGCTGCCTTGGCTTTCCTTGTTTCCTCCCTGCATACCCTGACAGCATTCTTGTATTCCTCCCAAGCAGTCAGCCCCTTCTTCCACCTATTGTAAACTCCCTTCTTCCACCTGAGCCTTTTCAGAAGGTCCCTGCTCAGCCAAGCAGGTCTCCTTCTCCCCTTGCCTGATTTCTTTCTCTTTGGGATGCACTGATCCTGAGCTTGGAGGAGGTGACGCTTAAATAGCAGCCAGCTCTCTAGAGCCCCCTTACCCTCTAGAGCCCTTTCCCATGGGATTTGCCCAAGCAATTCTTTGAAACGATCAAATTTAGCCCTCCTGAAGTTTAGGGTTTCAACTCTACTTGTCATTTTGTCTATTCTACACTTAATCCTGAACTCTATCTTCTCATGATCGCTGCAGCCCAGTCTGCCCCCAACCTTTACATCCTCCACCAGTCCCTCTTTGTTTGTGAGTATCAGGTCCAGTAAAGCACCTCTCCTTGTAGGTTCCTCCACCACCTGAGTCAAAAAGTTGTCATCAATGCACTGGAGGAACCTCCTGGACTGTACGTGCCCAGCTGTGTGGCCTTCCCAGCAGATATCAGGGTAGTTGAAGTCCCCCATGAGAATCAAGGCCTGTGATTGTGAGGCGATTCTCACCTGTCTGTAGAAGGCCTCATCAACTTCCCCATCCTAATCAGGTGGCCTGTAATAGACACCCACAACTGTGTCTCTCATATTACCCTGCCCCTTGATCCTTACCCACAAGCTCTCAACTTGCTCATCATCTGTTCCCAGGGAGAGCTCGATACATTCCAGTTGCTCCCTCACATAAAGAGCAACTCCACCACCTCGCCTTGCCGGCCTATCCTTCCTAAAAAGAACATAGCCCTCCATGACAGTGTTCCAATCATGTGAGCCATCCCACCACGTCTCAGTAATTGCAATGAGGTCATGGTTCTGCGACCGCACACAGATCTCTAACTCCTCTTGTTTATTCCCCATGCTACACGCATTGGTGTACAGGCATTTCAGAAAACCCAATGAGTGTGTAGTTTTTGCCCTTGAGGAGTGGTGGGCCTTCTGATTATCAAAAATACTAGTGCTCGGCCCCACAGTTGCTGAGCTACTATGCCCAGGCGCCTCTCCAGCGAGCCCAGTTACACGCCCATCCCCCTTCAAATCTAGTTTAAAGCTCTCCCAATGAGCCCTGCTAACGCCGTTCCAAGAACCATTTTCCCCCTGCGTGACAGGCTTCTCCTCAACTGAGGGGAAATCTTCCTCCCTCCAGACCTTCCCTCTTGCCTCCAGGGTATGGGATTCATGAGGGACAGCTTCAGCAGTGAAGACCAAAGAAAAGAAGGTGTTCAGTAACTCTGCCTTCTCTGTGTCTTCCACCACAAGAGCACCCGTCTCATTCATCAGTGGGCCTACATTTTCCCTAGTCTTCCCTTTTCTATTGATATACTGGAAGAACCTCTTCTTATTGCCTTTAACTGCAGTGGCCAAGCTGAGTTCTGATTGAGCTTTGGCCCACTAATCTTCCCCCTACAAAGCTTTGTTATATCTTGATAATCTTCATAAGTTGCCAACCCGCTTTTCCAGAGAATGTAAGCTTTCCTTTTGTTCTTGAGGTCCAGCCAAAGCTCTCTATTTAGCCAGGCTGGTCTTCTTCCCCATCGGCTTGTTTTTCGAGCCGTGGGGATGGCCTTCTCCTGTGCTTCTAAGACTACCTGCTTGAAGTAGGCCAGCTTTCCTGGGCACCTTTGCCCTTCAAAACTACCTCAAAACTGCCTCCTCACCCTCACTACAGTATAGCTGGCTTGAAAGACAATGCTCTACACAAGCCTTCAACCTCTGTATCTTATAAGCTCTTGAAAATTATGAGAGCAAAGAAGAGACCATGATTGTGCCAAGTACCATGCAAACAATCCATATTTACTTTCTTAATATTAACTTCATTAACAGATGTTAATGAAACACTTTCTGCCTGAGAAAACGAAAAGCTGGATCTCATCATGGTGAATAAATATATCTCTGGATGCTTCAGGAGTAGGAGGTTGAGAAATCTGAGAGTGACTGAAACAGAAGACTTGGGAAGAGAGAGATACAAAATGACTTTAAATATGAGTGTGTTTATGTGTGTAACAGGCATAACTACTCATGATCTTTCTCAACAAATATTCAATAAATTCTAAGCTCTGTCAGCATTAGGTTCTCTGCTAAGTGGGAAGTATGATTGCCAAGTTAACTTGGTCATATGTGCTCTGTTCATCAGCACATATCATCCACCTGTTCTTTAAATAAAGCTGTTTAAGAGGATTCACCTATTGAAATGACTGCTGACTTTATTCTGAAAATTAATTTCCTACTTTTATTTTGTTAACAAAAGAAATTTATTTGTTAGAACAATATGATTGTGGATTCTCTAGTAATGTAAAATACAACCAAGTGCATGACTTCCTGTAAACAGCAAATAAAGATAGGACATTAATTTTGCACATAGCTCTGAGGCAAAAATACGGAAATAGTTGGTAGTAGTGTTTAGACTTTGAGATCAGTGTGCTAGTTTGGAATGGCTATGGAAGAAGGGGTTGTAATTATATAGGTAGGAAATGCCTCTCAATCATCAAGAAGTGCTAGGGAACCTCTCATGAAAAAGTCAGTGTGTGATAGATATACACAGCCCAAAAAACCCCACCAAACCCCAACCCAGAAAACATTCTTGCTTCTTTAGGCAATTGTAGTTCACGACTAGGCCAACAAATGCAAAGAGAAAGCCACGGAATAGTCTTTTCCAGCTTCAGAGCATAGTTGCTGTTATAACGAAACAGCAAACTGAAGTGGAAGAAGTTGGTAGTGGTAGTAAAGACTGCTAAGTATTACACAGTGTAGTTGGAAAATTGTGGAAGATACGGTCTCGTAAACATGCATTGTACTAAAAAACTCAAATCCTATAGTGAAAACAAAAAAGGTGCTATTCGGCAACCTTAACCTTGCCCTACTGACTGGGCTGATTTTACAGGTGTCCATAGAAATCCTATGAAGAGATTCAGGGCATGTGTGACCCTTTTAGCTCATAACCGAGATTTACCTGCCTTGCTCCTCCAAGTGGATTGATGGCCCTTGGGGAGAGAGCATTGGCTTAGAAATTGTAACTGAAAGTTTGCATTACATTGCAATATTGAGATACTACATTTTGGGACAGCAAAAATGCTTATTTTGATATCCTTTTAAACATTGTATCTCTGGCATGGTCCCACTCAAATATGATTTAATTGTCATTCTTTTATGTTATCTCATTCTTGATGAATAATATCCACAGTATAAAAATAAAGTTTTTATGGTAAGAAAATGTCTTTAGATAATATGAGCGTGTAAGACACACAGAGACCTTGTTGAAGTAATTGAAAATGTTTTTATTTTTGTTTGGATCTGTTTGTTTCCCCTTGTAACTTTTAATTAATGTTGTTGTTACCTCTTTTGACCTGTATACTTTTAAAACTGCTTCGAGGGGGCGGAAAAGTCATGCAACAAAGATGACTTGGCAGTTTTATAAACCGGTAATTGGGAATCAATGTGCTTTAAGCTGTGGGCAGAAAATGTAATAAACAATCTAGTCTAGAGGGACAAAGGATTATTTGTTAATAGTATAAAAAGGTCAGTGCTACAGTAATTAAATTAAACCTGCAAGGCATTCTAAGCAATACTTCTGAATTGCAATATCCTAGAAAGAAATAAGGTGCTTGACAATTATATTCTATTGAATCTACCATGGGTCATGTCCTATATAAATGAGCATGCTTAAATAGCTTTCTGTTTTAACACTTGGTCTTAAATCTGCAATATTTGGTCTTATATTATGCGATGCAGTAAAGGCTTAACTAGCTCAGAAGTGGACAGTATTCAGCTCTGCACAGAGCCAGGTTAAGAGACAGCCCACACTCCTGTAGCGCACACTGCATCTACCTGTACCTATGAAATCTTGCACCAGCTGCGCCTGTGAAGTCTTGCAGCAGAAGCTCGATCTTATGCACACTGAAAAGCAAGTGAGGATCATCCTTTGGGTGGAACCAGCGAGCATCAGCACTTACACCCAGTAGATTCTCAGGATTTTTTTTTGATGGAATGAAACTGGATGTGTTGTGCGGTAATAAACTGCAAACTCAGTATGCTCGAGCACTTGAAACTGCTGTGTTCCTTGGATTTTGTGTTTACTACTGATCTACATGTCATAAAAAGTGTGATCACCAAAATAACTTAATGAACTGCAACATGGATTGTTATGAGAACAAGATTTTATCTTTGTGCGTTTAATGCAAAGCTGCACAGTTCTGCAGTTTAGCTGTAGCAGTATTTAACTGCAGCTCTTCTGTGTTTTCTGAGCCTTAAAAGAGCACCTCAGGAACCAGATATAATTAACCTTGTCCCAAGAAGTGTGTGAGATCACTAATTTACTTCTAAATAGTAATATCTACTTAGTTAACTTCATTATTACTGATGACTGCTTTATACTAACGAAGACTTTAATGAAAAAGTAAAATAAGAATGCATTATTTGGCCAGCCAGCCCCAAGAGAGAGAAGATTGCTGTTACACACATACAAATAGTCCATGTTACCTATCTTGGATCTCTTTTCTCATGGCAATGGGAGAGCTCAGTTCTTGGCTATATCATGGCCAGATACGTTCTTTAGATTACTTCATGCTTCTAAGATTCTGAGAATTTCCCTGACCCAACATCTGCAACGTAGCATCAGTTTCTTTTTCTGGCGCACCTTGATTTCATTGATAGAGGGAATAGGTTGAGAATAAGTCACATAGGCTTTGTGAGTTTTCCAAAACTTGATGGCGAGAAGGTCCTCTCAAGTTACACATTAATTTTTGCCTCATTCTTTAATAAGGATCAATGGGCAGAGGACAGTGGGAAGAAAAACTGCTGCAAGAAGATTAGGTGGTACAGCTATCAAACTTGAGCTCTCATTTGCTTAATTGGTTTCTGTTAAGCAAATGTGATCTCAAATTGGTTGCATACTATCTCTGAATCTTGAAGTATGTTTGTGTGCACAATTCAGACGATTTCAGAGCCTGGGTTTTAAAGGGCAAAGCTAACATTAAAGTGACTGGCCATTATAATGAGTAAAAAAGGGATTGCATACACAAGAGTTGGGAGCTTTGGAACAAAGGCTTTGTCTGCTCAATGTGTGGCTGTCTGTAATTAGGCAATAATGAAATCCTGAGGATGTTATGCATCAGCTGTTCATGAGCATACCAGTTAGGGATGGATTCATAACTGTGGAGAAATTTCTCAGAAAACAGACAATTGACTTTGAATTTTTTAAAGCAGACAGGGGCTTCCTGACTGCTGGGTAAGTGGGTTTTGGTTTGTTTTTTTTTTTTTTTTTTTTTCCTCCCACTGCGTTTTTTGATATGCCTCTTATAATAAAACCTTAATATGTTTATCTGATAAAAGAGCTGTCTATATTCAAATTCCATACGCTTCTGAGGGATAGGGATTAAGTGCAGAAGGACTGCTAATTTAAAATACATTAAAATCCATTCAGCTACAAGCTAAGTAGGATTTAAGTCTATGAGAACAAAGAAGAACACAAATTCAGAACATCTTTAAATGTTCAGTTTTGAAGCTTTTCCTTTTTCTTGATATGTGATAGTATATTGGTTCTTAAACTCCAGAGAACTATGTTAATATTGGAGCCAAGTTTGTTCAGCTTCAATTCTAACTCCTGTTAATTTCTATTTTACTTTGTATAAGGGAAATATTTGGGGAAAGTGGCTTTCACTGCCCCTTCTGTCAGTTCTTGCGGCTGGGACACCTTGAAAATTATGGGATTGTATATTTTCCATAGTTCATAGTACTGTGTCAAAACAGTAGGTATGATGTAGATGTGCGACAACAGAATAATATTCCTGGTGCAGTATATAACATAGTTATAAGCAACAGAAGACCAAAAGGAATTAAAGTGGTGAATCTTACATGGCAAGCAGTTAGAGCAGGTGTAATTGAGAATGCAAAGAAATCTGCCCAGTTTAAATCAAACAGGGACCTGGACACCACCACGAGAAGTGGACTTGTGTGAACCCCATAAGGATCAACAAGGCCAAGTGCAAGGTCCTGCACCTGGGTAAGGGCAGTATCAATACAGGTTGGGGGACGAAGTGGTTAAGGGCAGCCCTGAAGAAAAGGACCCGGAGGTACTGATTAATGAGAAACTCATCTTGAGCCGGCAATGTGCACTCCCAGCCCAGAAAGCCAACTGCATCCTGGGCTGCTTCAAAAGAAGCATGGCCAGCAGGTTGAGGGAGATGATTCTGACCTCCTGTTCTGCTCTGGTGAGACCCCACCTGGAGTACTGTGTCCAGCTCTGGAGTTTTCAGCACAGGAAAGACATGGACCTGTTGGAGCAGGTATGAAGACGGGCTAAGTGAGTTGGGGTTGTTCAGCCTGGAGAAGAGAAGGCTCCGGGGAGACCTTATTGTGGCCTTTCAATACTTAAAGGGGGCCTACAGGAAAGATGGGGACAAATTTTTAGCAGGGTTTGTAGCAATAGGACAAAGAGTAATGGTTTTAAACCAAAAAAGGGAAGATTCAGACTAGATAAAAGGAAGAAATTTTTTACAATGAGGGTGGTGAAACACTGAAACAAGTTGTCCAGAGAGGTGGTATATGTGCCATCCTTTTAAACATCCAAGGTCAGGTTGGACGGGGCTCTGAGCAATCTGATCTAGTCGAAGATGTCCCTGCTCATTGCAGAGGAGGTTGGACTAGATGACCTTTAAGGGTCCCTTCCAAACCAAACTATTTTATGATTCTATGATTGTATGAAAGTGTGATGTATCAGCCTGTGAATTGCCATTGATTACTTTGTTTAGGACAGTGGTGTGGCAGACTGTGGAACAGAAGTTTCAGAATTGTGTCATGTTTAGAATACACGTTGAAAATATAGTAGATGCACTGAAGTGGGAAATGTTAAGAGCATCAACTGAAAGAGTATGAGCCTAGGTGTGTGAGTAGTATGTGCTTTTAAATGCATGTGTGGGAACATATTGGATATAAGCTGGCAATGTGCGCTTGCGGCCTGGTCTGCATAAAACGAAGCATGGCAAGCAGGTCAAGGGAGGTGATTCTCCCCCTCTACTCCATTCTAATGAGACTCCATGTGGAATACTGCATCCAACTCTGGGACACCCAGCACAATAAAGCAATGGACTTTTTACAGTAGGTCCAGAAGATGGCCACAAAAATGATCAGAGGGCTGGAGCACCTCTCCTATGAAGAAAGGCTGAGAGTGTTGGGGTTGCTCAGCCTGGAGAAGAGAAAGCTCTGGAGAGACCTTATTGTGGCCTTTCAGTACTTAAAGGGGGCTTATAAGAAAAGCAGGGAGAGACTTTCTATCAAGGCCTGCAGTGACAGACAAGGGGTAATTGTTTTAAACTGAAAGAGGGTAGGTTTAATTTGGACATAAGGAAGAATTTTTTTACAGTGAGGGTGGTTCTATGATCCTATGATTCTAATCATTTGGGTATATGAGAGATGAAAGAAATATCTGGTTTTTTTTCTATCAACTTGCAGTGACAGCTGAAGAAGCAAGATAAACTATTCTAAGGTGACTTCTTGGCAGATAAAACTAGTGTTTCTATTTCTGGGCTATTGAGTTTAATCTCTAGCCTATACTGAAGCACTTTGGCAACGGCACTCTAATGGATGGTGTTTTAACACATGCTATAGAATTATGGCATCATAGAATATCCCAGGTTGAAAGGGACCCATAAGGATCACCAAGTCCATCTGCCAAGCCTAAAAATGATGGGGAAACAAATACCTGTAGGAGGGTGGAAAAATTAACATTTTTTCTCGACATTCTGTGACTGAGGTGCAAGCACTGGAATTGTCTTCTCCTGGACTACATAGTTTTAGAAGGTAGCTGTGGTAACAATTTGGCTGGGAAACAATGGCAGGTATAGGCAATGTGGCTGTGGTTAGGAAGACTTGACTGCAGGCATGGTTGTGCTGCTTCGTTGTTACAACAGTCTCTAACATGTAATCATCAGAAGAGACCAGCAAATTAAACTCATTAGAAAATCATTCTTGACCAGAATGTTTTCCTTCCTTATTGTACCAAGACATTGAATAATGTGATGTAGGTTTTTAAACTGAAGTTTTCATAGTAAAAAATTGGAAGATTATTGCAGACAATGATAGAAATCATTTCATACAAACTATTGAACATAAATAATTCACTTCCAACTTTATCAGATTTTACTCCTATTTTAAAAGTCTTACTGCTCTCTACTAGTTAACAAATATGAGCATCATCTGGAAAAATCCTATGTTCTTATGTCATTGTTAGTTTTACCTTTTCTGTATCAAAATATATCCTAGGGAGTGAAGTGACCCACTGTACCCCGGTAAGTGAAAATGTTTTTGAAGTCTTTTCTCAGGACTTTTTTGGAAAACCTTGGTTGACGCTTAGTGACTATTTCTAAAAGGTTTTTCCAGAGAGCAGAAGCTGCCTCCTCTCACAGGTCCTCAATAAACGGGGGTTTTCTCATAGCTGTGAATGCATGTAAGTGCTCATATCCTATATTTTCTCTGTTTTCTCATTCTGCCACAGGTCTATAAAGGTAGATCATCTAATCAATCACAAACCAAAACCCATCTTGTCATGTGAATGTCATGGAGCTGAAACACTTAGTGTGTATTATGTTACATTGAAGGTTAGCCTGACTCAGTATTAATCATTTTGTCATGTGGTACCACTGTAGCTGAAAACACACACATGTACATGCACAGTGCTGTTTAAAATTCAAATTTACTTAAGTCAAATTTATTTAAAAAAAATAATTACATTCTTACAACTCCTGAGTGGCAGTAGCAACATGTAGCTTATGGCAAATAAAAAGCAATGTCCTCTTTCTATGGAAGGTGAGGAATGACTTCCTGTAGATGAATAGTGGCATTGATCATGCACACAATCCTTAAAGGTGAAGAGGCTGCTGGAGGAAACCTAGTCTTCCTTCGTTTGTGTTTTTGTAAAGCTTGTTTTACATATTTTGGGAACACATTCTTCGTTCTTATTGTATGTTGTAAATTTGGTTCTACGCGGTTCTCAAGTTTTCATTCTCTCAGTGATTGTTACCTGATTGTTGTGACTTCCTTTTTTGTCCTTGAGGCACTTTACCAGGGGCTTGTACTACCATCCCACATTTCTACTCCCATGAGGCCCTACTGCACTCGCATAGAGTGTGTAAGTATGCAGATGCCCCCTGGAATTTCCCAAGCACATTTATGTATCATTGACAATACATTATGTACTACTGTCTAACGCCCCAAATTGCTGTTCCTGTTTAATCATATGAACTGCTCTAGGCATCAACTTGTTCAAAAGAAAATTAGATTTTGCTGTTACAAAGTAGCATTTGTCTCTTTTAATAAGAACAGGTTTATTCTAGTATTGACTCACACAAATGCAACAAATCTACATGGCTGACATAGGAGATCATCATGACTGGAGAACCAGAAAACAGCAGGAACACACCCTAGGCAATCCTAATAAATAAATACAGGATTACTTATTATTCTTTAGGGCATTTGGGGAAAACATCTAACTCTTGAGTTCAATCTCATGTTTAAATCTGCTGGTATTGAATCTAGTGAAGACCAAGAGAACTGCAAACAACAACGAATTAGAAAAAGAAAAACTAAAACCACAAAGAAACTTTCACTAGAATAGACTTGTGAGAGTACAGGTACCATCTGTAGATAACTGGGACAATGCTTGAGGCAAGCAAACTGTTAACGCTTTCACTTTTGTTCATGGATATATATTTGTCGAGGATCTGAAAATTTTAATTCTGAGGAAAATTCAATACTTCTGAGATATAATAATATCAGACTTTTGGTATGTTATTCACCTGTTATTAATCTTCAACCCACATAATCTGGGGTTTTGTTTTTGTTTTTTTGTTTTTTTGTTTTTTAAGGGAGAGAGAATATTGTAGGCTTCCTTAGAAGAATGGATACAGTCAATGCATGGTAGCTGAAGCCAGATAAAAGTCTTACTTAAGTGCGGATTTTATGTATATAATAGTGAAAATTGTTTACCATTGAAACCAAATATCTAGGACAGCATTATTCAAATTATTAAGCTTAGTACAAAGCAAAACAAATTACTTCTGTGGGCTTGGAAATCATAGGTGAACCAAGAATGTCTCCTGATTTTGTGAAGCTCCACATTATGCAGTAGGAAGAAATTTTTTGCTTTGAGGGTAGTAAGGCACTGGAACAGGTTGCCCAGAGAGGTTGTTGAGGCCCCATCCCTGAAGGTGTTTAAGGCCAGGCTGGATGTGGCCTTGGGCAACCTGGTCTAGTGGGAGGTATCCCTGTCTATGGCAGGGGGGTTGGAACTCAATGATCTACAAGGTCCTTTCCAACCTAAACCATTCTATGATTCTACGATATTATTACTTATTGACTGGTATTTTGCTTTTTGTCTTATCAAGATGTTCTCAGATAAATCAGTATTCAAGGTTGTCTATAATCTCCAGGCAACAAGATCAGACAAGTGTAGAATATTTATTTGATCAAAGACTTGAGCCAAACTCATGTTCATTTTGCTTGATAGTGCAGGCTTCTCAGAAAGATATTTGCAGTGATGCGTAAGGCCAGACTTGCATTATATACTATACCATTCAGTTGAGTCGCATCACATCAAAAGTTACAAAATAAAATAGCAAAGCTTCACCTCAAGAAAAAAGGGGATACCAAGCATATCAGGCTAGAGAGATGAATTTAGAATACTTATTTGACTGAAGAGTTGAATCAAACACATGTTAAAGACTTAAAAACAAATTCTTCCTGAGGCTTTATTGTAACAGTCCTATACTTCTGACCATAAGTGAATGAACCTAATCACCAAATGACAATCAACATCAACTTGGACAGTGGTCTGCCTTTTCTCTGCTTTCCCTATTGTTGCCTCCCTCCCACCAATATCCCACACTAAAAACCCTTCCCACCTTTTCTTTCATTCTAATTCAGTGGTTTCTGGACTACACAGTAGTATAGTATTGGAACTTTTTTCACTATGAACCTATACTTGTGCCAGCCTGGCCATAAGCAAAGTAATGTGGATTCAGAGATCTCCCTTGTCCTGTGCTCCATTGTTTTAGTTCTTAATTAAATTTACAGTCTATTCCTACTCAGTTCCTCTGCTTATCAGTTATCACTTGAGTTTGCTACTACACAGTGAAAGGCACTTAAAAGATACGTCACCCTTCACCTCTTCTTTTTTCATACTGGAGACAAAACAACTGATTGTTTCAGGTAGTAACATCAGGCAAGGCTTGCAAAGCCCTGATTTTTTCTAGTAAGCAGTAAAAATAAAGTCCATTTAAATTTTAAAGATAAGGCAGTGATTTTCCTTTTCCTTTTTTTTTTTTTTTTTAAACTACTCATCCAGTTATTCTCAAACTGATCTGACTTTTGAAATTCCTCTCTAAAGTTTGGGAACAAGCCAATTTGACAGCTAGTTTAGTGAAGGGATAATTATTTTATAGTGCTATGGTACAAGTTACATGTTCAATCTTTTCTGAAGAGACAACATGACAGATAGATACAATAGAAGAGCCTCTAATACGTAGTCATTTAAGTTGTGGCAATTGTGTAAACACTTTGAAGCAATCTTCCCTGATGTTCAGATAGTGTGAAATTTCCTTTTTAATGTGTCAACATACTGTAGTTAACTTCTCAATACAACTGTCTACAGTTTATCAAAGAAAATTCCACAAAGATCACCTGTGATGAATGTTTATAGACTTAAATTCTTGCTTTTATTTAACATTAACATGAGACTTCTGGAGTTTTGTTACTGTACTGTAGCTAGTTGTTCTATCATCAGACTTACTTAAAAACTGTGGATATACTTGGTTTAGTTCTGCCAGATTATATTACATTGGGGCAGAGCTAAACTCTGATATATAAGTATATTTGCATCCTGGATGGTGATGGAAGGATTAAAAAGAATAGAACATTATTAAAAATTGTTTGAAATACTGGCATACTCCCTGTTAAAGTTTGCATTTCAATAAAAGGCTGCATTTGATGATTAACATTCTTGGTAGTGCAGGCTTCTTGGAAACATATTTGCAGTGATGCATGAAGCCAGGTAGCTGCCTTGTATAAAGTACCATACCATTTGGTTGAATTGCACCATATAAAATGTTCTGAAATCTAACAGCAAAGCTTCACCTTGAGAAAACAGGGCATTATTAAGCATTTCAGGTAGACACCTTGTTGCCCAGTGTTCTCTCAAAATAGGCTAACAACCACCTTTAATTTACAGCACCTGAGACTAAATATTTTCTTTCCTGTTAAATTCTCTAGCTGATTGAATTTTCTTGCATGGAGCACTGATTCTTGGCAAACAAACTCATTTACCAGCAGACATTCAGACAGGAAACTATTGACTGAGACTTTCAGCTACTTTACTTTTTGTGGATGCAGCAGCAGACCAATAAAAAGTCATTTCATGCTTGCATCGTGGTGTTTCAACATCCTCCACTTGTGAAAGCGGTCAGCAGTAAGTGGGAAATGAATAGTGAAGCAGTGGAAGTCTAGACTTCTGGCAGTGCTTCAGCTTTTGCTGAAGAATGCTTACTTTCATTTTGAGTTATGGCAAAATATATGGCCTCTGAAAGGCATTCCATTCATGGTATGTGGGGGAAAAAGACTTTTGCCAAACTCTATTAGCTGAATAGTTCTCTGGGTGAATTTGTCTAAGCTAGCCCTTTACTGCTGGAAGTTATGCCTGTTCTTCACCAAAGTACGTATGGCTTAAGGATCTCCAAGGCACTGCAGCTGGGTAGGCAGTAAAGGAAAAGCAGCTCTTTCATTAGAGGAATTATACAAAACATCTGGTGTTAAAGCTCTTCAGTATTTTGTAGGGATAGCAATTTCTTTTTCCCTCTTTTTCCTATTTGTCTGTCTTCCTACAGTGGCATTGACATGAACACCAACTGCCAGTAAGTGAAAGGTTTGAGATTAGACTAGCAGCATACAGCCTCCGTATCAAAAGCAAGCAGGCAAGCAGTGCAGGCAATTTCTTTCCAAAGTAGGCATTTCCGCCCACAGAAAATAAACAAATGCAGTAGCAAAGTGATGGCAATTCAATAAGACTGATTTTTTTTTCTCTCCTTAGTCAATAAGTTGTTAATTACCATAGCTTAACACAGGTCAATGAACTTAACTTTTATTGGAAATGAGATATTTAGATTTAAAAATACAAAGTATTTAGTGCCAACAAATTTCTATTGCTCAAGCTGTAGCTTGACTTCTTGTACGAGATTACTGGACTGATCAGCTGAGCATGTCCAATCAAGTAATAATTTTGGGGATGTTTGCAATTTCAGTGAGTGTAAATTATCGGCCCTTGTTACATCATGTTAACTGAACTGGCTTTATGGAGAGGTCTAGTCTTACAGTCCAGGTCACATTTGCATGCACTAGTTCAATTTTCTTCCAAAAGAGAAAGTCTCTAATTCTTGTATTCCCCTTTTTACCTCAAAGTATTCAAAGGCTGTTCAAATAAATGAATCATTTATTAATTTCTTTGTTCCCCTTATCACCTTCCCCATTGCCTGAAACAACAGGGGCAATCAAGTGTTTAACAATTGAAATTTTGTTTGTTTGTTTTATTCAGTAACTATAGAAGTCTGTATTATTAAACGACTTTCAAATTATTTGGTTGTTGAATAATTCAGCCTTAACTAAAATAGAGCTGCAGAACTGCTTCCAGTAGTAATGAAATGGGGAGTTATTAATGGAAGGTGCCAGATTAGGAGGGTAACTGGACAAAATTTGTTTTAATTCTGCAAATCTGGAGCTGGCTCCCAGGAAAATCTTGGCACTCCTCCTGATTTTCCTATTGGGGTAAGAGCAACTCAGATAATTGTTGTGGGTGTTGTGTTTTTTTAATTTTTTTTCATTTTCACTAAAGAAGGAGAAAAAAAAACTTTGAAAAGATAGTTAGATTCCCTAAAGGAAAAGGGGGAGGATACCAATAAACAACAATGCATTTCAGAAAGATTTTGGTGAAGTGTTGACAAACTACACTGGAACATGACAAATGGTGACTCATATTGAGTTGGTCAGTGCAATGGTCTACCTAGTGACATAACTGTGGCATTACCCTTGTTTAATGACACAAGTGGTGGAACTGAGCCTATGGCTGTTAAATATGGGCTTAATGCCCAGCGCTGAGCAGAGCCTTTGGCCTGTATGATGACAGTTGCTGGAAAAACACCTATAGCTTCCTTACAGGATGTAGAATGAGGGGAGGGATCCTAGCAACAAGGATTTACTTGAGTCCTTTAATACAAAAAATTCTGAGAGGATAGAAGGTTAAGAAAATTAAACCTTAGGCAAATCATTTTCTGTGTAGTGCCCAAAATCTTTAAATATGTGCATGTAACAGCTGTATACAATCTTAATTTTTTACTGGGGTGATGTGGCCCTTATGGTGCAAGCTACTGGCAATCTTACTCAGATCATACTTTTTGTCTGCAAGTGTAACATAAATGGGAACTATTTACTCAATAGCTAGAGCTCTTTGTTTCTTCCAGTCGGGACAAATGCCTTTCAGACTTGATGTGTAATAGTCCGAATGGATGGTAGTGGTTTGGGCACGTTCCTCTGAACTGCCTCATGTAAGCATGTACCCCTGACTACAACTGCATTTTGTAAATTTTCCTTTCTAAACCATGGGAGGATATGTGAGGTGGACTAGCCTACTCTAGCACAAATAATACAAATTTCTTCAAAGAGCATGACTGCTTCCTGAATCTGGATACTGATGAATTAGGGTGGCATGAGGGAGATAATGTTCTGGTAGCAATACGCTTTTCTGTTTTGGGATTTTTTAAAAAACTTTGCAGGATTTGTGGACCTACTGTATTTGCTGTGACTTGGGGGAAGACACTCAAACGTAGAAAACACTCTGCTTTGTCTGACCATCAAATATAGGCATATAGTCCTCATTGCTGTAAAATGTGGAGAATCTGCTGGTAGAAGTCCTCTTCTGCCTTGCCAAACAGTAATAATACCACTCTGCTTTTACTCTCAGCCTCTAAAAGCAGATGCTGGTACTGGCTGCCCTAGCTGCTTGGTGGTAGCTCTCAACAACAGTTTAGGTCATTTGTGCCTTTCTTTGTTTCTAGCATAAAAAACTGTTGAAATTGTAACTTTCTGGTGTAGAGATGAGCCTGAGGTCAAAGTGGTTCCTTAGGATGCCCCACATCTCTTTCTCTTTTGGCATTGGGTCCAAATAATTACTGAATTTTCCTTTAGTTTATGCTTGGTTTTGTCATGTTACGGTGAGAATAGAAAGGAGAGGAAGGATG
Organism: Charadrius vociferus; assembly: GCF_000708025.1. Lineage (NCBI taxonomy): Eukaryota > Metazoa > Chordata > Aves > Charadriiformes > Charadriidae > Charadrius > Charadrius vociferus. The sequence continues at coordinate 1,617,530 of NW_009661372.1, read as the reverse complement.
TCAAATAGTCATTTACATACATTTTTTCTACTCTTTTCCTTAACTTAGTGTCCGTCTGGACATAACAAGTAAATAAGCCAGGGAATTTGGGTTGTGCTGAAGTTTCACAGCTATTTCTGTGTGTTTTTAATCTGGTACCCTGGCTGTACCCTGCTTAAGAAGCAGCTCACTTGTAAAGCAGTTTTTCACTTTACTCTTGCTGCAGCTTTTTAATGTGATGTTGTCAGTCACAGTAGAGTCTGTATGGGATTCTGGGGAATACCAACACAACTGGTGCAGGACTGTGTTCGGCAGCTAAGTGAGTAACTATACCCTGTAACGTAATGGTAAGGGGAAAATGCTTACTTCAGCTGTTCATGAGATACGAAAAGAGGATAAAATGCATGTATGCATGTTTTTATTTTTCTTCCACCACTGGTCCCATTGTGGCTGTTTTGTTCTGTCCCACAGACCGCTGACCTTATTATTGAATTTTCATTGAGGTTTTCTGGAACTTGCAACTATTTTTTACCAAGTGAAGCCCAGCCTATTTCTTTAACAAATAGGTCAGTTGTAACTCATAGCTAACTCAATGAATTAAGCTTAAACAAAAAGGCTTTCTCTCTCTGTTTCTTAGTTCACTTATAATACTACAAAACAAAAAACCCAAAACCCCACACAACAACAAACACAACCAACCAACCGTACAAATAAAACAGTAAACAAACCTAAACAGACTTTTGTCAGGGTCTTCAAACAACTCATTTGAAGGAATTCAAATTCTTACTGTTCTGTATATAGTCTATTCATCTCACTGTAAAAAGGCATAATATTGGTACTAAAGCTCAACCACAAACAGAAGAATATTTTAATCTGACTAAAATTAACCACATTTAACCATAGAGCAATAAATAGAAGAACATGCTGTGTGCCTTATGTAGAGTCAGCTGTCACTTAGTTGTATTATTCAGTACATTTTTGCACAGTGTCTGTAAGAACAGATGAAATTTGTATTTTTCAGTGTTCTTGAACTGTTAGAAATGCAAGTTTCGATAGAAAGGTTAAATTTTGAGGAATGCTTGTGAGAATCGTATCTACATGAGGATCTGCACAAATGAATGTTTCTGACTCAAACTTTGCCACATGAAGAGAATTTAAATGATAGTTCACACTTTGCTAGAGCCTAATGTACTAAATGCATAAGAAACTTAAGGATTCACAGATACTAAATGAACAAGGGAAAAAATAACAGACTGCATGCAGAGCAGTTCTAGGGCTGCCAGTACAGCGTTCAGTACACAATAAAATCATTTTGGTCTGTGTTCTGGAGAAAAACACTTTGCAGGCACAGGGAGCCTTTGTTTTTCTGGTGGCTGATGCACTTGAAAAGAAGTCTTTGCCTCTACAAAGCAGGATATATACATTGCACATGATTCCACTGGCTTCCAGGGAATGAGACACTGCCTAAAAATGAGACACAAATGTCATCCAAGAAATGTAGGAGCAAGGGTGAATGTTATATGAAGTACAGAGGGGCAAAACTGTAAGACTGTGTGCAAGATTACCATGGCTCTACTCATTTTCTGTTTAGCTGTGTATTTAATAAATTATTTTAGAATTTCTTTGGGTAACACACTCTTAACCCATGCTACAACATGCTTTTAAACAAGAGATGCAAAATAAAATACTGCACCAAATAGGTCTAAAAATGCTAACTCCTAAAAATAAAGATCATGATTGCTCAGTTTGTCCCAGCCCACCTGCTTACCCTGTATAAAATTTTGATTGAAAACAACCACTTTTTTTTTTTTTTGCCTTTATTTTTAAGGTCTGTCCAGAAAGTGTATGCTTCCGGAGACCCAAGTGACCTGGAAATTTCTTCAAGCTGTTGTTAGGAAACACGTGACCAGTCAATAGTAATATTTTCAGTACAACAGAAATATGCTCTCTTTTAAACCTGACTGATCTTAGAAACTGGATAAAACCAGAAACGGCTATTTATTTCTTGGAAATAACAGTTTGAAAAGGTAAAAGTATAGAGTATTCTCACTAGAATCAAAGTAATTGCAGCATTTGCACTAAATATGGAAAAACAGGTGGTTGAACTGTGGGAAGAGGTAGAAAGGTTAAGAAGTATTAGAGACTGTGAAAATGAAATAGGTTGGTGGAGCCATACCCTGAGGCAAAGGCAGCAGGAA
>NW_009661372.1:1579782-1611712 GCF_000708025.1 Charadrius vociferus | reverse complement strand
GTGAAGGGCAACCAAGATGATTGAGGGATTGGAGCATCTCCCTTATGAGGAAAGGCTGAGAGAGCTGGGACTCTTTAGCCTGGAGAAGAGAAGGCTGAGGGGAGACCTTAGTATGGCTTACAAATATCTAAAGGGTGGGTTGAAGGAGGATGGAGCCAGACTCTTCTCAGTGGTTCCCAGTGACAGGACGAGGGGCGATGGGTGGAAGTTGGAACATAGGAAGTTCCATTCCAACACACACAAAAACTTCTTTACAGTTCGGGTGACAGAGCACTGGCACAGGCTGCCCAGGGAGGGTGTGGAGTCCCCTTCTCTGGAGATTTTCAAAACCCGCCTGGATGCAGTCCTGAGTAATGTGCTCTAGGCAATCCTGCTTTAGCAGGGGAGTTGGACTAGATGATCTCTAGAGGTCCCTTCCAACTCTGAAAATTTCTGTGATTCTGTGATTCTGTGAACTCTATTAATATAAGCAAATGGGTAATTTTTCTGTTCAGAAATAGTATTTAAACAGTCCTTGATATCAGCAAATTAATTAATGTCCATTATGGATATGGATTAAATGAAGGCACAAAGACATTTCCCTTTATCATTGATGAATCTCATCTCAATATTGGGTAATGACCTTATGCCGTGTTCTGTCTACATTTTACAGCAAAAGTATTCTGGTGCTTAACCTTTTGTTGATTTGCCACATTATGTGACAAAATTCTAAACACTATGGTGGCCTATGAAGTTTAAAAAACAACAACAAAAAGGTACAGCAGCAAATCCACAAAGCAGGGCATGAAACACCAGTTGTGTTGATGGGCGTGTCTCATCTTGTTTTGGAGAAAGTTCTCATCAGTGCTCTAAATGAAAAAAGCAGCTATTATGTGTTTGAAGTTTTGAGTAAGACAGTTTGCTGAAGATTTTGGTGGAGGACCTAGCAAGGTATCAGGAGATGTCCTAACTGGAGCATTGGTGCCCATAGTGTGCCCATGTCAGCCATCTTGCAGCAGCATCTTTCTTTAAAATTATGTAAACCCAGTTTTTCTGCTATGACTTTAGTAGGAGAATATCCATCTACATGAAAGCAGTGCTACAGGGCCTGTATTATACAAGGTTATGAAGTGAGTAGAAGCTTAAGGCTTGATCCCAACTGGTAGAATGGCTTACTGCACAACAATTTGCTTTTACCATCATAATTTTGCTTTTAGTAGACCAAAAGGGTTTTCAAAAGAAAACCAAACCTAAAACTTAAAAATCAATTAAACATAATTCCTGAGCTGTCTTCTTAGAACCAGAAAACTCAGTTTTGTGGTACAAAACTAATACTTCTCACCAATGATAATATAATTTGGGGACTGGATTAATGGACAATTCTTTATTTTTATTTTTTTTTTTTCACAGTACTATTTGCTTTTGCTCTCCTTTACATGACAAAGTTTTCTTAGCTATACTGCTGTTGTGTGATGAGACATAGTGAGAATCTTGAGTGGTCATACAGAAATAAGTTTTTAAAACGTATTTATTATCGTCTTCCTTGATCCCTCTCCAAAATAAAAATCAGATGGCTGGCACTTTTGTAGCTTTTTTTATACTTTTGTTTTTCTTTTTTTTCAAGGATACACAATATCTAATTGTAAATTTCTCAAATGTTTTTGGAAAAGTTATAGTAATGAACAGTACATTGATAATTTGAGTACTTGTATTGAAAACACGTGGTAAGCTCCTGTTACTTGTGGTGGTGAGGAAATGATATGTCATAAGAACCTCTGCAGTTTCAGGGAGGGAGCATTTCTTGGGGGGGGTGTCTTTGTTTCTTTTTATCGAATATCATTGGTTCTTAGTGAATTCTGGGGTTTGTGGTGGGTTTTTTTTTCCATTTTTTTTTTTTAACAGACTGATATGTTTCTTTCCATTTGCAAGTAGCACTGTGCCTTTGCATCAAATTCTGCAGCAGTTTAAAAATCTAACTTAAACAGCACCTCAATTTTTCAACAGATAAGTAAACCTTCAGTATATGCAGTATTACGCATGCAGAAAAATTCACTCAGATTGAACAGTAAAGCAGCTAAGAGTTTTATAACAAAGACTGAATGAAGATGGAGATATTAGGAATAAAGTTGTATGGTGAATTTTGGGGTTTGCCATTTATTCTCTGCTCTACAGATTTTCTAGGTGGTGTTCCTGTTCATCTCTATGACAATCAAATGCCTGTCAAACACGATGCAGCCCCAGAATCTTTTGTAACAATCTTTTATTAACAGATACAGTAAATACCTGAAAAATGTTAGTTTTCCTTGTCAATATACTGAAACATAGAAGAAGGATTTAGTTAAATGGGTATTTCCTTTCTATTGCTAGGCAATGAAACTGATTAACTGATCTAAAATTTCATTCCTATCAGAGAAGAAGTTCATGTGACAAAATAATTCCCCATCATTCAACAACATGTAGTGCATTTTAGAGACCCTAGTAATCTAAGGAAAGCTTTTGACTAAGCTGATAATGAAAGAAACTTAAGCTTTGACAAAAGAAGGTGACTGCGCCATTAAAGTGTTGGTCAGGTAGAAGGATGTTCAGAAACGTATTTTGATTACCTGTAGAGGTCCACAAAGAGAGAGAGAAAAGTGCATAAAAAACCCCCAAATCTTGAAGTTTTTTTTAAGTTCACTGGAAAACTGTGAAGTTAGGTACTCAACAGGAAATGTCAGTTAAAACTGAGTGAGTATATGTAGCACTGTGTTGACTATAATGTCGTGAGGATTTTCAGACCTATTACACTTTTTCTTAAAACACCTAGTAATCAGAACCAAAGAGAAACAGCATAAATTTTTTAACAATGAAGGTATATAATTAATATATACATTAGGGTGGCATATGAAGGCTATTTTTTCTTAAGAGTGGCTGTCTAATATTGATCTCAAAATCTGCATTTATGCACATAATAAGATAAATGAATATTAACAGAGTAGTGAACATTCCAGTGTCCTGTGATTTTATTACTTCTGTCTGCTTTTACTACGTGTTTGAGCAGCAGTGTTCAGTTGTATATCAGTCATCAAAAGGGTTTTCTTTTTTTCTGAAGAAATCAGATTTGATAAATTTGCCTATTTAGTAGTATTACAGATTTACTAAACAGTGGAAAACCAGCAGGAATAAGGTCTGTATTTCAGAATAACTTAAACACTTAAACAATGCTTTTTCTGTCAGGAAGGAGATTATAAAGTAAATTTGTTAAAACAAGAGATTACTTTATAAACACATTGCAAGGTACATGATAGACCTTTAAAAATCCATAGATATAACTAATCTTGAGTCATAACTTCCTTGTTCACGGAATGCTAATTCTTCTGTAATGAAGATCTGTGCATTTGTCCTCTCCTGTGCTTTTTGCCATTTGGTTCAGGTGGCTTACCACCATTGCCACTTTGTCCTTTTTCTGTTCTTCACAGATATTTCCTGCTCTACCAAGCAAAAAAAGTGAGGCAGGACTCAAATAAGCTAGCATGTAGGTTTTTTCATTCTTTTGGGGGGTTTTGGTCAGAAAAAATTGTCTTTTGTAGGCTGCTTAAGAAGCTGCAATAGGAAACGCAGTATCTCTGTCACAATTTTATCTTTGCCCTTAAGGAAAGAACACATTACAGCTGTGACCACAGCTGCAAATGCAGCTGTGTCGATTCCGTTTCATAAATGTGAGGGTATATTTAGCTTTGAAAACCTTGAAAATATGTGTAGAAAGAGGGTATGTTAAACATTAAAGAAGATGCTGGTTTCCAATCTCTTTCCTCCTTCCCTCTTTCACAGATTGTATGCATCGATATGATTTAAAGTGATCTATAGACTGAAATTCCTGGACTATGCCTGTGCATGCTGGAGAGAGAGGAAGGTGGATTCATGAGAAATACTGAATCCTGGGGCAGATATTATTTTCATGCAGACAACTTCACTCAAAACCTGGGAGAATTAGGTGAAAATGCTTCTCCCTTCACTGTTGCAAATGCTACTCAGTGGTTGGTCCTGCCTTTGTTAACATGGCAGGTCATTTTAAGCTAGCTGATGAGTTAGTTTCTCAGTGAGAATTAAATGGTGGGCTCCCTCTGCCCTATCAATACTGAAAGGAATTTTCAACTAAATACCAAGTGCAGGTGATCACATGCTAAAATCAATTTTACCTTTTGACAAATGGAGCAGTATTTCCCTTTCAAGTTATACTACAACTCCCAAACCTTATAGGAAGTTACATGTGTAAGTTGTTTAACACTTAGAAAATCTCATAGCCGTATTAAAGTTAGATTGTACCTGAAAGTCTGTCTGAGTTTATAAATATTGGAATATGTTCTGAAGATCTTTAAACAGGATCACTGGTGGGGTGAAATGTGAAATGTATTTCAAGTGCAAGTGGCAGATCTCATTATTTATGTAACTTTATTTTAAAAGTATCTCTTCAGAATCCTCATATTTTAATAAGAACACCAATTGATAAGGTGCCACAAAGTATTAGGATGAATAAACTTTTTGCAGGTTGGAACCAACATCTTCAAATTAACTGTGGGCCAGTACAGGCTGCAGAACTCTGAAAAATAATGGGCTTCCTCTGTGAAACACTGCTTAATGACTGCGCAGCTGCCAGTGACTTCTGTATGGCATTCAGCTTCATTAATTTATGAAGTGAGACTTCAGACTGTGGGCGTAGTGAGGAAAGGAAGCAGAGTTCAATGCTGGGGTGGCAAAAGCATAAACGGTCGTGTCAGAAAGTTCTTTGACCCAGCATAAGCTTTAAAAAATGTTGTTGCCTATAGCATGAGCACCCAGCAATGTCACTCTCAGTGAATTTACACAGAAGGCAGCAGATACATGCCCCCACATGAATACATTAGCATAGCGCCTTGCAGAATCCATTTATTTGCTCTGATTCTTCCACCAAAAAGTCACACTTATGTGAGCTAAGAATCAACCAGCTCTACTCTGTCAAATCTCACACTTTTATGAATATAGATCTCTTCACATTATTTTGCCAGCAGACACAGCTTGTTCTGCTTAATTTGAGGTGTGTAAGAGTCATATGCATTCGGCACCACATTCATTTTGTACATGGCAATAAGACCTGTTTATACATATAACTACAGATATCTACATTGCTGCAAGCTCTGGTTTTGTTCTAAAGTATTTGCTTTCATGTGCTGCCTTTTCTCCTCAGAAGTCAAATGGGTGAGCTTTTGTCTGCTTGTAAAATACCATAAAGATGTGCCCAGCACCTGTTTCTTTACTTTGAACAGTAGCCTCTCATCATATACTCTTACAGCAGCGTTCAGATAAACATGCTACTCTGGATTAATGTAAAGTTTAATATATAGTGTTCTTCTGTAACCTCCTCTTGATGCACTGTACTTTGATTTTTATGGAATCTATGTTCTTCATCAAGACTACTTCAGAATCCCATGCACCACAATATTTTGAATGCCATCAAAACTATTAAGTCCTGGAGTAAATGTTTGCAGAATTCTTTATTGACTTAAAGATGGTAGTACACAGAAGTTAAATTGCTACAAGCTGAAGGGTATGGATAAAGCTTTACCTAATGTTTTTAATAATTGCTATTGCTTAGCAACATTTACACAATCATCATTAAGACCTGTATTTGTGAATATTTGCGCCAAAATAATACTGTTTTCAAAATGTTTGTTGCATTTACTGTTGCTGATACATAGGTATTAACTCTAATTGTTAAGAATGGCAGCTAACTGAAAATGTTGCCTGTTGTTAGCCATTACATTACTTGGTACTTAGCATCTGTGAATTCAGATAATTTCTAACATATTATGTAGTATGGGCAATTCTTCTGTAGTATATAAGAAACTGTGCCATGAGGAGATCTTTTTGGGTATCTCCTCACTGTCATCTCTATCCCACAAGTTTTCTGTATGTTCATTAACCTTTTTATGAAATCTTTGTAGTAGTTTGCCACCAAGCACATGATGGCACTTCACATTTCCCCTTGCTTTCAAAGTGTCCATGTTCTAATATTCTATGACTTGATGCTGAAGTCCAACATGACTTTATTTGGATAAAATAAGATTTAAAGATCCTTTTTATGTAAATGTAGTGTGCTGTGACCTGCTTTTATCCAGAGGTAACGTTTTTTTTTTTTTCTGGATGACTTTAAGGACAGAGCACTGTTTCTTATACTTTTTGTGATACTCTGCCTGTTTTCTTTAATTAAATTCTATCTTGTCCCAGACAGATCATATTGCACTTCTTAAAAAGTATGAAACATCCTGGGCCTTATAGGAATTTCCTATGTCAACCAATAATCTATAATGCCAAGCACTAATACTCAAACTCTGAGCTGTACGTAGACAATATTAGCTGCATATTCATTATTTGTAACACCATTAAACTGTAAAAGAATTGTTACTCTTTGCTTTCAGTTGTCTTTTTTGACACACATTGTCTAAAGAAATCTACTTTGAAAACCTCTTTTAGCATTTCATCATAGAAATTAAAAGGTAGAACCTCTTGAAAGAAGACCTCTGAGTAATGTTTTTGAAAGTACAGCATATGAAACTGGGGCTTAAGGAATAAGAAGCTTACGAAAAGTGTCAGTTGAACTGGAAGAACAAGGCTCTCAGTTCTCCAGAGTCTATTCCGGTTTATTTTTTAATGCATTTAATGGTTAAGCCTATGAAGGAAACCTTGAAAATAAATGTAATTATATAATTACTGTCCATTTGAATTTTTGTGGGGTTGAATACTTGCTCCAAGGTGGTGATGTCAAAATTATTTTTTTATGACAAATATGGACAACTTGGGTAAAGGCTTGTAATAGTTTAGTATGAAAATTATGAGTCTTAACATTTAATGGGAACTTTAGTTAAGGTCCTTTATTTAAATAAACCTCTGGAGATATTCCATATTTAAGAAAATTTTGTATTGTTAGAGTGTCACAGTGCCTCATTTTCACATGGGAAAACCAAGCTTATAGAAATGCACTTCTCCTTGAATCACCCAGGCTACAGCCCCCATAGGGTAGTATGCCAGCATGTTCTTACTGACCATCTCAAAACCAAATGCTTTCTTGTGATGGAATATTTTGCAGCAAGAAGTGATGCTTTTAAGGAAAATATTAGTGAAAAATCAGCTCTTTTATTTTTGGCAAAATATTTTTCAAGAAACAATATTCTCAAGTGTTAAATATCCTTTTAATTTAAATGGATGCCTACTTGTATTTCAACAGGTTTTCTTTCTGACTTGTTATAAACAAGCTCACCAAAGTGTGCAAGAAGAAAGAGGCCACGACATTAAAATTTGTCCTATTTCAAAATGAATGCACCATTTGGCTTGCTCTTTAACATTTGGCTTGCTCTCTCTCTTTTGGGAGAGTTTAAAGGAATGTGAATACTTTCCATTTAAAACCCTTTTAGATTCAGCCACTGTTCTTGATATATGTAGTATTTAGCCCATAAAAAACTCATTTGATTACAGCAAAGCATTGCAGTCCAAAACATCCTGATAATATGAATATACATCAGAATACAACCATAAAGGTTGATATGATCAAGCCATTTAGCTACAGATGCATGAGGAATACTCATAAAACTGCAGTCATAAAAATTCTTCCTTTACAAAAATTGCCTGCCTCGCTTACCTGTGTGTGTCACAGCATTAATTTTCTGAGGCAAAGCAGTATTGTTAATTATTTATTATTTAAAAGATAAATTAATTGCTTTGAAGCCCAGTTTTAACATACTTACCCCAAGTGTACAGAAAAACTTCAACAAAAGTTTTCGATAAATTATCTAAACACATATGATAACCAGATGAGTACAGAAATAACAGAAATTAGTAAAAGTGTAATAACATAGGTCAATTATGCAATCATGTACTTCTATTATGACTGAGAAGAAAAACTCATTTTGGGTTATTGTCAAAATATTGATTCTCTCTGACAGTTCATTTGAAGCTCAATCAAAATTGATTTAGGAAACAGTCTTTCCTAGTTTTACTAATGAACTATTTGTGAAATAAATGTGTTGCAAAAGTGGTGGGTTGTCCTTGGCTGGCTGGCTGCCAGGTGCCCATCACCCACCTTCTCAGCAGGACAAGGAGAGAAAAAAGATGAAGAGTGAGTTGAGAGCTTGTGGGTAAAGATCAAGGGGCAGGCTAATATGACAGACACTGTTGTGGGTGTCTATTACAGGCCACCTGATCAGGATGGGGAAGTTGATGAGGCCTTCTACAGACAGGTGAGAATCGCTTCATAATCACAGGCCTTGGTTCTCGTGAGGGACTTCAATCACCCTGCTGGGAAGGCCACACAGCTGGGCATGTACAGTCCAGGATGTTCCTCTAGTGCATTGATGATAGCTTTTTGACTCAGGAGGTGGAGGATCCCACAAGGAGAGGTGTACTACTGAACCTAATACTGACAAACAAAGAGGGACTGGTGGAGGACGTTAAGGCTGGGGTAGCCTTGGCTGCAGTGATCATGAGAAGACAGATTTCAGGATTAAGTGCAGTATGCACAAAATAAGTAGGATTGAAATCTTGGACTTCAGGAAGACTAACTTTGATCTCCTCAAAAAACTGCTTGGAGAAATTCCGTCGGTTAGGGTTGTAGAGGGTAGGGGGGCTCAAGAGAGCTGGCTGATATTTAAGTATCACTTCCTCCAAGCTCAGGATTGGTGCATACTTAAAAGCAAGAAATCAGGCAAGGGAAGAAGGAGATCTGCATGGCTGAGCAGGGACCTTCTGAAAAAGCTTCTTCCTAATGTTTAATCTAAACCTGCCCTCTTCCAGTTTAAAGCCATTCCCCCTCGTCCTATCACTACATGCCCTAGTAAAAAGTCCTTCCACAGCTCTCCTGTAGGCCCCCTTTAGTTACTGGAAGGCTGCAATAAGGTTTCCCCGGAGCCTTCTCTTATCCAGGCTGAACAGCCCCAACTCTCTCAGCCTTTTCTCATAGAAGAGGTGCTCCAGCCCTCAGATCATCCTTGTGGCCCTCCTCTGGACCTGCTCCAGCAGGTGCATGTTCTTCTTATGTTAGGGGCTCCAGAGCTGGATGCAGTACTCCAGGTGGGGTCTCACGAGAGTGGAGTAGAGGGGCAGAATCACCTCCCTTGACCTGGTGGCCACACTTTTTCTGATGCAGCCCAGGATACGATTGGCCTTCTGGGCTGCGACCGCACATTGCTGGCTCATGTTGAGCTTCTGGTCAATCAGCACCCCCAGGTCCTTCTCCTCAGGGCTGCTCTCCAGCCATTCCCCGCCAAGCCTGCATTTGTGTTTAGGATTGCCCTGACCCAGATGTAGGACCTTGCACTTGGCCTTGTTGAACTTCATGAGGTTGGCTTGGGCCCACCTCTCCAGCCTGTCCAGGTCCCTCTGGATGGCATCCTTCCCCTCTGGTGTGTCTACCTCACCGAACAGCTTGGTATCATCAGCAAACTTGCTGAGGTTGCACTTGACCCCACTGTCCATGTCGTCGACAAAGACGTTGAACAGCACGGGTCCCAGTACTGACCTGTACTGTCATGAAATTCATATTGTTATTAATATTTTGTCATAGTTTAAGATGAGACTATTTATTTTTTGCTGGTGTTTCTAGGAATCTGTTCAATAATACGTTTTTTAGATATAGGATCCTATTTAGCTATTTCCGTCTGATCAGCTTGTTAATTTGTCTGAAGGAAAATGAAAAACACCATCTTTTTACTTAGATTTTGATACTTCCAAATTCTGAAACCATTGTCTTGAACTTTGTAATTTTCTTGAGAGGAAGCTCCCTCTTCAAGGGATTAAAAATAAATGAAAATAGCAAAAATAAATAGTATTGGAAGGATTGTTTGAAGCAAAAAGCACTTAAACTTTGGATTTCCATCTATTTGAAGAGGCTACACAGGGAATTGAGCAGAGCTGTAAATTTACTTTGTAAATATTTGGTAGTAGTGACTGACTTTTCCTGCACCGCTGATCAATGTGTAGTTTTGTGGAGCTCTGATCTGGGTCCAAATGTTTTTATACTACCAAAATTGCACAGGAAAGTATCGAATTTGTTGTTGCTTGAGCTGACTCTGACAGTGATTTAAGTGTCTGTGGGCCTAGTGGCAAATAAGTATGAAAAGGATCAGTAGAGAAGATGAAAGTAACAGAATTAAATCTGCTCAACATTGCTATACAGACATTATTTACAGAGTCACAATGTTAGTGAATTTTGGCACAAAACAAATGTTACTCATGTTACAATATTATAAACATAACAAAGACTGATTTGTGGTGTTACCCTGGAGATGTTAGAGTGCATCTGGCCTGAGTTCTTTACCCAGAAGTTTTTTCTGCCTGAATGATGTGTAACAGAAATGTAACTGAAGTGCCACAATGATTCCTACTGTAGGTTTTGTATGTTTATGTATCTGTGAGTGATTATATATACACATTAATATTTATAAATAAACACTGTCAAACTTAAATGCCTGTCATCCCTAAATCCTGTGATGTTTTCCAGGATGAAGCTAATACTCACTATGCTGAAAACAAGTGACCTGAATGATTATATGCAACACCTGACTGCTAATATAACAGATGCTTTCTTCTCCGTGCTAAAAACTTTGTCATTTTGACAGTACACTAAGCTCTATGTAGATCTGATTATTTTCCAGTTTCCATATTCTTTCTTCCACATCACTTCAATTACTGAGAGAGTAAACATTATAATAATACTGTCTAACATACCTCTGTTTTCTAGACATTATAGCTTTAATGACTTCCCTTTCCCAGAATGTGGCTTCCATTTTGGTGGCTGTGATTATTGGTGGAGATTGTATTTCAGTCAGTAATTGCTGGCTCAAAAGGCTAATTTTTATATCCGTGCTTCATTACATGCTTGCAAATCATGCAATACAAAACAGTTTGGGAAATTATTTGGTAAAAATCAACTGAAGCTGCAAAAGAAGGAAAGCCACTAATTGAAAAATTAAGTCAAAATATATAGTGCCCCTGTGTTGTCGACAGTGGCTGGTAATTCAGGTGTGGAAATAAAAATCTATTCTGCTCTTCATTGCAAATAGCTGTTGCCTTTTATCCTTCTGTCTATCTGTTTATGCGAGTGACCTCCTGCATCAAAGCTGACTGAGATCCCCTGACACTCTGAATGCTGTAGTTATGTGATAACAACGTATAAACTGTGAGCAGCCAGGATGCCTTGGAAGATTCCTTTAGAACACACCTGGGTAGCTGTGGGTCTGCGGCTGCAAAAATTATGGGACACATCTCAGAATGTATCTGGAGAAACAGGGACATAATTCCTCAAAATTATAGGATGAAAAAGGAAGCTGAGTAATTGAAAAAAAACCCCACTTAAAATTCACATTATTTGTTGAATTATGCTTTGTACATAGCACGATCAATGAACCACAAGGGAGGGGAACCAGAGGGAGGGGAACTGGGGGAGGGTAACCTCAACCCATCCCATTCCTACCAGTTTGATCAGTCTCACCTCTGTGCCCTACAAGATCATGGAGCAGATCCTCCTGGAAACTGTGCTAAGGCACATGGAAAAAGAGGAGGTGATTGGTAGCAGCCAACATGGCTTCACTAAGGGCAAATTGTGCCTGACAGATTTGATGGCCTTCTACAATGACAGTGTTGGTCAGTAAGGGAAGAGCGACTGACATCATCTACCTGAACAAAGCATTTGATACTGTCCCACATGATATCCTTCTCTCTAAACTGGAGAGTCATGGATTTGACAGATAGACCACTCAGTGGATAAGGAATTGGCAGGATGGCCACACTCGAAGAGTTGTGGTCAACAGCTCCATGTCCAAGTGGAGACCAGTGATGAGTGGTGTTCCTCAAGGGTTGGTACTGGGGCCAGTGTTGTTTAATACCTTTGTCAGTGACATGTAGAGTGGGATTGAGTGCACCCTCAGCAAGTTTGCCAATGATACCAAGCTGTGTGGGGTGAGGTAGACATGCTGGAGGGAAGGGGTGGCATCCAGAGGGACCTGGACAAGCTTTAGAGGGGTAACAGTTTTAAACTGAAAGAGGGCAGATATAGATGATTAGGTATTAGGAAGAAATTCTTTACTGTGTGGGTGGTGAGACACTGGAACATGTTGCCCAAAGAAGCTGTAGATTCCCCATCGCTGGAGGTGTTCAAGGCCAGCTTGGATGGGGGTTTGAAAAACCTGGTCTAGTGGAAGGTGTCCCTGTCCTTGTGTCGTGGTTTGGCCTCAGCCAAAGAACCATGCAGCCGCTCGCTCAACTCCCACAGCTGTGGGAAAAAGCAACAGAAATAGGCAAAACTTGTGGGTTAAAATAGTGCAATTTAACAGAACAGCAAAAGGGAAGATGAAAACAAAACAAACCCTGATAAAGGGATATAAAGACGCAATTACAGTACCACAGTGCACCAACCAGACCGCCACAGCCCACCCCCAAGTGGCAACTGCTCTCCTCTCCCTGGCTAGCTCCTCTGTCATATTGAATACCACCCCCCTGCCAGCTCCTTGGGGAAATTAACCCCATCCCTGCCAGAACCAGGACACCTTGGCAGGCAGATTAGAACTAGATTATCTCTAAGGTCCTTTCCAACCCAACTCGTTCTATGATTCTATGGTTCTGTGATTCTATGATTCTATGAACAAACTAGAGAACCTAGAAATGCTAGATTTTTCAGGTTTGTGTGGCAAGGTTTTGGTAAAGGGGGCCACAGTGGTGGCTTCTGTGGGAAGGTGCTAGAAGCTTCCTCTACATTTGTTAGAGCCAGTGACAGCTGGCTCCAAGATGGACCCAGTGCTGGCCAAGGCTGAGCCAATCAGTGACAGTGGCAGCACTTCCGTGATAACATATTTAAGAAGGGGGGGAAAAAAACTGTGCAAGAACAGCAGTGGAGACAAGAGTGAGAATATCTCCTTGCTGAGGAGACCAGCTCCAGTGCAGGTAAGTCCACACTGGGGAAGAGAACTGAGGCGAAAAGGGCCAGCAAAGGGCTCTTCTGGGGCTTTTCGAAGCCGGGAAAAGCAGCTAGCCTGTGCCTGGACTGGTTTGCTGGCAGGGCTTGTGCCCCTGTGGAGGGTCCATGCTGCAGCAGCTCACGAAGAACTGTAGCCTGTGGGAAGGACTCATGTTCGAGGAGTTCATGGAGAAGTGTCTCCCATGGGAGGGACCCGACGCTGGAGCAGGGGAAGAGTGTGAGGAGTCCTCCCCGTGAGGAGGAAGGAGTGACAGAAACTGGCCACAACCTCCATTCCCCATCCCCCTGTCCTGCTTGGAGGGAGGAGGTAGAGAAAATCAGGAGTGAAGCTGAGTGCAGGAAGAAGAGAGAGGTAGGGGGAAAGTGTTTTAAGATTCTGGTTTCATTTCTCATTACTGTACTTTGATTGGATTGGTAATAAATTAGATCAATTTTCCTGAAGTCGAGCTGGTTTTGCCTGTGATGGTAATTGCTGAGTGATCTCCTTGTCCTTATCTCAATGCATGAACCTTTCGTTATATTTTCTCTTGCCCTGTTCAGCTGAGAAGGGGGAGCGATAGAGTGGCTTTGGTTGGCACTTGGTGTCCAGCCAGGGTCGACCCACCACAGCAGAATAAGTTCTTTTTAAAAAAATTCTTTCCAAGACAAAGTTTTGTTAGCAGATTTCAGTCTCAGAAAGCTAGTCTGATAGGCAAACTTCATGTCAATGTCTCCATTACAGCAACCTGACTTATCTGAGCTAACTTTCCATACTTACCTATTACTTGCAGTCTACCCACAATAACCCACTGCTAATTGTAAATATCAAAATATTCAGGGACATTTAGGGAGTATTCAGGAAAAATATTTAGGGAAGGAAATAAATTGTTCTAAGATCAGTGATATACCTGCAGTGCTAAAGATATACAAATTAGTTTACATCTGTTGAATGATCTGAGGGTGTCACACAGTCAGTGTGACAATAGCGAAACCAAGGTAATTTTTGATTCCAACTTAGAGAGGTATGGGTTTAATGGATGGACTGTTGGATAAGGAATTGTCTGGATGGTCACGTCCAATTGCTCAATGTTCAGGTGGAAACCAGTAACAAGTGGTGTCCCTCAAGAGTCCATACTGGGACCAATACTATTTAATTTTTTCATCAACAACACCGATAGTGGGATTGAGTGCACCCTAAGCAGATTTGCAAATGATGCCAAGGTGATGGGTGCTGTTGATTTGCTTGAGGGAAGGGATGCCATCTAGAGGGACCTTGACAGGCTTAAGAAGTGGGCCAATGCAAATTTCGGGAAGTTCAACAAGGTCATGTGCAAGGTCCTGCACCTGGGTTGGGGCAATCCCCGGTATCAATAGAGACTAGGGGATGAATGGGTTGAGAGAAGCCTTGAGGAGAAGGACTTGAGGATACTGGTGAATGAAGAATTGGACATGAGCCAGCAACATGTGCTTGCAGCCCAGAAAGGCAATTGTATCCTGGGCTGCGTAAAAAAAAGCATGAGAAAGAGGTCAAGGGAAGTAATTCTCCTCTTCTACTCAGCTCTTGTGAGTCTCCACATGTTGCCCAGACTAGCTGTCATTGCTCCATCATTGGAACTGTTCAAGGTCAAGCTGGACAGGGCTTTGAGCATCCTGACCTAGTGAGGGATGACCTTGCCCATGGCAGAGGTTTTGGATTAGATGATCATTAAAGGCATCTTCCAACCCAAGCTTTTCTACAGTTCTATGATTCCAAGAAAACATTAGTTCTTGGTATCATTTCCTACCTGTTGTATTGATATGTCCTGTCTAATTTTGGAATTTAATGCTATGATCATTAGCTTGCTTTATTTTAACAAGTTCCTACCACAGCATTAAGTAAAATTATAGGTGCATTTTAAATACTGCTTTGGCAAGAAAAATCTTAATTATGTATAGGTAATTTTTTACTTTACTAAAAATATATAACCTTTGCAGTGAGAAAGGAAAATAGCAAGCCTGTACATAGCAAGCTAGGAATAGTGTGGTCAGCAGGACTAGGGAAGTGATTGTTCCCCTGTACTCAGCACTGGTGAGGCCCCACCTTGAGTCCTGTATTCAGTTTTGGGTCTCTCACTACAAGAAAGACACTGAGGTTCTGGAGCATGTCCAGAGAAGGGCAACAAAGCTGGTGAGGGGTCTGGAGAATGAGTCTTACGAGGGACGGCTAAGGGAACTGGGGTTGCATAGCCTCAAGAAAAGGAGGCTGAGGGGAGACCTTATAGCTCTCTACAACTACCTGAAAGGAGGCTGTAGAGAGGTGGGGATTGGCCTCTTCTCACTAGTAACAAGCAATAGGACAAGAAGAAATGGCCTGAAGTTACACCAGAGAAGTTTAGGATAGATATTAGGAAAAAGTTCTTCACAGAAAGGGTTGTCAAGCATTGGAACAGGCTGCCCAGGGGAGCGGTTGAGTCACCATCCCTGGAGGTATTTAAAAGACAGGTAGATGTGGTGCTTAGGGACATGGTTTAGTGGTAGTTTTGGCAGTTAGGTTGATGGTTGGACTTGTTGATCTTAAAGGTCCCTTCCAACCTATTCTATTCTATTCTATTCTATTCTATTCTATTCTATTCTATTCTATTCTATTCTATCCTATCCTATCCTATCCTATCCTATTTATTCTATTCTATTCCATTCCATTCCATCCTATTCTACATTGGAAAAAAAAAAATTACAAATAGGTATCCTTGCACTTGAAATTAGAAAACTTCACACCAAATCAAATGAAATACAAAAAAGTAAGGTTTCAAGTCAACATCTCTGAAAAGGAAACAAGATTCTGTGATTATCTGTCATGAATTGTAAAAGACTGTGTTTTTTTGTTTGAAGAAAACCATACAGACTATTAAAAGAGACACTAATAGAATGTATGAAGCTATTTATTTTGCAGTTTCTTTCTTTCTGCCCAATTTTTTTTTTGCTACTAAAAACATCCCTGAGTCATAATAAATAATCAATTAACTCCTTAATCAGAGATTTCAACCTAGTCTACTATTTAAAAGTAGCAAGACTAACACCCACTCGAATACTCTGTGAGGTGATGTGGACTCTCTAATGTCACAGTTTTGAGGTGAAGAACAGGTGCTGTCCTTGCAGCTGTGAAGAATAAATCAACTTCCCTCTCCCTAGGACATAACTTGAAAAATGCAGCCAAAACAAATCATGGGGATTGTGGCAATCAGTTTGGTAGCAACAGTGGCAGTTAGTAAGGAATTGGTCAGGCTGTGTATGACAGTAGTGAAATATCTAGTGGGAGCAGAAGGTCTGTTCAAGCATGTTGATTTCTTTTGCATCTTGCCAGGGGAAATGTTTGGCTTCTGCTCAGCTTGTCATGCTTAACCTTGGCTGACAATATCTTTTCTTCTTCTTTTTCTTTTTTTTTTTTTTTTTTTTTCTGGAACAGAAGGAAAATGTGACATGACCATATTGAAGTGAAGCATTCTAGAATTCACTGAGTTAGATGCACTGCATAAATTAAAGAATTCTAGCTCATATAGCCTATGACCAGCAGTCAGTCTCATTGTAGGGTTGCAGAGTAGGTGATGCGCTGTAAGACCACATCTCAACTTTTCCTGTAGAAACTGACTGTGCTCTTGGACAAAAGCTGTCACCTGCTGTGATCCCAAAGGAGAAGTGTGACATATTTCCCTGAAGCTCTCTAGTCAAGCCAGTACGTTCCCCAATGTGCACTGCTGTTCACTGGAAGGCATTTTTACTGTTATATACTCTAGACAATACCTTAAGGAGCTAGGGTAATCAAGATAGCCAAGATCATCTGCAGAGAGATTTACTAAATCCTCTGGTGAGGAGGGCCTAGTTGCTTTTTGCTTACATTAAAAACAAACTTAAGTCAGATAAGACTAAAATAAAGCACAAATTAAAAACGCTTCACACTATGCAAAAGAGACAACATATTTATCAGTATGTATAAAACAGAGAAAGACAAGAAGGAGAGCAGCAAATGTGCATGTTTTTCTCCTGGGTTTGTGAGGAAAGTCAGCTCAGTAAGCAGCTGAATCAACAGCACAGAGGGAGCAGCCGTCTCGGAGACAGAGAGGAAAAGAGCAAGCATTCTACTTTTCAGTGTTGCATATCTGCTTGCCCATTCCTATTAAAAACAATTGACTCACACAGGCTGTAATGATAGAAATTCTGTCTTCCTGCCTAACTTATGCTTCAGGTAGTATCCACTAGTAAGTACCCTTTGCGAAGCTTGAGTACCTGTTTCCCCATTATATCTGTATGGATGTACTGGAGGAACTAATATTTTTTCCCTAAAACCTATTTATTTCCTCCTTATCTTAATGGTATTCTACCTTTCTTTTTAATTTAAAATAAGCATCATTTCACTTCTCTGTATATTTAAAAAACACTTAGCTAGATGAGGCAAGGTTTGTAAGGAAAGGTAATTTTTTTTTTGACAGGCGTGTGATATAGCTAGAAAAATCAGGCAAGCTTATGGGCACATAAGCACTTTTCTAACATCTAAGTATCATATTCTGCATTTGACTTGGTAATTGACAGCTTTTTATCTCAACAAGCATAAAATCCTCCATATCCCACTCCTCTTTGGTTATTTATTTAATGTCTCAAAAAGCCCCACGGCACTACACTTTTATTCTGCATTCATCTGTGGGTTATCATAGAAATTCCTGCATCTTATTACTGGCACTTCGTTAAGCAAAGCCCTAATCATAGACCTGACTGGAGCTATTATTTTGAGGTGACATCTTTTCTAAAGTGTACAACAGGAAGTAGGGGGATCTGTCTGTGCCTAAACTACTGAGCCCAAAATATTTTCCTTAACTTTTTATAGATACAGTCTCCTCTATGCCTATCACTCCGTGTGTGTATTCACCTATCTGCTTTTACATAGCCACTGACAGCCCAGACTATTTATAAGGCATATGATTTTGAACTGAAAGTGGCAAGATTTAGTTTATTTTTCACTCTGTAAGGTGCAGTGAATACTTACCTGACAATGTATAGAAATGAAAGTAATTTTCACTCTTGCTAGTACTAATTTGTGCTTACTGGTGTTATTTGCTCTTTGATGTAATTATATTAATGATTTTACTGATTTTGTTCTGTGTTCTGTGAAGCGAGGGGTCAGTTTGCTTTTGCTTTGATGCAGATTTTCTGGGCCGATAATACACCTAATGGTAGCTTTTAGAGTTTGCATGCAGAGTGCAGGAGTGATGAAGTTGAATGTATCTGAAAAGTAATGTCGTGCTGACATGGAATTTAAAACAGAACTCTTTGCATGAGCTCTCTAGATGCTGTCATCCTGTGTCTGCTGTGTACCAATGTACCACCTGGTGATGCTGAAAATGCTAAGAAAATACCAGAGGGAAGGCAATACTATTTAATTTTTCAGTACTTCACCTAATAGCTGTTCTGTGGGCAAGAAACAGGACAGAATTCTCCCGCGTGTTACAGGAAAAGAGAAACTTACTCTGTTCAATACACATATCAACTTCCCTGGATCCAAGTCCCTGAAACGGGCTTCAGCCGTCTCTGAAAAGTCATATCTACTTTGCACTGATTGTGTTTTTATTGCCAGAGTAACTACTGGCCAATCATTCTGAAACTGATCTTATTAATCTGTGAGTTGCAGGTTTATTTCATAAATTATGTTTGTAAAGAAAGTCTGTGTTATTATTCTCAATTCAACAAAGAAAGAGAAGACAGTTTTCTAACTGGAGAATCAGTTGTGTTTCTAAGAGCCGCAAAGAACCAGATGGATTATTTTATTTATAGTCTACATAAATTATTTTTTGTAGATGGTATAATATGGATACAAAATAACTTAAAACCACGTGTTTATACTGTGCAGGCAAAATATGTTCTTGCATTGATGATATATTTGGAAAAAGAATAGAATTTGGAGATGTTCTTACTACAACACTCCTAAAGTGCTCCGAAGACAAATTCATTTGACTAGCTGCAGTTATGCAGACCCACTGAGGTAATGTAAGATTTTTACAGATTATTTTACAGCACACTGAATGCAGTCTTTATTAATTAACTACTTTATTTAAAAGTAAATGTTCAGAAGTTCAGATTCTTACCTTGTTTCATAAATAACACCTGTGGGTATATTTGTAACACTCATCAATAAGGACTGAAAAAAATCTTTGCTGTTGTTGGATTTTTTTTTTCCACAGATAAATAAAATAAATGTCACTCTGTAAATTCAGGGAGGAAGTGAAGTGTGGGATGAATTGAATATCTGCCAAACTTACTGATAGATCACTGAAAAAAATGAATTGTAACCATTCTCGGTACAATTGGTTACATGAAAACAAATCTATTTAAACAAATGAAAAGTTATGATTAATTTGACAAATATGTTGAATTTTCCAATTCATAAAAATAAATAGATGATTCAGAATACAGTGAAGATGGATGAAATAAACTCTTTTAAGCATGTCCCAATTTTATGATGAGATTCTCTGAAGGGAACTGGTAATCTATCAAAATGCCAGGTCTCTGATTTTTGTACAATACACAATATATAATAAATAGTGTGGAAATATCCTGAATAAGAAAGTAATTAAAAGCTCCATCATGGCTCCAACTGTCTAGAAATATGAAGAACAAAATGAGAAGGCTTAAATTTGATATCTCTCTGTATGTGACAGCAATCAATACCAGTAAGAGAGAGAGTAAGCAAGTAGCCTGTTCTTAAATATTTTTTTTTAATAGTTAACCCAAACAGAATATGTTATCTCAGCATGTCTTATGTATTTCTTACTGTGAACTGGTTTCTTAAAAGAACAGCAGGAAAAACATAGATTGGGTAATATATATTGCAAGCAAATAACAATAGCATTGATAGTGAGTTGTAGAAGAGAGAATTTTGGCTTCATCAGAGTGGATGCAGTTGAGAGTCTTGGAAAAGACTTTGTATCTTCTGATAGTCTGGAATTAAAACTGGACAGAGAAATTTGATTTGCTGGGTCGGGTTGTTAAATTAATGTCAGTTGTCTCTAGTCTGGAAAGATAGTTCTGTATGCTGAGCAGTGCCTGATGCTATAGGTGATTACAGAAAAAAAAAACAGTACTTGAAAATAAACTTGAAGCAAAAACTGGTGTGGATAAAGTTGTTTGAAAACAAACTTCCATGTCATGGAATCTGGGTGAATGTAGACGTGTGTATTATTTAAATTTGGTTTGCTATTGACTAAATTAAAACAAAAACAGTTAAGCCAGAAGCACACTGAACCTGTAGCTGCAACCATGGAGGTGCTACCCTGCCCCAGAAGGTTGTTTTCAATGAACAGTTGGAGGTTGCAGCAAAGCTGTGAATTTTGAGCAAATTTAATTGCTCATGCAGGTTGCATGTGTAGAAAGGGATAATCAAGATTCTTGGAGCATGTAAAGAGAGAGGGAGAGAGGGCCTTTGGGTGCTAGGGTCCTCGAAGTGTGCAGCATGCTCACAGTCCTGGTAACCTACCTGGGGCTTCTGCCCTGAGGTTCTGCTGCTTTTCTTTGCTCTATGCAAGGATGCAGTTCTTCTAATGCAGTTTTTTTCCTCGCTCTTAAGGATGTACTTCTACCACAAGCAGCAATGACCACCAGAGAATTGTCCTTGGGTTTTTATTTTCCACCTCGTTTGTATTTTCCAGGCCTTTGCTATTACCCTTTGCTTGAACTCCACATCATAGGAAGAAGAACCTGATATCACGCTTCAGTTTGAGCAAGTTCTTGTAATAAGTTGATAACAAGCCTAACAAGCTAGGACTGGGGAGAGCGAATTTAGCAGATGGCAAAGTTAGCCTAAGGCCTGTGGCACGTTACTATCAATGGAAATACTATTTTTAATGGACAAAACACTTACCATTTTTTTAGATTACTACTCACATAGTGTATTAGACCTCTACCAAATGCTGGGCTTTCACTGATTCCTCAGTATCAGCAGTTAAGGTAAAAGCAAGGTCATTATATATCACAGGTTTATAGTTCTACTAGAGGGTAGAATTGATCCATTCTCCTATAAATTTTTCATGGGCTATTTTATATTCATATCTTTTTTCTCCAAGGAATTATGTTTCAAGATTTCATTGAGAGGATGTGTTGACACTTTAAAACCTGTGAAAACACTGCACTCAGGTTCTGTAAAGTATGGCTTGGAGATGTCATACTTCAGTATCAGAATGATGATGGTTAAATGGAATGTCACAAAATAAGTCAGTATTTATTTTAACATTTCTCTTTCTTGGATACAGTTTAGGCTGCCATGCTACTGTTTTGGCTGAGACAGCTTATTTTCACATAAACAATTAAAGTGTTTTTTAGTTATTTACAGCAACTCCGAATAACCATACAACAAAGCAGACACTTATGTTGGCAGACAAAATAACTCTCAGGAAAGACCAAGCAATCCTGACTTTTGAAGTGGCTAATACTTTTCTCTACAACTTCTTCTTTTAGTACTAGCCGAATAACAACTACATATGTGTGTGAAATTCTATATTATGTATTCTGTTACAAAGACAGTCCAAAATGAAAAATCAATAACTTTTATTTTATTTTATTTTATTTTATTTTATTTTATTTTATTTTATTTTATTTTATTTTTAGTGGGTTTAATTAGATGTGGTTTTATTTTGTTTGCTTTTGCTTTGCTTTATTTATTCTTCCATTTTGTTTCAATTGTTGCTGTTAAATCTTGTTAAGTCATAATCAGTCTTGTTCTGTACAGTGGTATAGGAACCATGATGTGGGTGTAGAAACTAGACTAACCTGTGTTGCAAAAATAAATAAACGTATTTTTTCTTTTTGTGAAAAAATATTAAGTCTACTAATTCAAAATTTTAGTTGTATCTATTCCACTTAGAGGTATTTCTAAAGAAATATATGTAGTTGTGGTAAAATAAAATCAGAAGTAAATGGTCCATTAGAGATAGATGACAGCACACTCCACTGCACAAGAGACAGCATTATCTGTTCACCTCCTTACATGGGAAATAATTAACTGCCTTTGGTTAAAGAAAAGACTACTCCTGTGGAACAATTTTACAAAGGCCAAAATCATAAAAAGAGGGATATTCATTTAACATTACCATTAGTCATTGATAATGTGTAAAAAGTGCCTTTTATGTCAGATGATATCTGTAATTTAATATTTTACAAAAGGATACAGCTAACTTATTCACTGCTTTTAACATGTCAGCTCTTAACAATCTATTTTTTCAAGTGTTTCTGTTAAGATTAATAATCTAAACAAGTTAATTCTTCCCAAAGTCTATTAACACAATCCCTAAGTCACAAAGCAAAATCAAATGAACATCAGTGTTATTGTTGTGTGTTCCTTGCAAAATTGTTGAAATTTATGGCTTTTAAAATATATTCATAAATTCATATGGCTAATGTTGTGAAAGTATAGTGTTCTTCAGAGTTTGTTAATCTGAAATGTGAAAAGCTGAATGTGTCTGTCATCCCTAAAGACCACAAGCTGGAGCATGTGGACTTCATCCCTCATCCTCAGTACCAAGGAAGGAAACTTTTAACATAATTTCACTCTTAGTGAAGCAGAACTAGTTCAAGGGTCTTGGTGGAGAGGAGTGCTCCTTTCTTTCCTTCAGATAAGTAATTCTGCAAATATAGTTTTATTTTATGTGTCCTAGTAGGTCTAAATAATTTGAAATTAGAGCTGTGCTTACAGATATGTCTACATGACAGCTGCCTTAATGGCCAGCACCAAGTAGTAAATTTAATGGCCATGGTCTCTTAATTCTGAAGTTATTCATAGCATTAGCTGAAGGCAGAAGTACTTGAGGGATCAGATACAGAAAGGTTGGGAGGATCAACCTTCACACTGACCTTGGAATCAGTTGTGATTTAATACTGTAATAGTGCATGGACTGAGCAGAAGAAACATGCAGGGCAGCATGCTTGGTGCTGTTTTCTGCATATGAATAAACCTGGGTATTTAGTAACTACCATATTTAAATGTGCAGCATTTTTTGTTGTGCATCCTGGCTATATGACTCCAAACTCTGTCCAGTTCCCCTACTTCTGTTTCTCTATCTTTCTTCCTTTGTTGGTTCCACTATGCCAGTAATGCCACCCTTTATCATTCTACTTATGCTATTTACCTGTAAACATTTTCTGGGCGGTTTGTTTTGTTTTTTTCCCCTTTATCTCAAAGGGTCATCAAAAAATTTATTTAATACTGTGGCAGTTTTGGACAGGTATGGATACTAAGAAAAGGTACAAATACTATGTGTAGCCAGGATTATTTTTTTTTTTTTTTTTTGTAAGACAGATACAGAAGGACGTCAAAAGTATTAAACATGAAATTCCATTTATTAACTACAGGTTTTTGAAAATTTGGAACTCAGCTGATTTAGAGAGCTGTAAACATAAGCCAATTCGTTGACTTTTTCACCATCAGTTTCCTTTTACTGATAATGCAAGTGCCCTGCATTCAAGTTTGATTTGAGCTTGCAAAAGCTGTCAGTGACTTTGTTCCATTACACAGTATCTCCTAACACCCTAGTGCTAGGGCAGAGTCACTTCTGTATGCAACCGAGGAGTAGTGAGTGAGTTGCTTCCAAGGACAGCACCCAATCTATTTTAAGTTGTGTTAGTCAAAGCTTATGCTACAATTCACACATTATTAAAAATTGTTACAATATTAAATTCTCCCAATTCTTTGATAACAGAATTCGGTATTTAAATTACTTCTGAGGCAGTGGGAGTTCACTTAAACCTTTTCTCATCTCAAAGATTTCCCGAAGGAACTTTAATTTGGAAGAGCTTCTGTTATCCACAAATCCTGTGAAAAGGCATCATTTTATTTTCCAAGCAATTGCTGTGATTATCATGAATTCATTAATAAAAACATTTAACAGTCCTTCAAGGATTCTGAAGCTAAAGAAGCCTTGCTGCATATTTGGCAAAAGGTAACAATGATAAATACATTTATGGCTTCTATGTAGTTGCAGAAAACTACTTTAGAAAGATTGAAATTTAGGCAAAACAGGTAGCTTAACCTTGAAATTCCAGTTTTCCCATCTTGCTTGCCAGCGTGATGGTACAACCTTTTAGGTAATTGTGAATAGTTAAATAATTTTGGCTAAAACTTTCTCGGAAAATCTACTGAGATAGGTAATTTCTGTGAAAATCTTCACCATAGAGGCTGGAGTACTAACTTGACCAAGTAATAAGCAACTGAAAAGAATTTCTTAGAATGGGAAATACTTCATAGGCTTAATAACAAATCATGTTGAAAATGTTATTTATGATAACTCTCCACTATATGCTGGCTTCAAAAATATGTCTCGGTAAAAGGATCCTGTAGAGGGAGCTTGTCCTGGTTTGCTGTAAAACAGAACCCATTTTCTCTTCAGTAATTTTGCTTTGCAGCTAAGCCTCTTCTAACTAACAGAACTCTCTAAAACTCTCTGAAATTAACAGCATATTGTGCAGAAGCTGTTTGCTCTTGGAGTAATAAGACCTATGTTTACAGCTGATGCCAAGGCTTGGTATGCGGAGAAGCTCCTGCTTATACTTACTGCTGTAACACCCAAGGGCAGATAACTCAGTTATTGCCCCATTGCAGGGTTGGAAGCAGTAAAGTGTAAAGGTGTCCCACCTGCAGGGAGGAGCGGACAGGACAGGTGACCCAAAACTGACCGATGGGGTATTCCATCCCATCTGCCTCATGCTCAGTATAAAAGCTGAGGGATCAACAGGTCAGCCCTCTGTTTTCAATGGCCGGTGTCTGAGGAGGACTCTGCCTGTTCATCTGCCTTTGATCCCGATCCATGCATTCCTGAATTCAGAGCCGGAATTCAGTTTCTGTCTGTTGCTGATTACCATTTGGGAATTTTCCAGTGCCTGCCGGTGGTGTAATTGTCATCCTGGGAGTTTGTTACTGGTTTCGTATATATAGTACATATTTGATTATTTCCTTTTTATTATTTTATTATTAGTATTTCATTAAAGTAGTTTAGTTCCTTCTAAACTCATAAGTTTCTTTTCTTTCTCCCTCCTCTCCTTAGAGAGGGAGGTCAGGGGATACCATCTGTCATTCACCTCAGTGGCCAGCTGCATCCAAACCACAACAGAGCCAGATCCCACCCTTAGCAGCTCAAATAGTTCTAGGACCATTGAGATTAGATCTTAGGTCTATCTCCACGTAGGTCTTGTGCCCACTTGAGAAATACTACTGTACAGCACTATTTCCACACTTCTACCATGTTTAAGCTGTGCAAAGATGTACGAAGAAGAAATTCTACTTTTCTCCTGAATGTTCTTCCTTCAGAAGGATCTGTAGTCACATGGCTAAAAAAATTTTGTGGATAAAAGACATTGTAAAAGGCACAAAAAATAGGTATGAAATTGTTACTTACCCTTCTGATTACCTTTTTTTACATACCAAGGAAATGGCCATTTGTTGGTATTTTAATTTAGAGCAGTCTTTCAGCTGCAGTATCATGATGCAAAGGAATTAGTTGTGCATAGGGTTATTGTTAGGAGGCTGATCACTGGTGAATTTTGACTGTACACAGAAAGATATCCTGAACCATAATTTTATCTTCTAGAATTAATTGAATCATCATCCAGAGTAAATTTCCCCCCAAAAAACCCTTTACCTTACACTTTTATGGAAAATTCCACTGCATCCCTAAAGGGACTTAAAGGGTAGGTGCCTTGATACAAACATGACCTCTTTAGCGATCAAGCTGATGTTGCTTAATCTAAAATAATATATAGTAATATAAAAATCAGTATAAATAATATAAAACAACTGTTTAAATTTAGTATAAAATCTGTCATATAGCTTACCTTTCAGGTATAACTTTATAAACAAGATTTTTACTTAAATTGTTTCGTTATGCTGCAATATCACACGTTTAAGAAAATATACATTTTTTTCAGAGGACTGTATTTATGTTCAGTCTAAATATATCCACTTTCTGTTTAAAACTGTTGTTCCTTGACCTGTTTCTACAAGCCGTAGTAAAAAGTTTCTCTCCGTCTTTCTTATAAACCCCCTTTAAGTATTGAAAACTTCCAATAAGGTCTCCCTGGAGCCTTCTTTCCTCCAGGCTGAACAAACCCAACATTCTCAGCATTTTTTCACTGGAGAGGCATTCCAGCCCTCTGATCATTTTTGTGGTCCTCCTCCAGACCCACTCTAACAGATCTATGCCTGTCTTACTCTGGGTGCTCCAAAGCTGTATGTAGAACTCCAGGTGGGGTCTCATGAGAATGGAGTAGAGGGGGAAAATCACCCCCCTTGTCCTGCTGGCCACCCTTGCTCTTAGGCAACCCATGGTAGGATTGCCTTTCTGGCAAGCACACATTGCTGACTCATGTCCAGTTCTTCATCCACCAGTATCTCCAAGTTCAGCTGTCTAGAGGGCTGCTCTCAATCCATTCATGCCCCAGTCTGTATTGATTCTGGGGATTACCCCGACCCAGGTGCAGGACCTTACACTTAGTCTTGTTGAACTTCACAAGGTTTACATGACCTTACTCCTCAAGCCTGTCCAGATCCTTCTGGATGGCATCCCTTCCCTCAAGTGAATCAACTGTACCTGTCAGCTTGATGTCATTCGCAAACTTTCTGATAGTGCACTCAAATCCCACTCTCTATCTCATCGATGAAGATATTAAACGGTATTGGTCCCAGTACGGACCTTGAAGGACACCCCTCATTACTGGTTTCAATCTGGTCATTGAGCCGTTAGCTCAACTCTCCGGACACGGTCATCCATCCAGTTCCTTATCCATTTAACAGTCCATCTGTCAAATCCATATATTTCCAATTTAGTGGTAATAACGCTGTGGAGGACCATATCAAGGGCCTTACATAAGTTGAAGTAGATGATACCCATAACTCTTCCATTCTGCACTCAGGCAGCAACTCCATTGCAGAAGACTCTAGGTTAGTCAGGCATGATTTGCCTCTTTTGAAGCCTTGCTGGAAGTCCCTAATTTCGTCCCTGTCTTCCATATGCTTCAACATAACTTCCAGGAAGATCTGCTCCATGATCCTTATAGGCACAGAAATGAGGCTGACAGGTCAGTAGTTCTCAGGGTTCTTTTTTTTAATGCTTTTTAAAACTGGGCATGATGTTTCCCCTTTTCCACTCATTGGGGACTTTGGCTGAGTGCCATGACTTTTGAAATACAGTTGAGAGTGTATTAGCAACTACATCAGCCAATTAACTAGATTTCTGTCTATGCACCCATAACTTTTTCAGGAATCTTGTAGGAATGTAATTATATGTTAAGCTTCCCTACAGTGCTTAATTTTGCTAAATTTACCAGGGGACCCAAAGGTGGTGTGTGTCTATATAGGCATACAGAAAGACACTAATTGCATAACCCCATTTTTCATAAGGATCCAGGTAAAAAAAGTATTACAAGAAGTTAACAGAGAAAATATGCACACAGTCTTCACTAGCCAAAAATAATAGGTTTTGCTTGTCTGTTTGGTTTTTTCTTTTAGTTTTTTCCTTGAATGAACATACATTCTTTTTTACTTTTCTACCTTTCAAAAGAGTGTGGACAGCTTTTATAGGCCAGTATCCTTTCACAAAATTCGCTCTTAACACTGCATGTAAAACTGCCAATAAGACCACTAAAACATCAGTTAATAGATGTTGCTCGTGTTCCCCACTATAATTCAAATAATTGTGCTGGTGTAAAACATATTTTAAAAGAACAAAAAATTACCTGATATTTTCTTAATTACTTCTAATAGACTAACAGGGAACAGATTCTTAGGTCTTAGTTTCTTTTGCAAAAATATATGCTCAAATAGATCCAAAGTGTAAAGTATACTAAAATGTGGAGAGTTAATATATTTATAGTGCTTTTAACTGGCTTCTTGTATCAGTGCAATTGCATGTGTGCCTTTACTCTGTAGTTGCATAATTCATGTTTCATCTTCATATATGTATTCTCTACATAACTGGTATTCTACTGTAGTCATCTAAAAGCATTTCTTCCCCTGTCTATATCCCATTTCTGGAAATAAAACAACATCTTCATTTGTCTCTTAAAATATGTTGGTAGACTTTTATAGGACTTTTTCTGTAGTCTAAGATAACTGCTTGTAAAAAGTAGTTTTTCCAGGCTTACTTCTTTGTGCTCCAACCAGTGATACTGTTTGGCATATTTGAACATTACAACAATCCTACTTTCAGGAATACACATATGTGAATACTTGCTTTCTTCCTTCAGAAAGTAAAATAATTGGCTTCCGATTCCCTGTGTTATAACTCACTCAGTGAGTTTTTGATTAGGTCCTAATAGAAATAAAACATTACCATTGCAAGGCGACAGCAGTTCCCTGATGTGATTATCTCCTGAACCATCCTGTTGTTCTACAATATGTAGGACTTTGATGTGCTTTAAAGATGTCAATTTTTTCATCAACTGTTAAAAAGGTAAACTGAGCAGGCTTAAAATAATTACTTCTCCACATAGAAGTAATTAGCAACATTGTAAATCCTAAAGAACATGTCTCTGCAAGGCTATAAAGTATCGAGACTGCTCGCCTTTGTGTCTGTCAATAATGACAAGAAAAACAAACCTGTATGAACAAGAGTTGAGAACTGAGTTTGATATATTTTACATTATTTCTGTCTGCAAATTTGGAAGCACTCATTTAAATTCTGTTAAGTGCATCTGCCCAGCCTGAACACATTTGGGATGATGCTATTGTCTTACATAATTGCTTCTCATTGAGGCAGTAGGAAGTCGCTTGGAAAGAATAATCCTGCTGAGAACTTGGCTGGTGAGAGATTACATAGCAGCAAAGTTTTGCCTCTGATTTCTGCTTACCAAAATGTCCATGGGTGAGAGGCGTGCCTACCTTCTGCTAGTTTTGGCCTCAGTTGAATGTAGGTGTTAAGTACTGTTGCGTTGCTCCTCATTGTTTTCTCCTTTCTTTCGTTTAGCCCACCTATCTAGACGTAGAACACAGTTCAGTGTTAAAAGTTCTCAGCTGAAATATGCCTGTGTTGAGACTGAGTGGTCTCTCTGAGAGGACTGTCTGTCAAGAGCTTATAGGTGATATCACAGTGACAGAAAGGTTGCTGTCCTTCTGGTTGTATGTGGGCCTTAAAAGGATCTGTAGACATGAAATTTGTTAGTGAATTTTTTATGTTCAGCTTCAGTGCTAATTAATTCCAATTGTTCCTCCCTCTTCCCTCTGTCCGTGAATCTTACACTCTGTCTTTATTTTTCCAATAGTCATCATGGTTCGAGATCATGCCTCAACATAGAATATTTGAAATTGATAAAGGGGAATGTGCCTCTGTAATTCTGAAATTTTTGCATGTTAAAATCTTTATTTTGGAACCTGTATATTGAAAAAAAAAATGCAACCTTATTGCTTATAGTATATTTTTCTTCATTATGTAATATGTGAGACTTGCAAATATCTACTAAAAATATTCACTTTGTCTGTTGTTAACTTGTGGATGGAATAGTGCCTCTAAAAGGTAATGACATGATGATATTTTGCGATGTTCAAGCAAGGTTTAAAATGCTTTATTTAATTTATATTCTTTTATGCTTCTGTTTATTTCTATATACAATTTCATTACTGCCTTGGAAGTAATTAATCAGCGAGCGCGTAATTCCCCTTTCAACAAAGAAGAACTATGGGAATTATTTCAATGTCTTCATGTTTCTGAAGCCTCAGGGCCATGATCTTTACAAACAAATCCCTAATTGTTTTCTCAATTAAAAGTGGCACTGGTACATTAATAGCAAAATGCAAAGCTTTTATTGTACTTTCAACATTTCCTTTTAGCTTAAATATGGAATCCTGGAAAACAGTGTTATTTAATTTGCTTACACAGTCCAGTAATCCACCTCATTACTATGATAGCTATGTTATATTAATTACTATGATGTTATTACATCAATCCTATTTTTATCGTTATACCCATTATTACTGTATGTTTATATAGCTTCTATAGCAGCCAGTATTTCTTGTTCACAGATGCCATACGGGAATTATCTTCTTTGACCTTGCTTCTTGCTATTATGTTTGATAGTCTGCACTGAGCAATGAATATATTCCTTATTTGTGAGTTTTAATAAGCTGCATATTAACAATTATTTTCTGGTTTGATCCATGCTTCTCAGTTTGCTTCATGGAGTGCAAAAACTGTGGATGGTGACTAATGTAATGATTGACAGTTGACGTACTTGATTTTTCCTTTTTGGCTTTTCACAACCAAGTTCTTCAGCAATCAAGTTGTGGCCTCAGTGAAAGGTCTAAGACCATATTTAACTTCTATTCCCCTCTGTAATTTTTTCCTGTCTTCATTTTCATCTCTAAGAATTTCTGTGCATATTTGTAGTCCACTGCATGCTCATAAAGTTGTCCTTCTGTAATGTACCCAGCAGCTCTGAACACACCAGCAGATCTCTGCACTAAAGCTGTCCTGGTGCTGGAGCCCCTCTCAGGCTTGTGAATTCTGCTGAGGCTTTATGTGGAAATTTAAAAGCCATGCCAGAATGTGCTTGCCATTGTATTCTAAGCTCTCCCTGTGTACAATATAATCCAAAAATTTTATATACAGCAGACTAATGCCGATGAGGGAGGATTAATATTTTAAGACTATACTCTCAAACTTATTTCAGGTGAAGAGGTCAGTGCCAATATAATATGACAACATTTACCTTTCCTTTTTACTCATTTTCTTGGAAGAAAAAGTTACTGCAGGCTGAATTCCTAATTGGAACTTGCTTTCTGTTGACTTTGCTTAATGTTGCTGTATAAATATTGATTCCTCCTTCTTGTTAGTTATACAACCAGTAGACGAAATAAAGAATGGTCTGTGAAATAGGGATACCTGATAACTCTGCCTCACAGCTGCAGGGGTAGAGTTTTAGGTTAAATACAAGAACGAACTGAAAACTAAACTCCAAAAAATAATCATATTGGTATAAAACCAGACCCTCACCTTTCTACAACCTCCTTTCAGGCAGCTGTAGAGAGTGACAAGGTCTCCCCTGAGCCTCGTTTTCTCCAGGCTACATAACACCAGTTCCCGCAGCTGATCCTCATAAGACTTGTGCTCTAGACCCTTCACCAGCTTTGCTGCCCTTCTCTGGACATGCTCCAGCACCTCGATAGCTTTCTTGTACGGAGGGGCCCAAAACTGAACACAGTATTTGAGGTGGGACCCCACCAGTGCCGAGTGCAGGGTGACGATCACTTCCCTAGTCCTGCTGGCCACACTATTCTTCATACAAACCAGGATGCTGTTGGCCTTCTTGTCCACCTGGGCACACTGCTGGCTTACTGTCAGCCAGCTGTTGACCAGCACTCCCAGGTCCTTTTCTGTCGGGCAGCTTTCTAGCCACTCTGCCCCAAGCCTGTAGCGCTGCATGGGGTTGTTGTGACCTATGTGTAGCACCCGGCACTTGGTCTTGTTGAAACTCATACCATTGACCTCTGCCCATCAATCCAGGCTGTCTGATCCTCACTGCCTCCTGGAACCCCTTCAAATGAGCTATCAACTTTGGCCCTCCCTTCTTTCAAAAGGACTCAAAACTGAATAACCAACTTTTTTTATTCTCGACAGCTCCGAAGCGCAGAAACAGCACCCATCCAAGCCATAAGCAGCCAGTTTCTCCTTAAAATATATATGAGCACAGTATATTTTTAAATAAATGTATAGCAAGTGATTGCAGTGTCAAAAGATAGATAATTAAATTGTTCCACATCACAAAATCTTGCATTGCAACTGTGACTGCTCAATATCAGTAGAAGGGCTATTGAGTCAAAGCATGAAAAATTTAACAAATGTAGGCCTAATCACAAAAAAATTGACTAAGTATTAGAGAAATTTCACAACAATTGTCACTGGAAAAATGAATACTGTAACACAGTAAGCCTCTCCAATTAAGCAGTCTATTTGTCATAATGAAAAAAAATGATGTGGTTCTATCATGAATGTGTTT
>NW_009661372.1:1550921-1579765 GCF_000708025.1 Charadrius vociferus | reverse complement strand
AGCTTACCATTAAAAAAAATAAATGTGTAGAGTTGCTATTTTGAAACAGGAGGCTCATGGATACCAGCAGCTCATTTTTCGTAACATGTCTCCACAGTATAGTGGGTTAAGAAATGCTGATGGTGCTCTTTCTAGTGGTTTTTCTTTCCTTCATCAAATTATGGGTTATTTTGACTTGATATTTACTCTCAGAGAAGCCAAAGAAAATAATTTTTCAATGCTTTTCCTTTAGTGGGCTTAAAGGGCTTTTCAACCTGTTATATTCTTTGTTCTTGAACATAATACATAGTTCAAACACCACCAAATCACAGCATACCAAGTGCTTTATGAATAAATAATTTTGCTTTATGACTGATTCTTGCGGTGTTTCAGCAAATGTTTTGCATTAAACAAAAGGACTTGTACAATGAGACAGAGGGGATGGCTGCTGGTATCCACCAGTCTCCTCCTTCCAAATACATATTTTGTCTGTCAGGGTTGTCCCACTTGGCACCTGACAACTTATTTCATAGGTCTAACACCAAAAACACACAAGTCATGGAGAAAGTCAGGGAGAGGAGCACTAATTAAGGACAAATATATAGAGAAGTAACTATTCGCTGTAGATAAGAAGTGTCATTGAAAAAGTCGTATTGAACTGCAGAGCAGATAGGCAGGAAGCTTGCCAAGGCAAACCGTTTTCCATGTCCACAGTGCATGGGCAAAGAAGGTATGTCTTGCACCAAGGAAGACTTTAGTGGCAGTATCGTAAGAATTCTCTTTATAAGAACTAATGTAATGCAAATCTTTCCCCATCCTTAGAAAACCAGCATCACTTAAGGGGAATAGGAATGGCATCTACTCTTCACATAGAACATTAAATAAAAATATGGAATATGAAAGATTAAAAAATGTCCATTTATGAAGTCTGGGCTTTACCTACTGTGGAATAATTGCTGGAGCTGACTTAGAAATTAAGTTACATTCACATTTTGAAGAAAGGTACAGCATCGACAAAACTTTCAGGGCAGAGTGCAGCTGGTATGCAAAGGATACATTCCACAGAGGTTTCCTAGGTAACCTTAGATGTTGGTGGCATCCAGGGATTCTCGTGTGCTAAGCAAAATGGTGCGGGGGATAGAGTGGAGTGGAGACACCGTGGCCAAACTCTGTGATAAAATGGGAACTTGAAGGTCTTATGGAACACGTAAGCTGCCTAAATGCTACCCTGAGCCAATGATATGTCATTTTTTGATAAAATGCTATCCTTTGGGTAAACTTTGCTCATTATAGTATTATAATACCAAAACACACCTCCGTCTCAAAAGCCACCTGCCTCCAAGATGTGACCACTCCTCATGGAGCCTGCGCTCTGAATTTTTCGTAGTCTATACCTTTAAAAATGAACCAAGAGTATTTTATACCAATCATTACAAAAGTTTGTATGACCAGAGTCCCTCAAGCTCCACCTGAAAGGTGAAAAATAATATAAAAATAGCTTAAGAGAGGAGGGATGTCAGGGAAGATACCAACATGGTCAGGGAAATACCATTGCTGAGCACCCCTGACTTTCGGGATCAGTCAACGGGCTGAGCCTCTCTTCCTCCCCATAAGGACGCTTGTGGGTAAGATTTGAATACTTGGCTATACCAAGTGTTTACCCGAGAAACTTAGAAATCTCTACAGAGTTGTGTTATAACTTAGCGCATTTGTAGCCAGGCTACATTACTAACATCCTTAGTATTTGTACATGCTTTGTAGACAGTAACTTTATCACTGGCAATCCATAAGAACTTGTGCTTCTGTTGCTTCAATAAACTACACTTTTCATTAATCTAGCTGTGAGAATTCATAGTGAATGCAACCAAACTACTTGAGCATGGCTGTGCTAGTTCATGGAATGCTGCTAGATCGAATTGTGCATGGTGTTATTAGTGCATCTGTAATCGTGATAGTTCAATATACATATTTAACGAGGCTGGACTTCTAACGCCACATTGGGCATCGCTCAGAATCTAAACTTAGCCACCTCCAGCCCCTCTGATATCTGAGGACAGGCTGGAACTCAAGGGCGTTTATTGTATGTCAAAATACTTCGCCCTTTAGCACGCCTACTGAGTTAGTAGAGAGCTGTTCTACTTTCAAGGTGCTTCCAGGTAAATTCAGAAACAAAAATGTGCCCGCAGCCTTCAGGAATATCTAGTTAGGCAGTATGGGAGTCCTGAGGATCCCCACTAGCAGGTATTGCTGCCAAATCTGCTTTGCCAGCAAAGTAGCAGATACCCAAAATTTTCATTTCTGTCGCTAAAGCTCCAATTGCTTACCTGTGCTGGTGGTCAGACATGCCAAGTGAATGAGTCATGAACACAAAGGTCATGCAGCCAAATTTTTTCTTAGCTTATTAGGATTTCTTGTGTACCTAAAATTAGCACTTAAATTCTCTTTTAGGCACATAAGCACATGGGCTTATTTTCAATCCTGCTGAGTTCTCATATGTTCACCTTAAATTCTCTGTGTGTTAGCAGGCTTAAAAATCATCTGTAACTTATATATTTAGAAAAGAACATAGAAGCTAATTTAGGGGGATTTTTAATTAATATCACCACATGGATTCTCTTATTTTGCCACTAATTTTAAAAAATGCTTTACATAATCTGATTGCAGGTTCTATTCACTCTGTTTTTACTATACACATCACGGAGACATTATCATATTAAAATATTCTGTCATTTCAGCCTCTGCAGACATCCACGAATTTCATCTCATGATGGCTTGTTTATGATCATTGAAGATGAATTTAATATTAAACTTCCAGAATTCTGAAGTTGCAAAATAAAGCTAACAGAAATCAAGAAGTATTTCCCAATACAATGCAAGGTAATCATGCATGGAACTTGACTGATTATTGGTTTTTGCTATGGGTTCACTCAGTGCCAAAGGCTAAGTACCTTGGCCTGAATTAGGTAATAAAACTATCAGATCAGAAAAGTGATAGCACTTTTTTTAATAGAAAAAGAATTTTGAAATTGTATCACCACTTACTGTTGAAAACAAATGGAATGAAAAATCCACCACACAGTTAATCTCATATGGGCGTTTTTTTATACCTGTCTTTTTTATCTAATAAGAGAGAACATGTTACAGGTCAGTGCATGGAAGGTAATCTAGTTTCTTGCCACATTTATGATACAAAAACCTTACTGATAGAGACACAAAGAAAAAATAATGCATTTTATTAACATTAGCGATGCACAATGTATTTATAAGGGGAAAAATTGGTTTGTGTGGATGAGGAATGAACAAGCCAAAGAAATATAATATTTCAAAATCAGTAAAATCAGTGAAAAGATGTCTTCTTTTCATTATGGAGATTTGGCATCCCTTAATGAGTGCAAAAGGATCAAACAGGTTTAACAAGCTGAAGAGCTCTACCTAGCAGAAGGTGCAAATAAAGACTTCTATTATGTGAAGGCATTTAAACCCCATTTAATAGTCTTCTTTCCATTTTGTGCAATAATTGTATAGGTCAATTAATGTATTGCAAGATTTCTGGAGCTATGACAAATTTACAAACCATTTTGACAGAACAGTACAAAAAAAGCTTAATATTTCCACAGTGGAACCTCATAAAATGTTTCAGAGTAAAGGGGTGGGTATAATGTATGTGTAAAAGAGTTAAAGTATTATAGATGCTTCAGAGGTTTTTTTTAACCTCTAGGAACGAAGAACTTCAATTTTTATCTTCCTTTTAAGTCAATTATATTTGGCTTGTGCATGTGCATTTGAAGGTGATAAGGTGTTAGATAGGCTTTGAAGATTGTTCTATTTTACTTTCTGACTTCAAGCATTCTATTACATTACACATACTTTTTTTTTTTTTCCGTCTTCCATCTCAATATATCCTGTATATATTGAAAGATAGTGGGTTATTCTGCATTTATGCAGAAGCTTTGGCTTTCTTAAATGTTTAAGATTCATCTAGTCCTGCTTCAGTATACTACCTTTCAGTGTTTCATCAGCCTGGTTTATCTGAGACATTGACAAATTTTAGAGATTTTCCATTTTCTGAATTGAAATATTTCTTCTTATCCTGTGTTATTGGAATGTTCAAAAAGTATTGGGGAGTCGTAAAATGCGGTGATGTAGCTATCACCAATTGTAGGATACTACTTATCACAGTCTTCTCAAACTGCTGTGGTGCTGAATATATTTATAGAATCATAGAATGGTTTAGGTTGGAAAGGACATTGAAGATCATCTAGTTCCAACCCCCCTGCCATGGACAGGGACACCAACCGCTAGACCAGGTTGCCCAAAGCCCCATCCAGCCTGGCCTTAAACACCTCCAGGGATAGAGCTTCCACAACTTCACTGGGCAACCTCTTCCAGTGCCTCACCATGCTCATAGTGAAAAATGTCTTCCTAAAATCTGTTCTAAAACTACCCTTTTCCAGTTTGAAGCCATTACCCCTCATCCTGTTGCTCCTTACCCTTGTGAAAGGTTCCTCCCCAGCTTTACTGTAGGCCCACTTTAGGTACTGGAAGGATGCGATAAGGCCTCCCCAGGAGCCTTATCAGACTCTCTCGCCCTGTCTTCATAGGAGAGGTGCTCCAGCCCTCTGATCATCTTTGTGGCCCTCCTCTGGACCTGCTCCAATAACTCCATGTCCTTCTTATGTTGGGGGCTCCAGAGCTGGATGCAGTATTCCAGGTGGGGTCTCATGAGAGCAGAGTAGAGGGGCAGAATCACCTCCCTCCACCTGCTGGCCACACTTCTTTTGAGGCAGCCCAGGATGCAGTTGGCTTTCTGGGTTGCAACCATGCCTTGCCAGCTCCTGTTGAGCTTCTCATCAATCAGCACTGCCAAGTCCTTATCCTCAGGGCTGCTCTTGATCCATTCTCTGGCAAGCCTGTATTTGTGCTTGGGATTGCCCTGAGCCAGGTGCAGGCCCTTGCACTTGGCCTTGTTGAACTTCATGGTGTTTACATGACCTTATTCTTCAAGCCTGTCCACGTCCCTCTGGGTGGTATCCCTTTCCTCAAGCATATATGTCTCACCGCACAGCTTGGTATCATTTGCAAACTTGCTGAGGGTGCAGTCAATCTCACTCTCCATGTCACCAACAAAAGATATTAAACAGCACTGGTCCCAGTACTGACCCCTGAGGAATGCCACTTGTCACTGGTCTCCACTTGGACATAGAGCCGTTGACCACAACTCTTTGAGTGCGGCTGTCCTGTCAATTCCTCATCCACCAAGGGGTCTATCTGTTGAATCCATGTCTCTCCAATTTAGAGACCAGGGTGTCATGAGGGACAGTGTCAAACACTTTGCGCAAGTCCAGGTAGGTAACGTCTGTTGGTCTTTCCTTGTCCACTGTTGCTGTAACCCCTTCATAGAAGGCCACCAAATTTGTCAGGCATGACGTGCCCTTGGTGAAGCCATGCTGGCTGTCACCGATCACCTCCTTATTTTCTATATGCCTTAGCAGAGTTTCCAGCTAAATACAGAATTTCTCTGTTTTCCTCCCAGGCTACCCGCCCCTGTTTCCACTCACTATAGGCCTCCTTTTTACTTTTGAGCATATCCAGGAGCTCCTTGTTCATCCATGCAGGCCTCCTGGGTTTTCTGCCTGCCTTTTTCTTTGTTAGGTAGCATTGCCCCTGAGCTTGGAGGAGGTGATCCTTGAATATTAACCAGCTTTCTTGGGCCCTTCTCCCCTTCAGTGCTTCATCCCATGGGGCCATACCAAGCAGATTCTTCAAGAGGCCAAAGTCAGCTCTCCTAAAGTCCAGGGTAGTCCGCTTGCTGTGCACCCTCCTTGCTGCCTCAAGGATCTTGAACTCCACAATTTCATAGTCACTGCAGCCCAGGGTACCCTTGAGCTTGACACTGCCTACCAGCCCCTCCTTGTTGGTAAGGTCAAGGTCTAGCATAGCTCCTTTCCTCGTTGGCTCCTCTACCACTTGGAGAAGGGAGGTGTCATCAATACAATCCAAGAACCTCCTGGATTGCCTATGCCTGGCTGTGTTATCCTTCCAACAGATGTTGGGGTGGTTCAAGGCACCCACAAGGATCAGGGCCTCTGAATGTGATGCCACAAATAAAGACTGAGAAAAAAATACAGAGCAAGACTAGACAATGAATTTATTCTCCACATGTTTGGAATTCCAGAATTCAGAGCATCAGATGTTTGGAGATCAATAAACAACTGTCCAGACCTTTAAGGCAGAAAGTTTCCACCATTGTAAGTATGGCTGGATGGTCTCCAAAGAGATGTGAAAGCTGTTTTCATGTCTGACTGTATTGTAGATAATGTAAAACCATAGGGGTTCTTTTACATAACAATATTAAGCTAAATTACAAATCAACAGCTAGTAATGGGCTCACTATCAGCAGGTGAAAAAATGGAGCTTTATGGCTGATACTGAAACCAGTTTTTGTCAGTGTTTATGTACATAGCAAAGAGACACTTTTGAGAAAGGGCAGGCTGGAAACTGAGAATTCTGTGATAGCTATCATTATACATATTTCAGAATCATAGAATCATTTAGTTTGGAAAAGATTATTGTTGAGGCCCCATCCCTGGATGTGTTTAAGGCCAGGCTGGATGTGGCCTTGGGCAACCTGGTCTAGTGGGAGGTGTCCTTGCCTATAGTAGGGGGGTTGGAACTCGATGATCTTCAAGGTTTCTTCCAACCTAAATCAATCTATAATTTTATGATTCTATGATGATCAAGTCCAACCGATAACCTAGCACTACCAAGTTACCACTAAATCATGTCCCTCAGCATTACATCCACATTTCTTTTAAATACATCCAGGGATGGTGACTCAATCACTTCCCTGAGCAGCCTGTTCCAATGCTTAACAACCCTTCCTGTGAAGAAATTTTTCCTAATAGCCAATCTAAACCTCCTCTGGTGTAACTTGAGGCTGTTTCCTCTTGTCCTATCACTTGCTACTTGGGAGAAGACACCAACCCCTACCTTGCTACAACCTCCTTTCAGGCAGCTGTAGAGAGTGACAAGGTCTCCCCTGAGCCTCGTTTTCTCCAGGCTACATAACACCAGTTCCCACAGCTGATCCTCATAAGACTTGTGCTCTAGACCCTTCACCAGCTTTGCTGCCCTTCTCTGGACATGCTCCAGCACCTCGATGGCTTTCTTGTACGGAGGGGCCCAAAACCGAACACAGTATTTGAGGTGGGACCCCACCAGTGCCGAGTGCAGGGGGACGATCACTTCCCTAGTCCTGCTGGCCACACTATTCTTCATACAAACCAGGATGCTGTTGGCCTTCTTGTCCACCTGGGCACACTGCTGGCTTACTGTCAGCCAGCTGTTGACCAGCACTCCCAGGTCCTTTTCTGTCGGGCAGCTTTCCAGCCACTCTGCCCCAAGCCTGTAGCGCTGCATGGGGTTGTTGTGACCTATGTGTAGCACCCGGCACTTGGTCTTGTTGAAACTCATACCATTGACCTCTGCCCATCAATCCAGGCTGTCCTGATCCCTCTGTAAAACCTTTTTACCCTCCAGCAGACCAAGACTCCTGCCCAACTTGGTGTCATCTGCAAATTTACTGAGGGTGCACTTGATCCCCTTGTCCAGGTCATTGATAAAGATATTAAAGAGAACCAGCCCCAGTACAGGACCTGGGGAACAACCACTTGTGACTGGCCACTAACTCCATTCACCACCCCTCTTTGGGTCCGACCGCCCAGCCAGTTTTTTACCCAGTGAAGAGTACACCCATCCAAGCCATGAACAGCCAGTTTCTTTAGGAGAATGCTGTGGGAAATGGTATCAAAGGCTTTACTTACGTCTAGTTAGACAACATCCACAGCCATTCCCTCATCCACTAAATGGATGACTTTGTCGTAGAAGGAGATAAGGTTATTCAAGCAGCACCTCCTTTTCATTAACCCATGCTGACTGGGCCTGGTCACCTAGTTGTCCTGTAGGTGCCCTGTGAGGGTACTCCAGATAGTCTGCTCCATATTCTTCTCTGACACCGAGGTCAGACTGACAGGCCTGTCATTCTCTGGATCTTCCTTCTGGTGCTTCTTATAGGTGGGCATCACATCGGCTAATTTCCAGTCAACTGTGACCTCCCTGGCTAGCCAGGACTGCTGATAAATGATGGAAAGTAGCTTGGTGAGAATGTCTGCCAGCTCCCTTAGTACCACCCCTCGGGTGGATCCCACCTGGCTCTGTAGACTTGTGTGTGTCTATGTGCTGTAACAGGTCGCTAGCCATTTCCCCTTGGATTACGGGGGCTTCCTTCTGCTCCCCGTCTCTGTCTTCCAGCTCAGGGGGCTGGATACCCACAGAACAACTGGTCTTACTATTAAAGATGGAGTCAAAGAAGATGTTAAGTACCTTGGCTTTTTCCTCATCATTTGTCACTATGTTTCCCCCCACATCCAATAAAGGATGGAGATTCTCCTTAGCCTTCCTTTCATTGTTAAAATATTTATAGAAACATTTTTTATTGTGTTTTATGACAGTAGCCAGATTAAGTTGTAGCTGCTCTTTGGCCCTTCTAATTTTCTGCCTGCATTACCTCACAACATCTTTGTAGTCCTCCCGAGTTTCCTGCCCCTTTTTCCAAAGTCATAAACTCTCCTTTTTTTCCTGAGTTCCAGCCAAAGCTCTCTGTTCAGCCAAGCTGGTCTTCTTCATCGTCAGCTCATTTTTCAGCACACAGGGAGGGCCTGCTCCTGTGCCTTTAAGATTGCTTTCTTGAAGAATGTCCATCCTTCCTGGATTCCTTTGCTCTCCAGGACTGCCTCCTAAAAGACTCTAATCCCTAGAGGTGACCAGTGAAAACAATAAATATTTACTAAAACAGTCTAATGAGACATTTAAGGGCTAGATTTGCTGAAGTAATCTTTTTGAATTATCAACAGAAAAGTAACTCAGCAAGGGATATGCTAGTGCACTGGCGTGAAACTAAAAAGTGAAACAAAAAAGTTATAGATTGTTTTTAAAGCAGGCTGTTAAAATACAATTTCTAGAATCAATTTCATTGAGAGTAATAATCCCTGGGCTATGCGCATTGTGCCATTTCTACAGTCTTTTCTTAAAGAAGGGTAAATCTTTGAAAGTGATTGAGGTAAGTTCTTCAGAACCACAAAGCCAGAGAAAAGAGCTCCTTAAGCCCCCACACCCTGATGTTTTGAAAGCCTTATTTCTAGTTTCTAAAAATGCTTCTGGTCATCTGATCCTTCTTTCTCATTTTACAGTATTCACCATATTATTGCAGTATTAAAAACTTCAGGGCTTACTTCATTCTTCAAATAGAATATGTTTTTATTAACTCTCAAAGCACGAATAATGAAAGAATGGAATGGTCCGTCTCCAAGCAATCCTCTGCTTCTGGTACGTATACACTATTTTTGAATTATTTTCCTTTAAGTGCTGATATTCTAAGAAAGGTCAAACCATTTATTAATTTCCTAAGATGAAGCAATGGTGAATTTATTTTCCTTTTTTTA
Source organism: Charadrius vociferus (assembly GCF_000708025.1). Taxonomy (NCBI): domain Eukaryota; kingdom Metazoa; phylum Chordata; class Aves; order Charadriiformes; family Charadriidae; genus Charadrius; species Charadrius vociferus. The sequence goes on along the minus strand of NW_009661372.1, from coordinate 1,570,286 downwards.
TTTCCATGAAGAGTTATGAAAGGAAAATTTGAAATGAACTTTATAGAAAATAATCTTATTTAAGAGTATTACGAGAGACTACATTTTTTTTTTTCTCAAAAGCATATTTGTGTTCTGTTACCTCTGTTTTGTTCTTGTTTGTTCAGGGACCTCTGTAGAGAGATGGTACATGGACTAAAGCGTAGAATATTTAAAGGCCTCAATTCTAGAAGGACAAATGTGTCAGCAGATTTCTCCTTACTGAAACTATGTCAAAGGTCTCAAAGAATCCAGTGAAGAATGATGGTAAATTCCAGTTTGAGAAATATTCTCCACAATTAAACTTACCTTGTGACTTTGGAACATCAGTCAATCAATTGAATCACAAGGAGGCAGTGGAAAAAAGAGCGGGTCTGTCATTGGAAGGCTCAGAAATGGACATAGGCCAAAACTTAAACTTCCTGAACTTTAAGAAAAGCAGAATAGGATAATTTCATTTGTCTTTTTTTCTAAATAAACAGCTGGGGAAGAGGTAAAACACAGGGAAAAACCAACAGAATTCAAGACTGAGCATGCTGAATACAGTCCATAAAATATGATGTATGCCTATAGTCCCCAGATATAGCCAAAGAATACATACCAGTTCCACTTATTCATATCCAGAGCAAACTGCCATGCAGACCTGTAGTTAGTTTCTTTCTGTGGAGTGTATGGTTGTCTGACAACCTTTTTTTTTTGAAGAAATGGATTTCTGATAACATCTTAGTTTTTTGTCTAATGTACCATGGCATTATCTGTCATGCAAACTTGGGCTGTTTCATATGTTATGATAGGTAACTACATTGTCATGACATAGCAACATTGTTCAGGGTTTAAAAAAAAAGTAATGTTGATAATTTCTAAGAATGATCTGATCATTCTGAACATGACATTTTAAAGCTGTATGAGAGATCCATTATTAGCTGCCTCTTAAAAGAGCTGGCATGATTTGGTAGAGTACCACTTTTTCTACAACAATTCATTAACCTTTCTTTGTGGATTATAAAACTAAAAGAAAATGAAAGATCAAGTAACTTTTCTTCCATGTTATTTCATAAAAGCTTTTAAAAAAACCTGACTGTAATGGATTCAGCCTTAAAGTTATGTCAGAAGAAATAAGAAATTTGGCTTCATGAATTACTCATACAAAAAATAAAGTGAAATCAGAGCTCATGAATTACTTATAAAGGCAAGCTTAAAATCAATAAATTGCCTGTAATGCATACAGAAGCATTTTCTCCAAGTCTATAACATGCTGACATCACGATTTTTTTTTCATGAATGAGGGCTGTGCAAGGCTATTAGCCTGAAATTACAAAATTGCTTATCCTCGGGGTCTATTTAAAAATGTTATTTAAATTTCTGCATTTGGATGAGAATAAAAAAATACATCGTGAAATACAGAAAGATGTCCATACCAAGGAACTAAGAAAACATTGCAGAGTGTGGTTCATAACACAACTATCCCTGGAGATTCCAATTATTACTAGGTTTAAAGTAATTTATGCAAAATATTCACTGTTAAGTAAAACTTGCAAAATGAGAAAGATGCTAAATGTTAACTTGAATGTTTAGTATGCTAAAATTAAATTCCATCATTCATCTGCTGGAGGGATAAGGAGTCTTTGTATACAAAACTATTTGCATATAAAGAAAGTTGGCTTAATGTACTGTCCATCTATTTCTTTAAGAAGAAAAAGAAAGCCAGTATTTGAAATTTAGTTTCTTTGTAGATATAGACAGCTGCTTTAATAATATTATGAGCTAAGGAAAGTTTACAGTTTCTGAATTCATCAATAACTTTTGAGCCTAAATAGCCACCTCTATGCTGTTATATTTGTGGATGAGAATTAACTACTGAAACAGTCAAAGTTAATAAATCATAGAATAATAGAATAGTTTGGGTTGGAAGGCACCTTGAAGATCATCTAGTTCCAACCCCCCTGCCATGAGCAGGGACACCAACCAGTGAAAAATGTCTTCCTAAAATCTGTTCTAAAACTACCCTTTTCCAGTTTGAAGCCATTACCCCTCATCCTGTTGCTCCTTACCCTTGTGAAAGGTTCCTCCCCAGCTTTACTGTAGGCCCACTTTAGGTACTGGAAGGATACGATAAGGCCTCCCCGGGAGCCTTATCTTCTCCAGGCTGAAAAACACCGACTCTCTCGCCCTGTCTTCATAGGAGAGGTGCTCCAGCCCTCTGATCATCTTTGTGGCCCTCCTCTGGACCTGCTCCAATAACTCCATGTCCTTCTTATGTTGGGGGCTCCAGAGCTGGATGCAGTATTCCAGGTGGGGTCTCATGAGAGCAGAGTAGAGGGGCAGAATCACCTCCCTCCACCTGCTGGCCACACTTCTTTTGAGGCAGCCCAGGATGCAGTTGGCTTTCTGGGTTGCAACCATGCCTTGCCAGCTCCTGTTGAGCTTCTCATCAATCAGCACTGCCAAGTCCTTATCCTCAGGGCTGCTCTTGATCCATTCTCTGGCAAGCCTGTATTTGTGCTTGGGATTGCCCTGAGCCAGGTGCAGGCCCTTGCACTTGGCCTTGTTGAACTTCATGGTGTTTACATGACCTTATTCTTCAAGCCTGTCCACGTCCCTCTGGGTGGTATCCCTTTCCTCAAGCATATCTGTCTCGCCACACAGCTTGGTATCATTTGCAAACTTGCTGAGGGTGCAGTCAATCTCACTCTCCATGTCACCAACAAAAGATATTAAACAGCACTGGTCCCAGTACTGACCCCTGAGGAATGCCACTTGTCACTGGTCTCCACTTGGACATGGAGCCGTTGACCACAACTCTTTGAGTGCGGCTGTCCTGTCAATTCCTCATCCACTAAGGGGTCTATCTATTGAATCCATGTCTCTCCAATTTAGAGACCAGGGTGTCATGCGGGACAGTGTCAAACACTTTGCGCAAGTCCAGGTAGGTAACGTCTGTTGGTCTTTCCTTGTCCACTGTTGCTGTAACCCCTTCATAGAAGGCCACCAAATTTGTCAGGCATGACTTGCCCTTCAACAGGCTTAGCCTCTTTTCCCTCACATAATTACACTTGTGGGTAAGAGCACCCCGACTTTCGGGATCAGTCAATGGGCTGAGCCTCTCTTCCTCCCCATAAGGACGCTTGTGGGTAAGATTTGAATACTTGGCTATACCAAGTGTTTACCCGGGAAACTTAGAAATCTCTACAGAGTTGTGTTATAACTTAGCGCATTTGTAGCCAGGCTACATTACTAACATCCTTAGTATTTGTACATGCTTTGTAGACAGTAACTTTATCACTGGCAATCCAGAAGAACTTGTGCCTCTGTTGCTTCAATAAACTATACTTTTCATTAGTCTGTGAGAGTTCATAGTGAATGCAACCAAACTCCTTGAGTGTGGCTGTGCTAGTTCATGGAAAGCTGCTAGATCGAATTGTGTATGGTGTTATTAGTGCATCTGTAATCATGATAGTTCAATATTGAATGCAACCAGACTTTTAACGCCGAATTGGGCATCACTCAGAATCTTAGCCTAGCTGCCCACTGCCCCTCTGATACAGGTTGGAACACAAGGGGGTTTATTTTCTGCCAAATTACTTTGCCCTTTAATGCAACACTTGGTCTTCCTTTTTTACCCTTTTTAATTATGGGGGTTATGTTTCTCCTTTTCCAGTTAGTGGGAACTTAATTGGACTGCCATGATTTCTCAAATTTGATGGAGGGTTGTTTTGCAACTTCTTCTGCCAGTTCCTTCAGGACCTGCGGATGCATCTCATCAGGGCCCATTGATTTGTGCACCTTCAGGTTCCTTAGATGGTCTCAATCCCGATCTTCTCCTACAGTGAGCAGTTGTTCATTCTCTGAGTCCCTGCCTTTGCTTTCTGTGACTTGGATGGTGTGGCTAGAGCCCTTGCTGGTGGAGACTGAGGCAAAATAGTTGTTGAGTACCTCAGCCGTCTCCATATCCCAGGTTACCAGGTCTCTCATTTCCATCCAGAGAGGGCCCACATTTTCCCTAATTTTCCTTTTATCATTGACATGATAAATGAGAACAACAGTATTTTGTTTTAGTGCAAACATTGAACAAGAACTGTCGTACTGGTGAAACAGATGGTCTTAGTTGGTCTATAACTATTCCCTTCTGTCTCATTACAACAGGGGAATTTGAGAAAGTTGGGTAACTTTAGAAGCATCTGAGAAGGATTCTCACATGTGCTCGCAGACAGAACAGATACATGTTGAATCTTTGCCACCTCGATTTTTGCCAGGTAGTGCTCACTGCATTGCTTTTCTTGATCATAGTTTATTTACAGTTTACTTGACTGATAAATGCTATTAACATATCCTATGTTGTCTTCAGCAGCTTTGTGAGTTATCGTAGATAAGCAATGAATCTTCCGTGCAATATTTTGTGAAAATGTTCGTTTATATGTGCTTTTGTCATGTTTATTTTGGAAAATTTCATTAGTAATTGTTCTATGGAGTACTGCAAGCAGTAACAGAACTTAGTTAAATATTGAATTGGACATTAGTATCAGTAGGTAAGAATCATGCAACATTCAGGGATGGACCTGTCTACACTAGAGAATTTGCAGCAGGGCAGATGAGAAAATCAAATCCAACTAATTACATGGATGAAATTTGCTTTCTTACTCCATTGGATATGCAGGGTAATCATCCTCACAAAACTAAAATGGATAAAATTTGATCCGGCGCATTGCAGTTGAACAGTAATCTTTTCCTGGTAAACACTTTTGTGCATTTTCAGAAATGTATTTTTAGTTCCATTTACAGAAACATCTCAATCACCAGTCTGAAAATTTCTCCAATGCAGGCAGGACCATAAATAAGTTGTGTTTATTTCCATATATATTTAATATAATAATCGGAACAATATAATTCAGAAAAACAATTTTCATAGAGAAAAAGGCAACTCTCAGGAAGACTAAAGGCTCATTGATCAAACAGAATGACTAATAAATCTAGAAAATAACCAACTCTGTAGGGTCTATTATCTTATATCTTGCAGCTGTCAAAGTCATCAGGAAGCAATTAACAATTGGGTGCAGCAATATTTTGCAGCACTATTATCCACTTCCCGCTTCAGAATGCTGCATTCAGCTGCTCACCCGTTAACTCACAGCTGGCTTGCAAAAGCTGTGCAAATATTTAATTTAAGATAAATGAGTTAATAAAAAAATTGACCACACAATGAACAAAATAAAAAGCTGTATATGAATGACATTACCTGCCACATATGTTATGAACACATATATGTGGATAAGGATGGGGAGTTATGTGATAATATTTTTAAACCTTTCCACACATTATACAAACAAGACACGGAGTTTAGATTTTCTAGTAAGCTTGATGAGTATATCTTACTTCTTAAAAAGCTCATGAGGCTTTTATTATTTCTTTAGTGTGGAAGTCCATTCTTTTGGGTTTCTAAACCACCCAAATTGAGTGATTTTAAATTCTAAGAAAAATACAGCCTTGAGAAAGAAAATCAGGGACGCAAAATTTACAGCTTGAGCAAATGAATTAATTCTTAATTCACAGTAAGAAAAGGACAGGCTTGAAGAGGCTCATAATTGTGGACAAGTAAGAACTGTACATATCTGATCTGGAATATAGGGGAGTATAGGTTACAGCATCAAATTGATTATATGAAGACCTTTTAAACAAGAAGAACAAGCTCGGAAAACTTGATAAATATTAATATGTAGAAGTTATGCAAAGAGTTAAACAAGAGAGGATGTATTTCAAAAATTAACATATTCTTGTGAACTTTACATGGTTCTCTTTGAGAACAACGAACATTAATTAAAAAATCCTAGCTGTTCAACTTTTTTAAAAAATCTAAAATATAGCTAGAGAAAAAAAGAACATAGCTATATAGTACATTCAGAGTTTTACTACCCACGTAAATTATTCTGGTTTTCTTTCTGATGTTTTCTCTTAACAACATATGAGCAAACCCCCCAGAATACACACACAGCTTTTCATTTGTTTCTGAGGAACTTTTTCACCACATAGGATTTAGTAGGAATAAGTACAGAAAATATTTTGCTGCATTTTTTCCAATTTTCTTTAACATGAAAAAGATATATCTTTATCATTTTTGTCTAGCAGAAGTAAGAATATGTGTGGATGAGTGTTATTAGTCACAATAAATATAAAAAGCTGCAAATCCTGTCAAAGGAGCTAAGCATCAGTGAGTCACCTCCGTCTCCCACGTCAATGACAGTGATGTTACTAAAGAAGTTGGGCTGCTAGAGTTCCAAAGTTTTGTCTTTCTTTTTTTTTTTTTTTTTAACTTGATTCAAGATTTCCTGGACAACAGTTTAAGAATAGTTGTCCTTAAGGTGTTAGTCCTCTATTAAAGCTTGAAGTGCAAAAGGTATGAATATTGGGCTTAACTGTTAGTGAACTTTTAAAATGTTAGTTTTCTCTCTTCTCACTGTTCCTTGTTGGACAGGTTAATGAGACACAGATCAAAAGTATTTTAAATGTTCTCATTTTACCTCTTTTGCAAACTATTTTTAAAGCTAAATAACAGCATCAGCAACAACAACAAAATTACAGGAAGCATGGTGACAGAGATGGAGAAATTTGTTCTTGTTAGTTCCTGTACTGTACCTACTGTGGTTGTTAACAGCTAGCACAATTACTGAATTGGCATCTCAGTAATATGTTGCTGATGTGTTACATAGCTATTATACAAAGAAAGTATTGCATAAATTATTTTAAAATAGAACTTGTAATTATTTAAATAAGAAAAGTAGATGCTTAGGTTAGCATAAGTCATTGAAGCATGTTTCTGAGTGCTAATTAACGTAAACTTATACTTTGAGATGTAAAAGGCTTTTTTCTTCCCAGAAAGACAATAAAGAGTTTTATTCTGAACACAGAGCTAGTTTTCACCTACTAATATTCTTGGGTATATTTTTCAGGCACTTTGGCAATTTGTAATTGACTAAAGCTTCAAATCACTGCAGAATCAGGCACTTATGGAAAAAGTCTTGAATAGTTGTGTGTACATCTTATACATAACAGAAGTCTATTTCTCTGTTAAAAATGGAAAAATACCAGCTTGAACTGAAAATTAGTGTTTTAATTCTAACCACATGAAATATGACTCATTAAAAGTTACAAAAACCTCAAACGTTGCTTATTTTTCTTGTAGATTTCAGCATAATTTCTTACCAAATTATTCACCCCATGAAAACAAATGTATCCTGTTAGCTTGAAATGTACCTAGACCATTAATTCTTACTCTTAACTCTTCCAATTTAAGTATATATCTTTAATTTTAAAGAATTTTCTAATGATTATTAAAAGGTGAGACAGACTACAACACAAAATGCAATTTAATCTATGATGTGTCTTCTGTGTAGTGTCTTACCATATGTTAATTAAAATGAAAGTAGGGTTGTTTTGCTGAGCAACATCAGTTTCCAGTAATCTAGCCTTGGTGAGGATTAAGACAATTACGTGGCAATTAGAGCATAGCTGAAAATGAATTCATTTTGGATATAGTCAGAAGAGATTTCATGAGCTAGTACTGTTAAAATGTAGGAAGCTCTGTGGCCACTGACTTTCTTGCTGCTTCCTTACTCACCAGACTGTATATCCCTTCAGAGCAAATAGGCAACCATTTTCCCCCATCCAGGCCTGACTCTGGCAGCACTATGCAATGTTGCCACAGAAAGCAAAAGAAAAAAGAAAAAAGAAAAAAGAAAAAAGAAGAAAGAAAAAAGAAAAAAGAAAAAAGAAAAAAGAAAAAAGAAAAAAGAAAAAAGAAAAAAGAAAAAAAAAAGAAAAAAGGAAGAAGAGGAAGGGGAAGGGGAAGGGGAAGAGGAAGGGGAAGGGGAAGGGGAAGGGGAAGGGGAAGGGGAAGAGGAAGAGGAAGAGGAAGAGGAAGAGGAAGAGGAAGGAAAAAGGAGAAAAGGAAAAGGAGAAAAGGAAAAGGAGAAAAGGAAAAGGAAAAGGAAAAGGAAAAGGAAAAGGAAAAAAGAAAAAGAAAAAGAAAAAGAAAAAGAAAAAGAAAAAGAAAAAGAAAAAGAAAAAGAAAAAGAAAGAAAAAGAAAAAAGGAAAAGGAAAAGGAAAAGGAAAAGGAAAAGGAAAAGGAAAAGGAAAAGGAAAAGGAAAAGGAAAAGGAAAAGGAAAAGGGGAAAAGGAAAAGGGGAAAAGAAAAAAAAGACACACCTTTGAAATATTACTTGGTAACAACATTGCAAGGGTTGAAATCCATTCCATGTCTTGATTCAACATGCATGTGCAGTACAAACTCAGTTCTGGGCAGCATCTAATACATGAGTGTCTTAATGCTAAATGTCACATGTATATAAGATCATCTGCGATGCTGCTATGTAATTGCCACAAGGTGCTGGAAGTCCCTGTATTTAACTGATGCCATTAATAATTATCATTTAAAGTTCTCCTAAAACCTTAGAGAGTCAGAGACAATACAGGGAAGAAGACTACTGGAAGAATGAATTAAAATGTCCCTGCTCGTTTGACACATTTAACTCTACACTGCTGCTGAACTGCAACACAAGTGAAATGTAGCACTCTTCGGTGATACTGCACACTACTCGAGTGTGTAGAGCAGAGACTAAAGATACATTACAGATTGGATTTGCACAAATATAAATAGACATTTAGGAAATTACTCTAGAAAGATGTGAAGTGAGAAAAATCGTATCAAATTGCACAAGGGAACTTGTAAAAAGCTATAAACTAAGAAGAAAGTTAAAATACCTCATTTTCCTTAACTAACCATAGGGACAATAAGAAGCAATGGATGTGGGGTAGAAAGTGTCTGTTGAGGGATGATGACTAATCAGTGTTATTACTCCTCCTTAACCTAATAAATGCTGTGGGATTTGCTTCTCAGAGGCTCTTACGGTCTTTGTGCTTCATTCGTAAACTGTACCGTGTGTCAATTTGTCTATGCACAAAACCCATCTTGCACTACCACAGACCTCCTAGATCTGCTGTCTCTAGACTGAACCTTATTGAGGGTCAGAAAGGGGAATCTGGATTTTTAATCTCTTGTTGGTTGTGGTGATTCTTTATGCAGCTGCTGTGGCAACTCGTAATAATATAATATGACCTGCAGCTACCCTTGCTGTCTGTAAACCGGATCTGTTATATTTCTACTATTAACTTTAGTGAGTAAACCACAGAGTTTATTAAGGAAATTACCATACGTTGTACCCATAAATGAGTATTGTGCCTTCAAAGGTTATTTTAGGCAGATTATATCCAGGTCACTCATCAAATTGTTAGAAAAGAGGCAGGTTAGCTAAATGCATTATTTAAATCATGTTAAGGAACAATAATTCCAAATGCTCCTGGCATAAGTATGATACAAAGACAGCATTTAGATGAGCTCTTACAGAAGAACTGTGTACACAATGCTGAAAAGATGCTAAATATTATACTCTGTGGTAATATTCACGGAGGTATTCAGAATGCAGAGGTCTAATGTGAATAGAACGCTGGACTTGGATGGCTGAAACAGAGTGCCAATTTGGCAAATAAATGTCTTTGGACTGTGTTAAAATAGAATAGCATTGATGTAATTATCCCTTCCTCTTTCATCTTTGCTTAAAAAAAGAAATTTTCCAATAAGGGAATGAGAGGTGGCTTGAGCAAGTTCAGCAGTGATGTTCTGATAATTAATGAAAACTTTCTGGGGGCTGCTTGCCAAACCTGGCACTGGGAATTTGAAAATTTCTAAGTGACCCTTCTAATGAACACCCCAAGCTTGTTTCAAGAATTTAAATCAAAAGATGTCTTTTTATATTTTTAAATTTTTAAGTTCATGATTCAAGTAATGTCTTATTAGTAGAATTATACATGGAGAATGGTTTGTCCAGTAAGAGCTAAAATTTATCAAATGGCTTTGCAATCAATTTCTGCATTATACGTGGAAAATTAAATAATATCATTGGAAGAAGGAATATGACTTCTTTCTGTTAAGTTATAATATTTCACATTAGAAAAACATGTTTTGTGATTAGTTGCAGCCTTGCATCATTTGAAGTTACTCAGGTATTAAGCACATCAGAATGACTATAGTCATTTTTGTGACACTTCTGTTGTTTGGTTTGTTGAAAAGAGAATGACACATGTATGCAAAAAAAAGTTCTTCAAAAGTTGGTATAAATAATTTAATTCTTAATGATTTCTCTATTTTTAATTGAATAAATAAATTTCAGAGAGGCTGTTTGGAGGAAAACTGGAGACATTCAAAACATGCCTGGACGCCATCCTGTGTAACCTGCTGTATGGGACCCTGCTGTGGCAGTGGGGGGGGACTAGATGACCTCCAGAGGTCCCTTCCAACCCTGACCATTCTGTGATTCTGTGTTTCTGTGAAACTTTTGAAATACATACTTGCTTATCTGATAATCTTTTCCCAATTTTTAGTACCAGTTTTCTACTTTACATTGGACCAACCTGTATCTATTCACAAGTAGTTCAGCAGTCTGGTTTTTATGTGTTGCTTTAGAAAATGAGCATGTTTGTCAGAATAGATACTAAGAACTCCACTTTCTTGGGAAACTTGTATATGATGTCTTCAAAATAGCAGGTTGTTTAGAAAAGTAGTAAAAGAAATGTTCTTGAAGGCAAATTGTATGGCATTATAATAATTGCTTACTATAAATAATTTTCTATCTCTCCAGTGTGTCTGATATGGAATTTGTATTAATTATAATTTATTAGAAAATTATAGCACCTGAGGTATCATACTTCACCCGCAGCCAACTAAAATCCTTTAACTGAACAATTAAACTTGTTCTTCAGCCTTCATGAAAAATATTTCCATAAGAGAGCTGTAACTGTAACGAAATAAAACAGTAGTATGAATTCAAAAGTTCCATTTTTAGCCAACCTTTCTCTGAAATCATGCAAGTGAAATGATACACACAGACTATTCTGGTTTGGTTTTTCTTCCTTTAAGCCAGCCTTGTATATTGGTTTGTTTTTTTTTTTTTTTCAATTGAGTCTTAGAAACACAAAATAATTAGAACTGGAAAGGACTTCAGAAGGTCATCTAGTCTCACCCATCTGCTCAGCACTGGGCTTACTTCAACAGTGAATCAAGCTAGTTAGGGCATTGTCCAGCTGATTTTGATTGAATACCTTCAATTTCTTTTGTTTTCTGGTGCTTCTCTTAAAACATTAAACTTTTTTTTGTACCTCCTCTCTCCCCAAAGAAATAGACTTACCACTATCCACAATAAGTAACACAGTTAACAACAAATGGACTTGGATGGAGCCTCTTCAATATTCAAGCTTAATATCTCCAAAATCACTTGTCTAAGGTATTGGGGGTGTATCTGGACAGTAGGTCCATACAGGAAGAACAATTTTTGTCTAGTCTGAGCTGGCAGTATATGGTAGACCACTGAAAATCTTTTCCAGCTGAAGAAACAGATGTGATCCATTAAAGTGATTTGTTTGTTTTTACTTAGCATCCAAATATGAGAAAATTTTCCGTGAGACAGAAGTTTGCAAGTACAAAACAACTTTTGAAAATGAGGTTTGAGGTGCAAAGTGACTTAGGAATTTCTGAAGAAATTACTCTACTTCATGTACCCTAAATTTGTGAATATGAACGAAGCTGTCAGGAGGTGGCTGAAAGAGTTACAATGAAACTACTTATATATAATGACAGCATTCACAGAGCTCTGAATCTTACTCTTTCTTTTCTGCGAAATTACCTAAAAATGTTGAAAAATAACTGAAATAAAAAGGAAAAGGAGGACTTCTAAAAGCCCTTCTTTTTCCTGTATGATCAAACTTTTTGGTGCCCTACTACACTGTGGGATTTTTTTTTTAACAGTGCTGCAATCTTTTACATTTTTATACACATTTGTGTATAATGTACATTTGGTTTTAATTCATGCAAAATAATGTTGCAGGTAATTCAAGAGCTCATTGGAAGTGCTCCTGTTACACAGTTGTTGATGTGACGTTTGATCTTAGAGAAAGCTAAGGGAATTGTCTTCTCTATACTAATCTGTCCTCTAGGGTTAAATGATTTATTTAATATTGCTGTAGATATGACTTGTGCTTTACAGACATTTACAAAACTAATTGCCTGACCCAAGGATGTTGGCTTTGCAGAAAGGGAATTTATTTCTTGGTTCCTTCATTCATGCCTACTTCAGGGATTTACTGTTTGAGAAGTTGAACTTCAGACATTTCTTTGATTTCCCTGTTTTACTACTTGCATAACTACTTTAATTTTTCTCCTCTGATGTGTAGATAAGCATATTGAGTTATTTTCTATCCATAAACAGGATTCATGTACAAATAAGCAATATATTTAAAATTTTAAAAATTTTCTTTGATTGTTGTTTTTTGATTTGCTTTTTAAACTGTCCTCAAGCATAGGACTTTAGTTAAAAGAAATTAGGCAACTTTATTAGTAAGGATCAGAGTATGGTTATACCGTCAGCGTTGCACTTCTAAAGTTTTGCAGTAAACCCTATAACAAATGTAGATATACCTGAACCCAGTGCTAACTCAGAGAAGAGGCCCCAATACTGCTGTCTTACCACACAGGGTGATTTCCATATCCACTGGAGCTGATAGAAAGTTTGGTTTCCAGAGATACAGGCACTCTAGAGAGTTACATTTAGCTCTTGAGGTGTTTAAGAGTATAAGACTGTCTGTGTTGTGCTAGAGCAAAGACCTTTCCAGTTCAATACACTTACTCCGGGGTAGGGAGGAGCACGTGCTTAAGACCAGAAGAATGAGATGAGTCATCCTTTTTCTCCAGTATGTTTTTCTGGTGTGTTGCAGTTTAAGAACTTTTGGGTTTAGTAGTCCATGATTGGTTTTTAGTTTAGAAAGTTCTACTGGAGGTGGTGCGATGGGAGTGGGGCAGCCCTGCCTTCCCCCAGAAAAAGAGTAGCACAAGCTGTAGGAGCAGACAGGGACAGACCCCAGCTCAGGACATCAAGCGCCTCCAATTTTTTGGAGGTATTTGGATAATACAGTTACTTGGGTCAATTTATTTAGGTTCCCTATCTGTTTTGTATTGCATAAATTAGAGAATGGCTATTATACAAGAAGTTCATGAACAATGGTATTGTATAGCAGCTATTGAAGGATGTGCTTCAGCCAGAGGCATTGAGAATTAGTGTAAATACAACTATTGTAAATTTGATGCATATGCCTGTATGTGCAGGGACAAATTTCTAGCTGCATGAGGTGGCTGGAGAAACTGCTGGGTATATACATGCTGCTCACTAACATAGCTGAAACTACATATGCTGGATTTATTTTTAAAATTATTGTACATGTGATGATATTGTATACTGTATAATTTATTTTTTTTGGTAACTCTGCTACAGTATGTTGCTCAGAATCTCTTCATAGTGCAAATACATTGGACTAAACTACTTTTATTCTACTGTTTTACCTACTTGGTGTTTGAACTCATTTCATTGACTATAAAATAGTTTTTTCCTTGGATCCACCTGGGCTGGGTCACTAAGTCACAAGAGTTCTTTGACGTATTTCTTCTTCATATCAGCCATCTACTTTTCAATAATATGCAATTAACTCTCTTTGATGACAATCAGTTCTCATTCAGCCTCTCAGTGTGCTATCACAAAATGAAAAGCAAAACACTAAATTCCAGAGATGCTCATGATTGTTATCCCATTGCAAAACTGCTGCTGCTTGTCAAAACATGATGTATTGACTGCCCAACTTTCAAAAAAGCAAACTCCACTGTGATGGCATATGTTGTTTTGTGCCTTTTAATAGTAGAATATGTTCAATTGTGCCTCATTTGGACATTCATTACTATAATTTACAACTCCCCAAAAGCAGAACTGGTGAAAGAGTATGCTGAGGATTATTAAACTGAGGAAGCCCTGATACCGTGTCAAGTAGGAAGTGGAAGTTTAATGGGTAGACATGCCTAAACAGAAATGAACTCCCAGAGCTGAACCTGCAGGCCATAAATACTGTATACCTTCTTTTTTTATGCTAATAGATTGTACGTAGCAACAAACAGTACTGCTGCAAAAAGCACCAGAGATAAAATTAAAGCTGATAGAGGAGTGTTTTCTTTAGGTTTAAGTTCTGTCAGTCATTCTGCCCTTCTCAAATTCCCATCTCAGGACTGACAACACCGGTGTCTTCTGGGCTGAAAACAATATTAACTGACCAGAAATTCTGCTGCAGTTCTAATCTTCACTGAGCCCTGCTTCCTTAAGAATTTGTTGCACAGGAAAGGGAGAAAACCATCTTGAGTGATGCTTATAAAACTGTTCCAAGAAGTTGAGAACTTTTTTCCTTGAAACTTAAAAATACATTTTTCCTGTTAGGTACCTCTGTAGAGGGCATGAAATACCTAATGAAAACTATTTTAGCTATTGACATTTGTCCTAATTAGTTGTATTTTCACTGAGTAATGAGCACCCACAGCCATTTCAACAGCTTCTGGACAAGGAGAGGGAGAAATGTCACTATATGCACAGAAATTCATGCATGAGTTGCACTATACCCCAATATCAAATTCCTGAAGTTTTCAGAAGAGACCTTTTTCATACAAATTCAGAGACTCAGGCAGTGACTTAAAGACCCCAGCTTTTCCCATTTGGGTCTCTTTTGGGAAACTATTTCATAATTCATGAACTAGGAGCCCTTTGTCCCTGTAGGTCTCTTTATAAATGTTTGCTTTCACTCGTGCGTAGACAGTGCTCTTGGCATACAGAGACAGAGCTACATTACATTATTACTCCAGCTTCTTACATCTTCATGTAAAGGAGGTCTAATTGCCTCATCAGGAAGATTTTGTAAATGAGAGGTTGTTCCACAGCAAAGAAACAATTCTACTACCACCTTTCCTCCACATTGCTTGTGTAAGGGAGAAGGTTGTATCTAAAGAACAGGGTAGATAACTGAGAATGACAGATGCCTCAGTGCTATACTTTCCAGTAATGTTTCTTTATACACCAACTACTTGCAAATCCCCAAATACAATATCCATGAAAGCAATGTCTATGTTATTTATTGTCCATTTTCATTTCTTTAAGGTCTTTTAAAATAGATTTGCAATTGAAAATAACTTTTACTTTAAAAAAAAAGAAAAAGAAAATTATTCACTATTGTCTGGAAAAGCAGCAGAAGACTGAAATGAGGTATCATCATCATCATTGCATTTAAAAGAAAATAATAGTAATGTTGAATTTTGGACGTGCTAATCTACTTCAGTAGGATAAAGGAAAGCTATTTAGTAATTTCGCATTAATTAAAATTACTGACATTCAAATATATCCCGATGGATGTTTTTTTAGAAAACTCAAACAATATTGTACTTTTATTTAATTATCATAAAACAAAGAATGTTTTTTTGTAAATATATTTTCAGAATTTGTATGGGATACTTCTGTCTTTGACAGACAGTTATCCCCCCACACAGTCACTTGCACATAGCAAAGTATATAGCATTGCCACGATATCACTTTTATCATTCAGTGATATAGCTGCAATCCTGAATGAAAGAAAAAAAAAATTAACAGTTCCTTGCCTTGTAATAAGAAAGTCTGCTTTTCTTTCTGACATTTTCAACATGCTTCTGGAGGAAGTGTTGAAAATACTTAGCTTGAAGAGAAATTTCTCTGGAAATTTGCTGGATGTAAATACACTCACTGTACATTCATCTTTGGTTTCCTTCATAAAACCAGCAATGAATGTTCTATTCTAAGACTAGTTCATTGAGGCTAAAGATACTAAGAGTGGCAATATTAGGTCATAGTAATTACCATCCAAAGATCTAGCTGATTCTCTATGTTAAACCTGCTTGGGGCTTGTCTATTGCCTGAAAAATGCAGCATGGGGTACAAGGGAAAACTGAACTGTTGGTTTAAAAAAACCCTCCAAACAACCCTCTAGAAAATTTGAACTAACTTCACTTCAGAACAGATTTTTATGCCTGGAAAAAATTTGCATCAGTGTAGAACTCAGATTTTTAAAATTTCATAGTGCATTTATGTTTCACATTAAGGATGTTTTAAATCTCTATTGTATTGTCCTACTCTCTAAAAAAATTATTTCATCTTTCAAACATGGCAATCGCCTACGATATTCTGACTTCTCTGCAAGACAATGTTTTTAGATGCACCCTGTCTGCACTGATTCATTCCATGTGTAAGCATCAGAGAGACTTCAGTTAAACCATCTGTTTTTCACAACTTGAAATAAAGTTGCATCCATAGTGTCTTGCTCCTGCAGAGACTGTTTTGGCTCCTCTTCTTGTAACACTTGGAGAAATTGATTTACATTTTTGTTTCCCTAATAACTATGAAGATTCTTTTCTGCAATATTAGGGATATATTCCTGGTAGAATACCTTTTATCCACAAGATAGCTTTCCTACTTTACAGTAATTAAAAGAGCCTTAAGAAGGAAAACCACGAACAAAAGTGGCAAGAAACAGTGGAAATTAAAATGAGGACTGTCCAGACTTATCAAAACACATTTAAAAAACTCCAGAACAGGAAACATTTTTGGTATTGTGAAGAGCCACTAATATTAAAAAACAAACAAACAAACAAACAAAACAAACAACAAACCAAAAGCTATATAGAGACTAGAAAATACACCTTCATCCTGTTTATTCCTACAGGAACCAAGCTATAGAATCATTTTGCTAATCTGCCAGTGTCCTGCAGTTAACTTTTGAACAAAACTGGCCCATTGCAACCCAACATACATCAAAGGAGGTTAAATTCTCATTAATTTACTTTTCCCTAAGAGACATAAAAGGATTCAGGCACACAGAATAGCGTTATAAACACAACAGAAAAAGCTGAAAATGGAGCTCTTGCCTTCTGAGGCATGAGAAAATAACGTTTTCTTCTGCTTAGATAATCTAGGCCTTAGTGAATTATAAACTTCTACATATTATTTCATGCAAAGCATCTCTTGTGATTTGGTGGGATGTAATAAGTTCATACTGCAGTCTTATAATTCAGAAAGACCATTATCCACAAAACAAATCTGTTAGTAGATTTCAGTGGCTCTGGTTCTTATGGATTCTTCCTCCTGCCCCACCCCACGCTAAGAGATTATACTTACTCAAACTCCATTAAGCAGAAGAAATTAAACAATATTACGGTAACATTTAGAGGATTAGGAATCTGCTAACTGTGAGGATTTTACTTCTACTTCAGCTTTAATAAGTAATACTTTCAGTAGAGGACACATGCAAGAACTCATGGATTATCAAACGTGAAGATCTCAAATTCTTGTATTTATACTGTATGATTGGTTAGAGGAAGAAATAAATAGACTGATGAAAGAATATTTCATACAGAGAGAATTCAAAATAGAGGAAAAATCTGTGAGAAAAAAATCTCTGATATAGATGCATATGTTTAAAGAGCAACTTCATTTGAATAATTAGAATGGAATAAGAGTGTTGCCAGTTGGTCAGAATTTCCTCGTTCTGGAACATTTGGAGTCAAAATATGCTCTCCAGACTGCGAGCTAAGGCGCTTTTCAGCAGCAGGGGGGATACTTGGATCAAGTCCTTCATTTGCCAATTCAGCCAGCTAGACTGAGACAATGTCCTCTATCTTCTCAACCTTCCCGAATGTAAAAGCTTAGATTTTGATCTGAAAATGGTCTTATGATTCTGTTATGATGACATCAATCATAGAGGTCTGATTTTATTTCAGTACAGATCAAAACCAAATTCTGAATATTGAAAAATCAACACGTAACAAAATATTTCTGTTTTCAGTCTTACTAATTTTGTTACAGGAGAAAAGATGGTAGCTGCTTGTCAGGCATTTTTTTGTAGTAACTCCATTTGCTATTATTAATGCTGAACTGCAATTTATTTATTTATTTGTAATGCTTTCCCTCATTATCTGAAATACATATAAACCTGGGTTTATTGAAAGATGAAACAGAAGCAGTGGCACAGTGCAGACATAAACAACATTTTTTCAACAACCATTTCCATTAACATTAGTACAACAGCACTTAGAATCATGAAAATACTGTTCATTCTGAATACAAATCAGAACATTAGATACAGACCAGGAAAGTACATAAGAACTTGCAGTTCTGCTCAGATGGTTGTTTCTGCACATTTAAGCTTTAAGTATTGCTTTCCTCTATCAGTATAAAACCTGACGTTTATTGAAGAGAAACAGTTTTTAATTCTCTAAATACTCTTCAAGTGTATACTAAAATAATAGCTTTTTTTGCGTTTTATACTGTATAATGTAAAGGGCTTCAGGCCCCAAAACTTTTAGTTGCATTTTATTGATTGTCACATTCTATCATGCTTGGTCTTAAACGAATATAGTTGGGTAATTAACTACATTTCCCAGATGACTGCTATGTTTTTTGTTGTTGTTTTTGTATGCTATAGTTTTACAAACCAATGTTTTCAATTACAGGGACATTCTTTCAAGAGGAACTGTAATAACATTATACTTAACCACAATTTTTTTCTGTCTGAAAAGCATTCTTTCAATAGAACACCAACATGTATACAGACATTGGAAAGTCTGATGGGAAAATAATTTACTAAATGCCAGCAGAGATACAGAATCGTCATTGCTTGTGGTCACTTTCTCCCTAAAGACCATGATAGCAAAGACCTTTCATCTTTCCCAGTGTGATGTGTGCAACAACTAATGGTAATTTAAAAAAAACCATAAATGGTTAAACCTTGGAGCACTGTTTAAAAAAAAACGAACCAAAAAAAAATGAAACAAAGAAAATCTCACAGTCCTTACAGATGAAAAACATAATAATAGGCAGAAATTTGTTCTGGTCAGCTCATTACTGTACTGTTCCATTTATTTTTGCATATGAAAAATAAAGTCTTAACAGGCATGCCATAGGGCCTTGGAGAGGACAGTCACCATTGGTTTTTTAGTTGAATTTGTGTTTTGTAAGAAACCTGAACGGAAAGAAACATCAGATGGCTAATTTAGGCCAGTTATTGTCTTGCCAGAGAAGGTAGGACTCTCTCTCTCTTGTTTCAGAATATGATTCTGTTTTATGCCCCTCTTTCCTAGAGAAGCAGTAGACATGATGGAAACGCAAGATCTGAGAGTCCCACGTCCAGACGATCCAGAGTAATTTCCTAGTACTTCCAGAAGGTAAAAGCAAGGTGAAGGTGAAGAACAAGAAAATATCTCTAAACTGACATTTAAAAATGTATCTCCTTTAATGTAACAACATTGTTTGTGAAATTCTATCTACAAGGTTTTGCATGTTGGGACTGTATTACTGGGAAGGTAAGAGTAGCTGGTTGGTGTTATAGGAGACTTTTACTTTCCTGTTTACAAGGGAAAG
>NW_009661372.1:1458379-1550893 GCF_000708025.1 Charadrius vociferus | reverse complement strand
GAGGATGGTGAATCACGTCAGGTGAGAAAAGCACTGTGTTTTGAAACATCTGATTTGCTAAAGAATGCCAAGTTTCTTATCTATGATATCAGTCTTACACATGGCTCTGCATGTTTCTACAACTGGTCATCCACATGCTTCCCTGCCTCCTGCTCCTGACCATAGGTGGTATTTCTGATACTGACTCTTCAGACCAGATAGTTGGAAAAGCTAGAATCAGCTGTGTGTTTCTATCATTTCCTAGGCTGTTTGTATTTCTCTAAATTGTCAGCAAAGTGCTGGGCAGAACAGGACCTCGGTGCTTAGGACAGAGATGCAACTACAACAGTGAAGGAAGTGGAACAGAATCTCTGTGGAACTCTCTTAAGAAGTCATCCAAAACCAAATCCTCCATCATCAGTGTAGTCAGAGTAGCCGAGACATAGTGAGGGTGGAGACAGAATGAACCCCTTTTCTTCCACCTAGCCGTTTACTGACTTGAAAAATTTGAATATCACTAACTAGCATACAGTGTACACTACTCCAGTATGCTATCCCAGCCACTGTTATTATTGATCTACAAGAAAAAGTGCTGATCATTGTGGACTCCATGCATAAAGATAAAACCACGGGCTGTATCTTTATGGATGAAAAATGATGTTTAGCTGCATTTTCAGTAGTTAATTGGCAAATAAAAATATAATGAGAAAGGGAAAATATTTTTTTTTCCTCCTTAATCATCATACTGCATGTTAAGTCTAAATAGCTATTAAAATGTATTGGAAACAAATATTCAAATGAAGCACAAAGGTAAGAGCCTGATTCAGAAAATGAACCCTCTTCATTAAGGAAATGTAAAGAAGTGCTTCACGTAATCCCAATATGGAAACTGTAAGTTTTATTGATTAGGTGTAGCCTCAGCTGTGTGCCTGAGGCTTGGCACAAGCAACCTTGTCCTAACTGTCCCCTCTGCTCAGCTGGAGCCAGTCTTGCACCTCCTGTCCTGCCCTTTGGAGGCAAGGGGGGGCCAAAATCCGTGGGGCAGTGAGCCTGCTGTAGACCAAGGATGTGCCCTTGGGCTTTTGCAGTGTGAAACCAGGGTGTAGCCACAGCAGCTTCACATCTAGCTGGAAGCTGGTCTGCTGTGATCCCTGGAACTGGGATGTGGGCCACAGTGACCCCAAAAGAGAACAAAGAGCTGCCCTCCGGCTCTGGGACCAGGGACACCCAGTAATGCTCTTTGGCTGGCGTGGGAGACATTCTGTGCCACCTGCCGCTTTACAGTGTCACATCACTTGCAAGATAAGAGAAATTAATTGGAATCCATTTCTGAATACAAAGTGTGTTGATTCACGTATTAGACTTTCAGATGTTTGCCATAAAATCAGAAAAAAATTGACAGTGAAAATCTTTTGACAACTTTTTAAAATTATTTGGAACCTGTGTGGTTAGATTTCCACTATTCTTTATACTTGTTTTGTCTCCAGCAGAGAAGAAAATACTTGGTGCAAGAATTAAAAATGTATTTCTGGTGATGATAAAAAGTTTTCTCTTCTTTCTAAGCCGTTGCTGTATTTTTGTGTGCAGTGCTGTGTCTTGCCCATGTGGCCCCATCGTGGTTAACGGTCAGGTTCCCACAAACATGGCTGTTGGTTTCCTGCCTCCTCTTCCAGTTGTGGATAAACCCTATTACCTCAGAGGTAATTGCCCTTGTGTGCAAGAGATTTATGCAGTTTTGCATTTCATATTTTGAAATTTTCTTGCTAGTGTACATTAGTTTTACTGTGTTTCTCTTGTGGTTTTTTAATTGATTCTGATTTTGCATAAAATGATGCACTAGCCTGTCACCAGTGTCTATGACCAGATGAAACGAAAGCTTATGAATTGGCACCCTGCTTCTGTACCTGGAAAGGGCGGAGGCTTTTGATACAACTAGAGTCTTCAAAACACAACTTGTCATTTTTTCAGTAGAAATCCTAGATTGTTTCTTCTTTCATTTCCCTCAGCTTAACTAATGTGCATTTGTATTTATAGTTTATATACAAAAAAAATTTCCGTGAATTTGCAATTGGGGGATGTGACACATGGACAGACAGATCATTCCTATGTGTGTGGGGCTGACCAAAAGCAAAGTTGGTCTAAATATGGCCAAAGTTTCAGTCTCATTTCTTCAATGTCCAAAACCAAACAGCAGACTTCCATTTAAGTAGGGACGGAAAGAAAAAGCTTAATTTTTATCTTGTTATATTAATCAGTAACATAAACAAAAGGAAAAAACAGCTTTGAGAAATACTTGGGGACGTTAACAAAAGAGTGGCAATAAATTTTAACTTTTGTATTCTTCTGAACTCTTCACACTCACAAGTCATCACTGGAAATGGTGAAAACATGCTTTTAAAACTCCTGCCAACTAGGGTTGCTCCATTAAATATTTGTTAAATGAAATGTTATGCAATGGTACTACATTCTTTATATGAAGATAAGATGCAGGAAGAGGAAGACAATTCAGAGAATAGACTGTTCCCAAAATAAACTTGAACTATACTATTACAGCATCAGGTTTTATAGTTGTATCATTATTAATAATGAGGTTTACTCTGTTTTGTTAAAATTTTGTTAAAATTTGTACACTGAGTAATACAATATCACTATAATTCCAAGTCTGGTAGAACCTGTGCTAACTGAAAATTTTAAATTTACTAGAGTGGAACAACTTTTACTTCACCTCACTCAGTCCAAATCCACCAGCTTACATACACACAAGTTACTGTCACCTCAAAAGAACTATGTTTTTTCTTCAAAAGTATTCTTGTACAGAATCATCTTTTGTCTTATGGGAATGCTGCAAATGCTGCTCATAGAAGGCAGAAGATCTACAGATGCGTGTGCTGGCATACAGTTACTGTAGCTGCTTCCCCAGAGAATGAAGATCTGTGTATTTGTCATCTTGTTGTCCCAGGCATGTACAAATCTCTGGGTACTAACACAACAAAAGTAACTTGCAGTTTTATGAAATAGCTACTTGTGGCAGTATTATTTTTTCTCTTTTCAGTAGCTGTCCTTCCTTGAGTAAGAATGCATTTCATACTTTCATAGATGATAGTAAATGAAACATATCTTAAATTGGTACTCAGAAATTAAAAAAAAACAGGTTACTAGAAAAACACATCAAGAAGATGGACAGTCTATAATAGTTTAACCTGCATGCCAAGAGGTTTAAAATAAAGCATTTGAGACACAAATGTTAAGTGGGGAGAAAGAATCAATGTAATGAATGTGAGCTCATCATGAAATGAGCACTTTATCAGTCCTCTAGCCTATGTTATTCTAATAAGATTGCGTCTTGTAGTGTACCCCTTCTGCTGTTAAAGGCTGTATGATTTGATGTGTTGCAATCAAATGTTTTTACTTGTGAAGCTACGAGTCTTACTCTCTACAGAGAAGTCTGTATTTTGCTATGGGTTGTAATGCAGAAGTTAACTGAGCTTACACTATTCTTTTGTAACATGCAGTGAATTCTAATTAGATGGACACAAATTACTACTTTTAATGTATTTTTGAGTAACTACAAAGAACATGGCAGAAAATCTGAAGCAAAGATGGTTAATATTTTCTCATTCATAATTTTCTTTGTGCGTGTGTCATTAGAGAGAAATCAGAGAAACAGAATGTGTGTGTGTTTTGATCATACAGGGACCCTTCATTATTTGCTTTGTTAATAGTAGAACTAACCTTGGAAAGGTAATGGTCAGATGCTGCACACAGAAACAAGTGCCAGTGCCTTACGGTTTGAAGTGGTGTGTCTTGTTTTGCAGCATATGTTACCTATAAATAGACGCTGTCATCTGTATTCCTTTTTTTTTTTTTTAACATTCCTTTTGTTCTCAGGGGCTGTCATCATAAGAATTTTGGATTCAATAACCTTGAAACCAATGAAAGGATGATCCCTTTTTTCACCAGCTTTGGCATTAGGCATAAGTCTTCTGACTAAACTAATTTGTCAGTGAATGTTTTTAAGGCATATTGGAGAACAAAGCAAACCACACACAGAGGTATAATTTGCTGGTTTATTTTGTATTTTATGGATTTTCTGTATTACATTGTTTATAGACCTGGAATGTAATTTTGATTTAGTACTCCATCCTGTATAATGTAATGCAAATTTATATCCAAACTGAGAACAAAATATTGTTGGGAATATTACCTCACAAGGGTTGACAGATAATTGCACACATTGTTAAAGCATAGATAATTGCTAAACTCTAAGACAGTAAATCTTATTTAGAATAGAAATCACAAAAGGAATGTCAGGGAAAGAAAAAAATTGAAGCAATAAAAAATATTAAATTGAAGAAAACAGTCCAAGTAAAAGAAAACATTTTTTGTTTATTACTTAAGAGTTGTTGCAGGATACTGATACACAAAGAGGAAAGTATTTAGCTGATGATATATTAAATGGAGCAATTATGAATGAAGACAGTTTTGAATGAAATTGTTTTTCTATCTCTCTCTCAAAACAGCAGAGGATGTGCTTTGATCCCCTTAAAAAAAGGCATAATGACACATAGGACACTGAAGAAAGTTGCCCTGCCATGTGTGCATGTTAAACGAGTGCAGTGGAGGCAGCTCAGAAAATGGAATTACCCACATATTTATGTACCTCCACCTGTCCGGCAGATTGGGTCACTGTGCCAAAGAGCTTCTAGGCATAACGCCTGGAAGATGTGTTGAGCTAGAACTTCGGTACTGCAGCTGAGTACGATACTGCTGATCCCCGCTGTCAGGAGTTCCACAGTGTCATTGCACAGAATTTGGTTCACCAACATTTCTCACATGAAGAAGCATTGTTTTCTAGACAAAATTTTTGAGGTTTTACAGGAACAGTTTAGAACACCAGAGTACACACTTGTCCTTTTCTCCCTTTTCTTTTTGTCTCACTAATTTTACCTTCTAATGTGCAGAAACAAACTTGGTAATTACATGTCAAAAACATGGAAAGCAGAGCCTGGGGGAGATATAAATGCAAAGCATATACATAGCTATACTTGTTACCATAGAAGAAAAAATTAAGAGATAGTGACCAGGAGAATAAAAAATTCTGGAGCAGGTAGCTCAGGAACTTGTCACATTGCATGAGCAAATCTATCTTGTGACATTTCAAGGGGGTCTTTACATTGTGCTTTGTGATTTAAACAAAGCATAGGTTTGATGCTGCCATTCACATACTGCATTTCATAAACTGATCCCACAGCTTGCTCTGCCAAGATGAAGTCTATGTACTTTTTCAGCTTTCTTCTTGTATGTAAGTTATGAATTCCAAAACTTCATAAAGAAAGGTTGGATTTTGGCTGTGGAATTTCCTCTAGTAGCTCAACAAGACCTGGACCTGAGGCTGCTTCATAGAAGTGCAGAACCCCAGAGTACCTCTTTGACATCTTGCCATATATTACCACATGAAACAAATTTATCCCTTTACAGGGTGATTCCTATTTTTTTTCCAGAAAGACTTGGAAAGCTATTTTTTGTGTACAGTCTCACTAAGAAGTTCTTTGAATTCTAGATTATATTCAGAATTCTTATGCCGGTACATTTTATGTGTAGTACCATGAAGTACTATCAGATCCCTGTTGTACACCAATAATGACTTCTTTAGGCTATGTTTGTACAACACTTCTACAAAAATATTTCTGACTAACATATTTTGGTGACTCCTCATTACCCACAGGAAATTTGAGTGTGATAACACTCACTCTCTACAAGAAAGACATTGTGATTCTGGAGCTTGTCCAGAGAAGTGCAACGAAGCTGGTGAGTGGTCTAGAGCAAAAGTCTTGTGAGGAGTGGCTGGGGGAACTGGGGTTGTTTAGTCTGGAGAAAAGTAGACCGAGGGGATACCTGATCATTTTCTACAACTACCTGAAAGGTGGTTGTAGTGAGGTGGAGGTCGGTCTCTTCTCCCAAGTAGCAAGTGATAGGACAAGAGAAAACAGCCTCAAGTTGCACCAGGGGAGGTTTAGGATGGATATTAAGAAAAATTTCTTCACAGATAGGAATGTCAAGCACTGGAACAGGCTGCCCGGGGAAGTGGTTAAATCACCATCCCTGGAGGTATTCAAAAGATGGGTAGATGTGGTGCTTAGGGACATAGTTTAGTGGTGGTTTTGGCAGTGTTGGGTTAAAAGTTAGACTTGATGATCTTAAAGGTCCCTTTCAACTCAGACCATTCTGTAATTCTATGATGCTATGTTTTTATTAAATCTATCTGTATTCTAGGATATTTGTATTAACTAAGTATGAATGGTGTTTTCTTTTAGGTTTTCCTTGTAGATCTGATATACACCCTGTTTAATTTTGCTGCACATAAAATGGTCTCTTCTTTATGTTCAGCAAATTACCATTAATAATCTGTTATTTAAATGACTGTGTAAAACTTAAAGGCATGAAAGTAGAGAACAGAACCTGTATTCCTGGCAAATGCAGAGTCAAACTAGGCTAGTAATAAGATTAGGTTCAGACATGACTTCTGACCACATTCTCAGTAAGATTTGTGCCTTGGGCAACAAAACCAACAGAAACCTGTATTTATGACTGCCAAATGAATTGAGACTGTATAAGTATATATTGGTGATTGGGGGTGGGGGGGGCAGCTTTTTTCTTTATATAAAATACGTTATACCTATTTTTGGTATCTATAAAAAGGTTTTATGCTGACTGAACCTGGGCATTTAGCTCTGTGGAAAAATAAGTATGTATTCATGTTCTAAAGAATATCAGTGTGTATATACAAAGGGAGATCAAATGAACAACATCCACTCTTGATTATTACTTTCCATAGCTTTTGATTGCCAGATATATTTTGCCCTTTGAAAGTAGAATTTATGTATTAAGGTAATTTAAATCTCCCTTAGAAAACTATTCTAAATTATTGGCCCCTATGTGCAGTTATATAAGGTACAAATGAGAGATGTGGAAATTTGAAACTTTCAAAATATATATTAAAATATATATTAAAATCCTTATTTAGAAAGATGATAAAAGTTCCAAATGCATATGCAGTATGTAGATGGCATGGCAAAGGAAAAAGCTCAACAGCTAGGTCATAAGCATGACGGAGCTGCCATCTGGAAAAAGAACAAAAACGTTGCAAAAACAGGTTATGAAACATTGTAAAAGAAAGGAAGACTGGGAGAAACAAAATAAAAGAAATAAATGAGGAGGATATTGAAAAAGGAGGAATAAGAAACAAGGAAAAGGAAGGTAGGGACACAAAATATTAGTAGGATGTCCACTTTCTGGTGGAGACAGGTTTTAACAGCTGTGCTAATGGCTGCTAGCATTTACAGTCAGCTGAAGGACTGACATAAAACATCATGACCTCAAATAGATGTCTCTAACTACCCTATTTTCAAACAAACCAAAAGATCTGTCTATGCTACATATGAACAGAGATTTAATATAAATTAAAAAAAAAAAAGTTCGCCAAAAGTCCACGGTTTTTCTTTATTAAAAGCTGAAATTTAGAGAGTTTTGGTTGGTTTTTTTTTTTCTTTCTTCAAGTCTTGATAGACAATGCTTTGGTGTCAGCAATGAAATGGCTGTACAGTGTATATGTTGCTGGCATGTCGTCTTAGCTAGTAGGCAAGCAAATGTGCTCCATTCAAGAATGGGGTTTACAGGAGAAAACTTATTGCAATTGTCCATTGAGAGTTCTTGTAATGGAAGCATGGATTATTGTGGCCCTGTCTGAAATGATACAACCCATGGACGATGTAAGAGAGGTTTTGTATTACCTGCCTCTGTTTTGGATGTCTTTTTCTTCTTATCAGGGTGTTGTTTGCTGTATTTTCAAAACAAAGTCCCAACCTACACTTTCTCATGTGAAGTGTGAAAGCAAGAAGTATTTAAATGAAAAAGATGAATGAGGACTAAGTAACAATATCACAGCACTTCATACTAGTTTATATTACTCTGATTTTTTTCCTTTTAAAATCTAAAAGCCAAATAGTGTAATACAACAATGTGAGGATAATTGAACGTATAATTTTAGTTCACTTTGCCCTTATAAAGTTTCTTTAGTTGCTGTTTTTTTGTTCTTTTTTTTTTTTTTTTTGGCAAATATATGTGAATAAGAAGTTAGTGCTGTTAGGAAAAAGACCCTTTCCAAATCCAGAAGTAATTTGTGACATCATTGGTTTTTAGTTTTAAAGAACAGATTACATAGCCACAATTGCTGATTCAAGCTTTTGGGATTAATTGCTTTGATAAAGCATAACTGTTTGTTATAGTAACCCTGATACAGCCTAACATTAATTGACAAAATTCACACTGGCTTTGAGTTGTGGTAAACCTTGCAGTGTGGTGTTATTACTCTACACGTAATGATATTCTGAGCAAACTGATGATAGCAGCTCATTTACTGCTATTTGTTTCTGCAATAGCATATCTCAGCAGTGCTAATGATTCAAAGTCCTGCATGACGTCATGAGTCTTTGGAAGGGAGAAGTGCTGTTCAGCGGACTCTCTGCTGAGTTGCTTCTCTTTCTAGGCTGTGAAAAAACCCACAGACTTTTATTTAAATGTCGGTATAAGTTGAGAGTTTGAATTTCCTTTATTTTGTTTGTGCTGTGCAGTTGACCACAATGAAGTGTGAGACCTGCCCTGGATCTTGCAGTTATGATCCCTCCTTCTTCGATCTTACTGATTTTTGCTCATTTTGGGAAGATTTTATTATTTGGTGTTCTTTTTACACATATACCAATTTTAGCCCTACCTACTTTGTTATTGTTTTCCAGAATGATGTTCTTGAGGTTATGTCTGTACCAATATCTGTTATAGCCATGGCAGATAAGATCAACACCTGTTGATTTCTGACAACAGACTTCACTTTTCTTCAGCAGTATTTAATAGATATATTCATCATGTCTTCTATACACACACACAAAAAAAGGAAAGCACGAGTGTTTAATTGTGTTATAAACAATAAGACTTTGTTCTTTCATACTTTCAGTAATATCAGTGTTCTTCTATTCACATTTCTCCATTTTCTTGGAAAAAAATGAGCTTTCAGCAGTCAGACCTTCTTACATTTTGCAGTGCTTTAAGCTTTCCAGATTTCCCAGGGAAGTCCCCAACAAATAAATCACTCCTCTTCAAAAATGTTCAGAAGAGCTTTAGTTTGACATATATAACTCCAGAGATTTGAATTAATTTACTATTTTGAAACTCAGGCACTTGTCATGAAATTTATTGGCATATTTTCTGTATTAGTCAAGTCAATGTATATTTATTTCATTTTTTCCAGTTTGCCATATTCCTTCCTAACACTTTTTATAGGCTCCAGCATGTTACCTTTATCTCTCTGATAACATTTTAAAACTTTAAACTTCTAGATGTTTTCCATTGCAAATTGGATTTTTCCCTCTCTGCTTCTCTGAGTCTTGTAACAAACCACATGTATTTACAGGCTTGGTTTGTTTGGGTTTTTCTGTTCAACTTTAAGATATTAATGGAAACAGTTTAAAAATATTAGACTAAAATTAATCAGAATTAATCATACTGTGAAATTTTATCTGTTTTGATAATACAAAAAAACAGTCTTCAATGGAAAACTGATTCTGGTCTTGATTACAGGTTCATTGGAAAAGTTTCAACACAAACTTTGAGATTTTGAAAAAATCTTATAATTCCTCTCTTGTTAGGATAGCCTACAAAAATTGAACTGAAAAGATACTCAAAACTTCTTTTAAAGACCATCCCTGATATTATTTATTTGCCAGAGAGTGCTATAGCCAGTAGCAGCCATCTTGTAATTTATTAGTTTGCTCAGGGTACTTTCCATCTTCTAGATAGCTGCTGTATGACACAGGCCATGGTTATCTTATTTTCTTACAGTGTATCAGCCCTTCATCCTACTACTTGTGCTTCAAAAATTTTAGATACTTAAACTAGAATAATTGCTCCCTGTGGGTTGTATAATAGTTGTTAAAAATTACAAGTGACTCCACTGTGTTCAGAAGTGCCTATTCATCATCTTTATTCCCCCAGCCCTATGATGCCTGAATCTTTCATTTCATTAGTCCCTCTAGGAGAAGAATCAAATTATAAACTGTCACAATTATTTCAGACAGAATTTACTGGAGGATGTGGTTGTAACATCAGACCTAGATGAGGATAAATAGAAAGGTATTAAGCATTAGTTAAACAAGTGGTAAAAGAGCCTTTATCTCCTCTGGCACAGAAGTTAGGTATTAGAGGCACATTCTTAAAATGAATAGTTAAAGCAACATACTTATCCTTGGTAATGCAGTATCTTCATCACAGATGCACTATGAAAGAATTTCCTAACATAAGTAGGTATTTATACCAAACAGTTATTTGCCTGATATTTCTACTCAAAGGTGCTCTGAAAATTGAACTCTCCCTATAAATGAATTTTTATAAAAGTTTCCCCTTCTTTTCATCTGTTATGGTAGTTTGATTTTTTTTTTCACACCACGAACA
Organism: Charadrius vociferus; assembly: GCF_000708025.1. Taxonomy (NCBI): domain Eukaryota; kingdom Metazoa; phylum Chordata; class Aves; order Charadriiformes; family Charadriidae; genus Charadrius; species Charadrius vociferus. Next base: position 1,540,414 of record NW_009661372.1, on the reverse strand, counting down.
CAGGTATGTAAACCAACAGGTGATAGTTCAGCATTGAAGGATTTTTAACACAAGGAAATTGTTCTCTAAAAGACTAATAAGCCAAAACTGTGGAATGAATTATTTCAGTAGAAGATTTGATGAGAGGTGTCTTGGTAGCAATTTTAGATGATGCTTTAGATCAAGCTGATCAAGAATATTGTGTTTTAGAAGAGGTTTTTCAATCAGAATATTCAGTTGGGGTGTGGGAGATTTCAGCTCACACCATTTGACATTTTTGCAAACAATGTATATTTTACATGGTCAGACAGGGACAGAATTTTTATTAAGACACTCAGCTGAAGTGTGTAGCTGTCTGACCAATTGATGATTGATGATTGATTTCTCTAGAGCTGTGGCTCTCTGGTTTCCTCACATATATTTCTATGCTTTCATTCTGCTTTGAATTCCTGTTTTTCTGGTCAGACATGGTTTCATGTGCTTGAGGGTCACTGGTGTTTGAGTTTAATGGCTTTTTGGCCATTTGCCACCGGGCCTGAAAGGGAAGTCAGGAAAGAAAGGATTGAAATATTCTAGTTTAAGAAGGAAGGAAAACAACTATTCTTTGTAATTGTTAGTTGTTTAACCCATTTGAATCATATGGTAGACTATATTTCTGTTTGTTCCCATATTACTATCCATAACACTGTAACAGACATTTCAGTTCTCTCTACAACTATGTGCCAATGAAATTAGATCATACCAACATTAGATTTCTAGACTATTAGGAAGCATTAGGTGTTATTGAAATTGCTTTCCTACTACTCATGGATTTTTTTTCCCCTCTAAACCAGGACCTGTGTACATTAAAGGTAATTAACCAGCTCAACTCAGGTTTTGTTAAGCTTGTGAACTCCACAAATACAAGAAGTATCCGCTTTGCCAGCAATGTTAGCTGAGGAGACTATGCCCACGTTTCTATAACCTAAGTTTTATAAAGCATCTCACTTTTTCAAGAACTGATTAGTTTCTTGTTTTTGTAGTATGTTTGTGGAGCATTTCTGATTTTTTTCTCTTTCCTGAATATGCTACTTCTGAGCACACAATTAACATTTTCTCCATTTAGATATTGTTTTATAGTAAACAAACTATAAATTAATTAATGTAAATATGTGGTATAACACCAGAACTCCACTATTGAGTGCTGGGGAGCTGTGTCACCTCTCTCATACTCAGTAGAGTATGAATATTTAATGGTACAGCTGGTTTTGCCACATGCAGAACGAAATTTCTTATAATGTCTTTATGATATAATAATGTTAATTGAACAGTAGCTAGTTAGTTTACAGATTTTTAATTTGTAGATAAATAAAAGCCCATTTGACAATCAGTCTTTAACCTCCAAAAATACCACAGATATCCCAACTGTAGATTGAGTAGTTGGAATACTTTTCAAAATATACTTTAGGAGAACATTAATAATGAATTTGAGTTCATCCATGAACATGCCTCAAGAAATAGAGCGAGTACTCTTGAGTTTGGTGTTCCACTTTAAGTAATGGTATATCAATCTGTTTTGATCACATTTAGCTAGTGCTTCAGAAAAAATTGAACAATGGTGCCTGTGAATTATACTATTACGTTAATTTAACTGCTATGAAAATCTTGAAGGTTCTCACGGGTATAATAAAAACAACCTGCATTACACTGATCGTCTTCAACTTGATACCTTAACACAGTGACCTTGTCTTGAGCTTGGTATGAATGACATACAATGGAAGTAACATCTACTGGTCATTTTGCTCATTCAAAATTGAACAGTATTTTTGGTTTCTTTTCCAGGTATAAGTAGGGGGTTGTATGTGTTTTGGATATCAAATCTGTGTCTCCTCACCAGTTGTGAGTGTCCTAGTTGGGCAGGAGGAATTGTTATTTGTGTCAGCAGTAGTGAGGGTAGCACGGTCACTGGGATGTTGTTCCACGAGCTCCGCTGTGGTAAGATGCCAGCTCAGCCTTGGCACAGGGTGGAATACATATACAATTGGGAATCCTCAAACCTCTCAATTTTTCCCTCCCTCAAAATTGTTAAATAGTTGCATGATGTGTCTTTTGTCCTTACCTCACCCCTTTTCACTCTGGAACTTCAAATCAGGGGCAGAATGTGTCCTGTCCTTCCTTCCAAGCTGATGCATATTCAAACATTACACATGGTTATAATGCAAGATTAGGCTCAAGTGTGGACTCGGGCAGAGTTTGAAATGCTTTAGCTTGCACCCTGGCCTGTGTGCCTAGGTGAAGACAGAGACTCCAATACACCTCTACTCCCAAGTGTTCCAAGCAGTTCTCAGATACTTAATTGAGAGTTTAGGTACTGTAAAGCACTGAAGTATCTATGTCCCTTTGTCAGTGTAGTTCTAAGTTCCTCCATTTGTATTTATACGTCTCTATCCTGTGAACCAGAGGCGTCTTTTATCCATTCACATTAAAAACAGAATTTGAACTTTATTTAGTCTAATCTTCCATTCTGATAAAGCTACTTTCAGCAAATATATACTTGCAAAACAGTTTGGTTTTTTTTCTCTGGATGTGATTTCCTTTCTACTAAAGGATTACATGCCACTTTATTGTCACTCTCATTATCTAGGCAGTTTATTTACCACTAAACTTTATGTAGTGAACAGTGGGACCCCAGAGCCTTACAAATCACTTTATGCAGTCAGCTACAATTTTCATGGAGAATTCTAGAGGAATTACAGGAGTGCAATAATGTGTCTCCAAATGAATAACAAAAGTTTAATGTTGTTTCTCAAATGAGCAACAACTATAGAGGAATAAGTAGGCTAGCAAATGAGCACATGGAATTACTTGCAAGATCACATGAAATAATGCGTCTTAAAATTTTTGTTCTGGAGAAAAATAGGACCTGCTGGCTGATTTTTTGATACACTACTCAGACATCTTAGAGCAGTTATATTTTATCAGAACTGAGTTTTTTGGCTCCAATAATACTCCAATATTTCCTCTCCACTTTTGGTGAATCAAGTTGTGGAGTGGGTGAAACACGAGTATACATAGAAAATTACTTAATATTTACTTGTATGTCTCTTTGGATATGTAGTACAAATTTATTTTAGGTACTCCATTTTTAGTATGGTAACCAGCTATCAAAAATCTAGAAAAACTTGGTAGTTCTGTTTTTTGTAATAATAAGGAGTGAAAGGCTACACCTCTGATTAAGGGTGGAAAGAGTAGGAGTCAAGGTCTTCCCAATCATTTATCTTTATCTGTGTTTTGGAGCAGACCTTGTGAGCACTTATCTAGTGATAGATGTATGACTAGGTAGCCTGCAAATTGTATGGACAGCGAAAAGTAAGAGTACATTGCATTCTAGTGGAAGCGTTGCATACTGCTAAGATTTGATCTGGGAACCAGTGAGAAGAGGTATCTTTATGTAAGCAATCACATCAAATTTGTGGCGTCATACCTCAGACACTGAGTTAGGTTAATAAAAGAAGTTAAGGCACTTTAGTGTTGTTCTGCTTCACCAGTAAATTCACAACCACTTCTGTTGTACAGAATATTGGCTCCTTTTATCTGCGTGAGTGGAGCTAAGGGAGACACTTGCTCACTCAATCTTGTTTTTAAGACTGCAATCCATATTAACAGTTGTATTTGTTTATAGCACGTACATTTGTTTCTACCTAGAGAGCTGACCAGGTAGCTTGGATGCATGTCCCTGGGTTAGAGAGAAGAGCATGATGACAGATAAACATTTCTTCCTCTGTAGTGTAACGTTTTGGCTCTGCTGATCTTGGGGAAAGGGATGGCATTTTTCTTCTGATCTAGGACACAATGAAGTTTGCAAATATCCAAACCTAGACAGAAAACTGCCTCTTACAGCTATTTCTCCCCTGCGTGATTTCAGGCACAGCAATAGTGAATCATCAGCTTCCTGTTAAGATCTTTATAATCCTGTTTCCACAGCTGACAGAAGGCCAGGCCTTATCAGCAGCTGATAAGAGATCAGCCTAATAATGTTCTCAGCTTCCTTTGAAAAAGTGTATGAGATGAAAAGGATTATTGGATACATGTTTGTTGGCATCCTCGGTGCCTCAGTCTAAGTTTATCTTTACTCGCATGCTAATCACAGTGGGACTAGAAATATGTGTAACAACATAAATCAAAGTTTATACGTATGAGAAAACAGCAGTTTCACAAGTAAATACAACGTATGAGCTGATGTTACTGCCTGAAAGGTTGGCAATACAAATGGAAGAAGGGTCCTTTGAAGTACAGAATGCTGACAGGATTTGCATATTTTTTTTTTTTTTTTAAGATGCGGTTCTTAATTCATTTTTGTGTCCTTGCTGCTAAGCCTTCATAACATGTGAGTTTTTCCTGGTATTTTACCACTCCCTGGACTTTATCGAAGCGGACATAGCCATGCAAAGAAGTCTTAAACTTTGGGCCTGGGTGGCAGCAAATTATTTTGTATAAGGATTAGGAAATCTACTTTCCATCTGTCCAACAGATGCCTCTTCTGTAACACTGCACAACAGAATCTGCCAGAACTAAGTCTGCTGAGGAGCAGTGGTTGCTCAAAAGCTAAAGTTGCTTGAGCAGTACTGCAAATGAAATAGTGCTTCCCCACTTTATTCCTGGGACTGGTAATTTACCAGAGAAGCCTTGAAATCATGAGGAGACCTTTGCATTCATTTTAGCATATCATGTCTTCCTGCGTTGTTATTTCTAGACTGTCTTTAAGATAAAGGCCAGTTTAGTAAAAAACAGTTTAGGAGTATATGAAAGCTAGAAGGAACACTGAACTGGGTCATGGCTGAATCCTCTAAATACAGTGGGTTAAATAAAATTGTAAGTGCTGTGGTTAACACTCAGTGCTCAGTGGTCAATGCTCAGTCTTTTTCATTCATTGCCTGTGACACGGAAGACATAAAAAAAAAAAAAAGACTAAGGTCAATAAAGTACAGAGGCTTATATATGGTTTTAAACACAGGAATAACCCTACTGCCTTCAGGAAGAGTGAGAGAGAGTTCAAATCCATTAAGATTTTAGTTTTGATTAGGATTGAATCTCTGAAAATAATTTTCCGATAGTCCTTATATACTTTGGTGGGCATTTTAAACCGGCCTTGAGTGCATGAACTAGGTCCCTTTCAGATGAATGGAACCAGAAAACAGACTTCAAAGGTAAACTTAATATAAAATCCATAGTCCTTCTACTGAAGTTTTGCAGAAAATATTGGTGGTTTTTTTTATTCGGTTTTAGCTGGTATTGGCCTAATTTCCCTTTCTTTCCCAAGCTTTATGGTCTTTATGACATGTTTTTCTTATTACTTGTTTTGACTTAAAGAATTGAGTTCTCATCAGATGATCCATAAAAATAATGGATTCCTAACCTAAACTTTGATGAAACACAGAAGAAAATTAATCTGATAAGCACAAAAGTAAAAAAAAAAAAAAAAATTAGAAGCTTTACTTCTGAACTAAACTAAACTGAATAGCAGGCTGTTTCTTTTAAGCAATATGCTTTCCCCTCTACTGAAATTAATACAAGTAATAGCTAACGATAAATAACATCTTTGCATCTCTCTTTTTGTCCATCGACTAAATTGCACCATTTTAACTGTATCTGTATAACATGGTTATTATTTCTCTAGATATGCCTGGGACAGAGAGGATAAAAATTTTAACACAGTTTTAAACACTGTATGTCCACAGCAGGGATTTGTACTACTACAGTGATTTTTTAGCAAATTTATTTGTATCAACACAAAAACTGTGACAAGGTACACTTAACAGAGAATAGCCTGACAAAATGCAGTAAACAAATTTGTCCCTCCCTTATTTTTTTCTGTTGTAATTTATTACTTAGCTATATAAATTAAATCAATTAAATTGAGTGTGATATGTTAAAACAATCAAAATTGGAAGAACTAGCTGGGTTCTTCCAAAATGGGGCAAAATAAGATCTCAGGGTGTGCATAAAACAAGAGATGATTCTGATATTGTCCAGTCATTATAGAAATGGAATATAAAAATGTTTGGAAAAGGGGAAAATTTTAAAATACTTCAATAGTTTATTGCTTTCCAGTGACTTCTCAGGCATGCACAAAAAGATTTTTTTTTCAGTTTCTTTTCAATTGCTCAACGCCATATTAAGTATTTTTTGTAACTCTTAAGAAGTAATATATAGAAGAAGAACTTGACCTTTGCTACTTGATGCCATGAAAAGCTGAAATCAGGACCCAATAGTCTCAGTGACTATTAAGCAGGTATTTTTTATTGCAGCAGTGGGTGCACAGGGTATCGCTCCTCCTAATGTGGTATCGCTCCTCCTAATGTGGTATCGCTCCTCCTAATGTGTGCATCATAAAGGGTTAGTTATACAGCTTATATACATGCCATATATACATATTAACAAGGTTTTCAAGAAATGATCAACACGTTCATTACCTTTCCGGGAACTCATTACCACAGGCTACTACCCACTCCCATATGCACATTATAGTCTCTTGGTGGTCCTTCAGAATCCTCTAGTAGTCGTTTACTCCTCTTTATCTCTGTTTTGTTTTTGTGAACTGTCCTTATCTGGTTACCAAAGCCGCCAAGCTGGTTCTGGCCAAAAAACTGGTGTCTCAATGGTCCTGTTCTCTTTGTTGGGTGATAATTGTAATAGTTTAAAACTGGTGGGCCCAAAAATGGACCACTAGATGTGGTCTAAAGAGTACAAATAGGAGGGGGATAATCCTTTCCTGTTAGCCACCTTTGTTGCAAAGCCATGCCACTGTCTTGACACGGCTCCAGGAAAACCTGGTTGTGAGTACAAAGCAGGTTTCATCTCATGGGCTAAAATAAGAAAATATATCTCTGTCTCAAAATCTTCTATGTTTTGCTTGCAGAGAAGACTACTAAACTGGTAATCGGTGATCTTATACTCACTGTGGGTTATCTGTTGGTGAGGAACACTGGCATTTGACTCCTGACCTTTAGAGAGTTAAAGTTAAGTGCAAGAGGTAGTGTAGGATCATATTTTTTAGAATATATCTTTTACAGTGTTCTAGCAATGTTTCTGTTTAAAGTCAAAAATACTTGTCTCTTCTGCTTGCCTAACTTCATCCATCATCAGTAATGTTGGCTGTTTTTAAAAGTCAGTGTATGGAATCTAAAAAAATATTACCACATGCCTGTGAAAAGTTTAGTGCCTTAACTACTATTTTTATTACAACTTTTGTATTATCTTGAGATGTCTGAAGGACTTACTTATTTATGAGGTTGTGGTGGCCAGGCTGGGTGCCTTATTATTCCAGCTTGGCACAGTCTGGTTCCAATACAGGTAGATGGGGAATGAAATATATTTTTATATAAAAATTACTGGCTTCCTAGGGATCCCTAACTCAGACATTTTATATTTTCTGTAAAGTAAGTACTATCAGTAGTGAACTAATTAGATGCCTCATTTTACTAAAATCTGCTCTGTAATGTATGTGCCATCTGTTCACTTTAGTCTAAGAAAAACAGACTGTAATTCTGTTCTGTAATTTTGCTACCAATCATTTCAGTTAGCTCATAGTTACCTTCCTCTTTGCAAATATGCATGAAAATAAAAGGACATAGTTATGTTTATTTGAACCAAAAGTATTGATGATGGTGTCACATGAGAAGTCCTACTTTCATGGTTATCCTTCTCATGCATTCTTTAAGCCACAATAATCCGCATTCTCTAAGCAAGTTTGGAAGTTTGCCTCAATGACTCCATCTCAGTGACTCATTGTCTGGGAGAGTGATCTCATAGCATGAGGAGAACAAGTTACTTGTGTACTGTACTAATTATAGGTCCAGTCAAGGAATCAAATCCAGATTAAGCACTACACTGACAGCATCTCAGAAACTATACCAAAGAAACCCAAGGAAGCATAAGGCAGTATCGACTGAAGTAGCAAATTCATACCATTATCTGTCATGAGACCCCCATCAGTGATTACAGCCAACCAGTCAATTCATTTTATAACTCTTCAAGCTTCTCAAAACCCTTTTTTTGTCCACTTCCTACATATTTTTATTGCACAGACATTCTGAATTTTAGCTATTTGAAATCTTTCTCTTACTGTTACCTGATTTATTTGTAGTTAGGGTGGTCCATGCCTTTATTCTTCTGACAAGTTTGTTTAAACAGTTCTCCCACGTTCCTGGTGTTTATCTCTTTGCATTTATTGAAAGCAATCAGTAAACTTGCCATAAGTATCCTATGTTTTTCTCTGGTAGATCATGGTCCTCTAGGTAGTCTAGTTGTCATATGTAGTCACATACTGTAGGACAGGTTCTTTCTTTTCTTATCATACTAATATGAGTCATCTGGACTCATTAAGGTTTGAATTTTTCTTTATTAAATAAATAAATAAATAAAATATCCAGGGGTAAAACGAAGACAAATAAATCTTCAAAGGGATATGACCTGAATATATATACAATATTTAAATGACAGTTCACTGGTAAGTGACATAAAAAAAGAAAAAAAACCCAAACTGTTTATCTCGGAGGTTGGTCTGATACTTAGTTTGTATTCCTTTCAACATGAAACACAGCAGTAAAATATTTTTAGCGGTTTCAACAGTGTAACACATGTAAAGAGAGACTTCAGTTAACTGAACTCTTCCAAAGTGGTTAGGTTTTCTTTTTTTATGGCAGGAAAATTGTCTTTTCACTTATTTGAAAGATTATGATTTATGAATTATGATTTATGATTCACTTATATGAAAGATTAGACTCTTTAGATTTAGTCTAAATCCCATGATGACAATTTTATTACTCTTTCCAAAAATGTGGTCAGGTATTCTTTTGCTAGTCTTAAAACATCTTTGCCCTTACAGAAAAATTACTTGCATAGGATAGCATTTCCATCACTTGTTTTTCATAACAGCATTTGAAGAGTTGGCATTTTGTTCTTGACTATCAGCTTTATGCATCAGAATGTGGGTTAGTAGATAAATAAATCTACTTTATTGATTTAATTTGTGTCCTAACTCTAAACACTGTTGCAATTATTAAAGCCAAGCAAATAATTTATTCAATTTCTTCATTAATCTTGCAGTTTATGGAATATCTTTGAAGAGACAGTCTCAAATTTTATAAAATATTCAGTTTTGTTTCAGTAATCTCTTATAAAATACATTACATTGCAGTTTTTATGAATATTCTAAATTAAAACTTCATTGCTTGGTAGAATAGATCAGACATATTGGATAAGATTTTTCTTTTTATTTTGCATAATACAGGAATTCTTGATGGAATATGCCTGCATAAAATTTGACTGCTGCTAATCTTCACAGATAATCGGCTTGAAAGTTTTGCTTGCAGTGTGTATTTTGGTCAGCAAAGTTTATGTTAATCCAAACAGCAGAGTGGCAGAAGTACAGTTATAGTAAACTTGTCTCAGGCCAGGCTGATATTGACACATGTCAGTGGTAGGTACACCTCTTAGTGATTTAGAAAAACTTCAAGTCAGACTCTTAAAAACATAAGTGGACATGGCTGAAAGTGTTTTTCTTTATTGGCCATAGGTACATTGCAAGTGTTCTTTTCATTGGCTTGGATTATGGAAGAGGTAGGGCAAAACTGTGTGTAGACAAAGTGCCTCTGGTTGCATCTTGATCTATTTGAAGGTGTCCCTGCTCATTGCAGGGGGGTTGGACTTCTTTTTTGTTAAAAGAAATTGCCTGAATTCTGTTTTGGTTTCATGTAGCCATTTGATGCATACAGTTATTTATTTTCACATTGCTGATCTTCATTTAAATCAGCTGATCTCAGCTGTGGCTCTCCATTACTTTTTCTTTCACTACTTATTGATTTTGAATTAATATTTCAGTTGCTGAAAAGTTTTTTTCTTTTGCTAGGACACTTTTACCTTAAATTGCATATGTTAACATGCATGTGCACTCGCATGCACACACGTAAGCTCACACACACAAATGTATTAGAAATTTTTTGTCCTTTTTTTTGTCCATTTTAAACATTTCATTCTTTATTTATTCCAGGGAAATAACTTGATCAAGCTTCCTTTGCTTCTTCTTTTGTAGGTAACTCATACCATGCTTTTGAATCACATCTCTTATATGGAATGATCTCAGATAACATCTCCCTTCAAAAGCTTCCACTAAAATGCTACCAAAAGCTTTGGTATATGTGAAGGAAAATAAAGTCTTTCAAAAAGATTAGCAAAAATAAAGGATAAAAATAATAATTGGGACTTAAGGCTAACAAACTCCAAAATTTATAGAAGAAGAGGTAGCATCTAGCCTATACCTGGCAATTCAGGAGTTATATGCAACTTAAAAATTGACACTTTACTGGAACAAGATGATTACTTCTAGTTGAAAAAACAGTGCTGTGCCCAGGAAGTATGCACAAAATTAAAGCAAAACATCCCACCGAATTTTCCATTAAGAAAAAGAGGTTGCTTGCTTTCTTTTCTAAGTTTTAGTCAAACCTCTTTTCATATTTAGTAAAGGAGATTAGAACCATGTTCAACATTCAGAAATAACTTCTAATTTTTTATTTATTTTAATATTTGTTGTTTTGTCACAGACAATTATTTAATTTTTTTTTAAAGGCCTGCCCTAGACAGACAAAACCTTGATACTGGCCTCTAACATTACACTCAGGCATCTAATAAGTACAAAATAGTGGGTAACAAATGCATGTGCTGCCATCAGGGAGTTCTATAGAATCTTGAAGACTGTGTGCTGTGCAGACATTTACCTCTGGACCTTTTGTCTAACACTTGCCATTTTAAGAATAACGATGGTATAGAAGATTGGTCTTTAACAATGGTTTTGCAGCTATTGAGAATTTATAAGAGCTTATGCTTCTTGTGAAGGATGTAATTGCCCTTAAATTTTTATTGAATTTGTAATTATCCCACTCAGCATTATCTAGTGTTAGATAAGAAGAAAAGACAAATGCCTTTGATCACAGTGGCATTTTTACATAAAAAGAATAGCTGATGAACATTCCATGTTTAAAGAAAAGAGGTTGAATATAAACGAACAATTGAGTATATTGCTTTAACCTACTCTATTTTAGAGTGTCCCAAATGATTGATTTCTGATCAGTAACTCCATCATGCACTTCACATGTACTCAGGATTTCATTAATTATGAGTTTACAAAGTTGCATTGATCAATGTGGTAGGAACAAAACTGCTTTGGCAGAGTAACAGCAAATCAGACTTAATTTGCAGGTTAACTAAGAGCCCAGCTGTTCTTCATAGACAGTGCATCTCAAGGACAGAGCTCTACATCCCTAAGATTCCCTGACATCTTTCAGACCCCAAAAGCACATAAGCAAGGATAAGCAATCCGATTTTCCTATTTCCCTGAAGTAAAATTCAGCAGGTAGGGAACTCAAATATATTTTATATTTCAGATTCTCCCTCTCCCCCACCCCAAAAAAAAAGGGAAGATGACAGGAAAGTAAACACACCGCATTTTGTGGTAAATTCGCTTGTATTATGCTGTCATAATGCAGTTCCAGTCACATTCCACACACTGTCAACTGCTTTCTGCCTTCTCTTATTTAGAAACAAGGAAACAAAGTGCAAATAGTTGTCCAGGGCAAACCGGTGACATAGGTTATATTTGTTATTGTGGTAGATGTTTACACCTCGGAGGTTTTGGTTTTTCTGAGTTGAACAGTGATTTTTGCCCCAGGACACTTCTCCAGGACACCAGAGATTTAGTAGAGAACCTAATAAAGATAAATAGAATTCAACAGTTTTGCTTAGCAATGACAAAACATAATTTAAGTACTTCAAATGACCAGTGTTCACAGCAACTGTTGAAGTCATCTGGACTGAAAAGCAATGCTGTCACATCTTAATTTTTTCTTTTTACCTTGTACTGAAAATTTGTGAAGTGCATATCGTCATAAATAAACTGTATCCATACTCTTTCACAGAAAAGAATTAATTCTAAATTGTCCTAAAGGACATATATATATTCTATATATGTCCTAAAGGACATATATACATCTCTTAGCCTCTAAATTGGAGTCATTGATAAAGCTGGTAGTGATTTTACATCTTACATGCTAGAGTCCAGTCAGGGAATAGGCTAACCCCACCCTGGTGTTAGCTGAGACTGTTGCGAGTGCCGTTGCCGTCCTTGTTCACCATGCGTTTGAGATGCAGAGAAGATAATCAGGAAGAAAATGCCCATCTCTGGGAGCAGAGAGAACACAACCGAAACCTCACTAAAGTTCCATATGTCAGGGGCGCCGTCCCACAAAGTGCATGTACTGCTTCACTGAAGGCCTGACAGCAGTGGGATGGAAGGAAAAGAGGAAACTGGGAACTAAACCAGCTGCAGTGTTGAGAATATTCACAATGTCAAAAGCCTTCTTCTTTGCATCTTCTTATATGTGTTACATCTGCTAGAGGGCAATGCTTCAAGTACTGTGTCCAGCTCTAGAGCCCCCAACATAAGAAGGACATGGACCTGTTGGAGCAGGTCCAGAAGAGGGCCATGAAGATGATCAGAGGGCTGGAGCACCTCTTCTATGAGGAAAGGGTGAGAGAGTTGGGGCTCTTCAGCCTGGGGAAGAGAAGGTTCTGCAGAGACCTTATAGCAACTTTCCAGTATCTGAAGGACGCCTACAAGAAGGCTGGAGAGGGATTTTTTACAGGGGTATGAAGTGATAGGATGAGGGATAATGGCTTCAAACTGGAAAAGGGTAGAATTAGATTAGCTATTAGGAAGACATTTTTCACTCTGGGGGTGGTGAGGCACTGGAACATGTTGCTCAGGGAAGTTGTGGAAGTCCCATCCCTGGAAGTGTTCAAGGTCAGGCTGGATGGGGCTTTGAGCAACCTGGTCTAGTGGGAGGTGTCCCTGCCCATGACAGGGGTGACAGGTGATCCCATGACAGGATCAGTTACCACTCAAGACTGATGTGCTGAAGTACTTGCTCCAAGGAGTTTTGAGTGCAGCTTTGGTCGTCTAAATCTTTCAGACCTATGTGAACCTTCCTGCAAGAGGCAGGTTAAATAACTGTATTAATTGTTGAAAAAAGTTAGAATTTTGTACTGCATGTGGCAGGTTCTTGTACTACTTTTTCCTAGTGAAACTTCTATTTGCAATTAGATAACATTTAGGAACATTTACCATTTGCATTTTTCTGTGATAAAAGCATCTGCAAATTAGTAAGAATTTTCCAAGGAAATAAGTATTGTTTCTAGGTGTGTACACTTAAATATAGAAAAAGTTTAGTTTAATGATGCAAGACTTTGGAAAGAAGTTATTTCCCCCCCAAACTCCATTACGAATTCATTTAGCATAAGATAATCTATTTTACTTTTTTTCAATCCTACAGAATAATTTTACAACCTCACTGCATTTTGAAAGCAAGAATCAGTGACACACAATAACTCTATTGTTTAAGGTAAAAATACACTTTAGAAGGAAACTGGGAAAAGAGCCTTAAAATTTGGTCTCACTGATTGAGAAATCATTACAATAGGCTAGTAATTTCAGATTAGGTGTGTAAACCCCATTACAGTCAAAATCAAAATTCTCATTGCCATCAAAGGAAGCAGAATGGGCACCATCATAAAGTCTAGGATAAAAGCAAAACTGACAGAAATAAAAGGAGGGATGTCAGCTAATGCCCTGCCCTTTATATTCACTGTGTTAATCATAGTTATTGCACTCAAGAATATCAAAGTCTGTTAAGGCTCACTCAGCGACTAAGCAGAAGTTAGCTTTGCCTATCTAACCTTCATTAAGCCCCAAGATGGCAAGATATGGTACAGTCTTTTAATCACATAGTTACAGAAGTCATGTAACCTGAAGCCCTACTTCGCCTTGTGGCTATGTTCCTACAGTGAGAGAGATATATATGTAAGGACTGGGTGCATGTCAGCTACTTACGCCTTGGCTTCCTTCCGGAGAGGCACACTGTCGGAGGATGAGCTGCAAAACAGGCCAACAGCTGTGAATGATGATGAGATTAAGACTTTAGGTCACACACTGGAGTGCATTATACCAGAAAACATATGCGTAAATTTTTGGATCTTTTATGTGAGCTGCACTATAGACATGCAATTCATGCTGCTCAGTTAACCAGTGCTTTATCTTTCACTTATGGCTCAAAGGGCAGATTAAAGCATAGGGTTCTGACCTTAACTGAAGATACGATTATTCATTTTTTCATATATTTCTGTTTCATGTCATGAATAGTGTTTGTGATGTGAGGAAATTATATAATCCCTGCATTGCAGGCAAGGATTTCAGGAGGCAAATGGAAAACTGAAACACAAACAAAAAAAAAAAGTTTAGGAGTTTTCTACCTGATTTCCAACTGTATTTGAAACACAAAAACCTGATTTATTTTATTGTTTGGTTGGTTTGTTTTTTTTAATCACAGAATTCAACATTGTAAAATCCTTTCAATTATGAAAGCACAAGTCTTGATAAGTTCAGTAGCAAAGGTGAATCAATCAATATTCCTCTAATTTATATCACAAGAGAACAAACTATATCACCAGAAGAAGAGATAGGCATTTAATGATCACATGAGCAAAGTGTCGTACAAGTAGCTTGCTTGTTGTGAAGCAAAAACCTTGTGCTATTTGTCTAGAATCACACAAATGTTTGGTGTGGATTTGCATTGAATCCAGTCATTCAAGCATTATTTAGTAATATTTGTTATGAAGCTTCCTTGTCTCTTTTGTATTACATTCATTTACCACAAACTTTCCTGCTTCTGCGAAAACCAAGAGATTTTATTGTGTTTTCTTTCAATGTATTTTGGTGTCGACTACTTTAAGCTAACAGTAATACTAAAAACTCCATGGTATATATTTCCAGATATCACCGTAACTGAATCTGTCCGTGGCACCAGAGCTTTCAGTTTTCTATTGTTTGAACTAGGAGAGGAAAATATAGCCATATCTGACAGCCATCCACTATTCCTTTCTCTTTCTTTCACTTTTATGAAAACTAATTTCTCCTTACACATAGTGTGCATAACCAATGGTAGTGGTTGAAGTCATTGAGACTACATGAAAAATACATTCCCTGTTGTGAAGTTTAACAACATCTTCTAGTCCAAAGCAAATGGGAAACAAACATTATATGGACTGTTCAGTTTAGTCAGCTGTCAGTAATGCGCGAAAAATAAAATTTCCCAGGTGTTCTATAGCAAAAACATTTTTATGTGTACAGGCCAGGAAAATGGAGAAACTATGAAAGACTGAATCATACTTGCTTTTTCTGTGTGCACTGGATTTGTGCAAGGTGGTTAGCACTAGGTCCCATGAGAGGCTTGCACAAACCCAGCAGTTAGCTCACCTATTTTAGGAGGTCAGCTGCCTCTAGGAAAGTGCAAACTCTGATATTATTTTGTAGACTTGTCATTAGAGAAGTGTCAAGCAGATTTTTCATGAAGACAGCAAAAGCATATCACTGACATCAAAAGAAACAAAACAGCCCCAAACCTCGTCCTAGCAGAGGAATGGAGCACTTTGTGCAGGAAATGAGGTGTAGGATATTACTTTTTCTTTGTCACTTTATCTATTTTCAATTCTATTTCTATTCCATTGCTATTACACAAATAGATTCCCATTAGTTGTACTTCATTATAACAACATTATACTTCCTATGCATCATTGGGTTTCTTTTAGGTAAAATAGAGCCTGGTTCAAACCTCAGCTAAATTTAGGGTTGGGGAGTCTTTGCAGCAGTTTCAGGAATCACTTTGGATCAGTAACTTACAAATTTAAATATATTCTGTTTTATAGTAAAAATGGGAATTTTAGATTTCAACCTATCCTGAAATTATTTGGCTTTGGTTTTATTTTTTCTCAGTATTTTATGTTTTATTTCACATCTTCTTTATTTTATGAAAGTAATTACTGATTCAAAGACTGTGGAAGAAAAAGCCTAAAAGGCTTAACTTGAAGTTCACTATTTCCTTCAAAACATTTATGGTTAAACTGTGCCTTATTCTGCAAGAATCTTCAATGATTATTCTGGGATTTAATTTGTTTGGAGTATTTCTCTTTATATTGGTGGAATTCAGCTTCTGAGTGATCACTTCCTTCGTGCTGAGCAGTCTTGCGGTCTTCACTGATTGTTAAAAAAACTAACCAAAAGAAAATAAAAACTAGAGATGTAGTGGTTTGCCTCCTGGTAGCCACGTTGAAAAGGCAAAACCTATTTTTTTAAAAAAATATTAGTCAGATTATTATTAATATTGCTCAGTGTATCCTTATCACCCCCTTTCAAAAAATAAAGCTTATTCTTGCTGTATGGTCTGTTCTAACCCAATGGAGCCTCAATGTTTCACTGAAGCTAGAGTGGACATGGCAAAAACATTTTTAAAGCTGGCAATAAATGACAAAAACTTCCTAATCCTGAGGTGCCACCATTTTTGATTCCTCAGCACAGGTGATGCTACGAGAGTGAGCAGCTTTTGTTGGAAAACTTAGATCAACCTCTGAACTTACTGCACGGTCTTAATAATTTTGTACTTGCAACACTGTATAAGAAATGTTTCTAAAGGCATGGTGTTCTACCAAAGGCCCTATCTACTGACTTTGGACAACAGGGTTGATACTTGTTTGCAGCCATTCACTTTGCTCTTTGTAAAAATATATCTTCTTTGTCTGGGGCCTCTAGCTTATGAAATACCTGCTTTGAACAAGTTAGTGACATGTAAGAGCAGTTTGTGATTTGCATTGAGATATTCCTCATTAGACATCAGAATAGCATGCCTGAACAGATTGGATTGCTATGCTGGTCATTTGCATAGAAATTCTGCATTGTACAGCAGATCATTAACCCAGAGAAACCTCTGAAAAGACAACACTCAAATAAACAAGAGTGTAAAGATGCTCTGACATCATTGTTTTGCAGGTTTCCCACCTATGATAACAATATCACTTCTAGATTAATTAGTTAGCTGTAGAAAAAGACCACAAAGAAATAAATTAATTTTAGAAGATGTCATTTGTTGGTTGTTTTTTTTTCTTCTGTGCTTTTAACAGACTCTTTAAAGGTTCTGCAGACTTTTGTTTGGTCAAACTGTTGGCACATCTATTGAGCTGCTCAGTTCTTTAATTTTTCTATAAAGCTACTGTATTGTATTTTTTTTTTTTTTTTCCCACAAAATCATGAATGTTACTGTTATTACTTTTTGGATCCATTTAGTCAAGTTTATTAATTTAAGTTATTGTATTGACAACACATGTCAGCTCAGTGAAGCTGCTCTTACACTTGACTGTTGTCATCAAAATAATTCATATTAAAACATGACAACTTCAGAAAGAATAAAATCCAACCACACCTTAATAAGAATCAAGTTTTTTATTTCACTGCTGCCACCTGTGCTGGAGGAAGAATTTACAGACTATTCTGTCATGAAAAGCCCAATGTTTAAAATTGGATATTTATTTTTCAGGAAGGAAGCAGACATTGATACTGGAGACACATGTATGAATTACTGAAGAACTCTAAATTAATCCACAGATGCATTTATCCTACAGGTCTGGTAAAATTTCCATCATTTTGAAGCTCATCACAGTAATTGTGCAGTTAAGGTAGGCTGGCACTACCCTTTTTTCAGATACATTGCTACACACTAAGCCCTCTATGCAATTATTTGTACTGTCTTCATGAGCAACTGTAGCAAACAGGAAATTACTGTTTAAACAAATGCTGATTATTGATCTCCATATGGAAGTAATGCGGTGAAATGAAATTGTGTACGGTCTACAGGACACCAGGCTTTAAAAATGTGTGAATCTGTTAAATGTGTTTTGATTCACTTATTAACTTGCACCTAAATAAATCACATGGAGAAGAACAGGACTTCTAAAATATGCGTATAAGCCAATATTGGAGAACTGGACTGAGAGGAACCACATGAAGTTCAACAACGGGAAATCCAAAGTCCTGCATCTGTGGAGGAATAACTCCACCAGTACACACTGGGAGGCAAGTAGCTGGGAAGTGAAAGACTTCAGGGTCTTGGTGGCCACCAAGTTGACTATGAGCCAACAATGTGCCCTTGTGGCCAACGAGATCAGCAGCTGTCTGGGCTGTGTTAATAAGAGCACAAGTTGAGGAATGAGATACTTTCCCTCTACTCTGCTGATGAAACAGTTACAGAGTTACTGGAGCAAGTCCATCCCAGAGACACAAGATAACTAAGAGACTGTTCAGCCTGAAGAAGAGAAGGCTCAGGACAATCATATCCATGTGCATGAACACCCCATTGGACAGAATCAGAAGAAAGAGACAGACTCTTCACAATGGAAACAAAAATTTTATTTTTCACTTACACAAAGGCAACAAGTCAGCTATAGAGAAGGAAAGAGATATGCAAATTTTGAAAACATCAAAAAAAAAAAGCATAGCACTGACCGGTAACATATTTTATTAATCTTCTACTACTAATCATATATATACATATCTCTTCTGTAAACTGCAGATTAGAGGCATTCTAAGTATGCCAGTGACATCTCTAATTTTTTTTTTTCCCAGTTCTTTTTAAAGGTATTTTTAACAAATACAATCAATACAAATATTATTATCTGTTTGGTTAGTACTGAAAACCGAATAAATGTAAAATAAGACATAAGGCTGAAGCTAAAAGTAAGTGTTACATTCTGACAAATAACACAGTTCACACTGTAGTGCTTATGAATCAGATGGTTTTTTTCAGGGATCTGAACTTTATGATGACTGAGAACTATTTCAGTGCTTTAAGACCTGTGGGTGTCTGAGATGATTCAATCAGCTGTGACATGACTCGTAAAAATTAGAGCAGTTCAGAGAATATATAGCAACTTCTTGGACCTCATCCAGGAAAGTACTAGGTATGTTACATTGAGAATTTCCCTTTCCAGAAATGCAAAAAAAGTTATTGGAGTAAAATCATAAAATAAATATTTTTTTTTTTTCACACAAAAAAGGAAATGCGCTGCACTGGGATAAAAAAGAGACAAAAGCTAGTATTTTAAACTAATTTAATTTCACAAGCAGACAGTATGTATAAAAACAACTCTCTTCCTTTACCTTCTTCAGCACAAATTGTTCTTTGAAGGAGAAAGGACTCATGGGTCGAAAAAGCTGCAGTATAAATAAACAATAGATGTTTATTCATCAGCACTCACTGAGCTGTTCCCTAAACAAGTAGCAGTGTATTCAGTTTATGATGAATAAAAACTCCAAGAAAATCATATAACATCCCACCCACAGGTGACTGAATGAGTATCTCGCTGCTTTCTGTGTGCAGAAAAAAAGATATGGTGACAAATATTATCTGCGGTTTACCTTCATCACATGATAGCAGTTCAGAAGGAATAGCAGATAATTTTACTAATTTATTAAAACTGACTGAAAAAGCCCCTTTTCCTGTCTCAGTTTATAAAAGAACATGCTTGGAACAGTAGTTTTTCTGTCTGGCAGTTTAGGCAAAGCAAAGGGGAATGAATATCTTTGAAGATTTTACAGGCATTTATGGTTTGACAGCTGACAGCAACATGGAATTGGTAGAAATGATAGGAGCCACTGATCTGAAATGCTTGATTTAATTTAATTTTAAATATTACTGAATATATAGTATGGAGTAACTGTCTAATCTGACTTCTATGCAATTAATTGAGCACATAAAGTATGAACTTCTTATTCTCCACTTCATTTATTAAGAACATTACTATTTGTATAGTACACAATGAGACTTAGGATTGCTTTGTAACCCTCTCAATTTAGTACTTTTATCTGATTACCTGTATAACAAAATGCTGCCTGAACAATGGTGTAGATTTTCCTTCCAAATAAAAATGATCATATGTACCACTCCTACCAAAAAAAATCCCAAACCAAAACCCCAAAAGTAAGAGTTACAAAGTAAAAAAAACACCTATATTTGACTTTATTAGTATTCAGGCTTTCCTTCAGACTGGCTTGGGATGTCCAGGGTCTTTTGAGAAAGCAGGATTTATTGCTTCATACCCACAAATTCATTCTAAAGCAAGTTTTCAGGGTTAACAAAGGTAGACTTATTTGAAAAGATGTTAGGAAAAAAGAGTGAATGGAATTGTAGACAAAAACCCAAATGATCTAATTTTCTTAGAATATAATAGAATATATCATTCTGAAGTGTGATAATGGGAAATCAATGAAATCACACTATGAAAATATGACCCATAAGATATTAGGGCTCTCTTACACTGATAAAAAGGTGTTATCTGAAAGTCTGCCAGCACTTTGATCCACCAAGTAAAGTGTAAATTCATTGTATTAATTGTTTAACTTTTGAGGAACAGAGCCTTACCATGCAAGAGGTGTGTAAAAGATTCTTCAAGGAAATCATACTGTGCTTATACCACACAGTTGGTATCTTTGTCACTCTTTTAACTGTTAAAAAAAACCCAACTGTTCTGAGTAGTCGAAACACTTGCCATTTAATTAATGAACCATAAAATAAAGCGATTAAAAATCTTGAGTGTTAGAAAAATGATGCTTATTATACTCATTAGATTTGCATTGTATAATTGTTAAAAAACATGGACCATGTAACTTGTTATTTTACATATATGATGCTGTCACTTTGCAGAGGCAGCCTTCCATCTTTATTTAGATATATTTTTTCATATTTGCTATGAGCACACGCATTTTCTATAAACTGATATTTTTTACTTTCAAGTCCTAAGAAAATATAATTGACATCCTCTTTTTTCTTGCATCTGTCATGCTTCTCCTTCATAGCTGTCTCTGAACTTAATATTTACATTATTATAATCTCCAAGGAGTTAAACTTTCTCAATAGCATGTATGATGAAAAATTATTTCACAGTTGTTCCCAGTAGAGAATGCAAATTCTTTAGTTTTAAACTCCGAAGAAGCCTTTGCATTTAAATAATGCCACATGTAATAATTCTGTTTTACCCAGATGCTGGTGAAAACACGGAATGAATGAATTGGTAGGATTCAAATATATTTTTTAAGGAATAAGCATGCATTTGCATGTCTGGTGTACAGTACCAATTCTAACCCATATCGTCAGTGGGAGACACTGCAATCTCCATAGGAGAATGAAGACCTCACACTCATTCAGACCTACCTCCTTTTCCTGTGGCTCTTAACTCTTCAAATTGAGGGTTCAAATGAGTGGACATGTCTCACTATACCCATGTCTCACTATACCCAGAAGGTAATTGAATGTCCTCTGTAATATCCTTACAGGAACACCCCAAAGATGCACCTCCATTGTGAACAAGCCTCCTTTTCAATTTCATCAGGTCACGAAAGAAGGTGGGGATGGAAGCCAATAGAGGGAAATTCAAATATGCGTTAATTGGTTTGGACGGGTAAACTTTGCTTATCGCCAGGAGTGGATGTTTGATGCCTGACAATCCTGAATACTCATGCTGAGCAGAGGCAGGAAGTAACTTTCTCATGCATCTTGATTATTGATTACTCATCCCTGTAACAGATGCTTGCTAGCACACAGGCAAAGTACAACCAATCCTGCTTCGGAATACTGGCTGATTATCAACATTAGGTAGGAACAGATGATTCTTAGTGCCTTGTACCTACGAGACGGTGGGATGCATGCACTGAAATGTTCCCAAAGTACAGTGAATCAGACCATTTTGCACAGGACCAAATTGGTACCTTGTCCCTGTGCTGAGCACTCTATTGAGCACTAGTTAGTGTCAGCTTGCTGTTGTGCAGGGTCCCGTGCTGCAGTGTCTCATCAGGGGGCACTCAGAGCCAAGAGCCACTGCTTTTATGCAGAATTAAAATAATTGCCCATGTATTAATAATGCATGTAGGTGTTTTTTCCGCCCATTCATGGCAGCGAAAACCTTTGAATTGATTTTGACTCCAACTATTGTGATGTTAAAAAATGAATTATTTCTGCTGTACAGATAAATACCATCTTTTTAAGCAGAATGACCATAGACGACAGATAATAGCTTGTAGGATTCATAAGCATTTGGATAGCCCATTTAAAATTCTACTGTATTAAAAGACTCACAAGCCGATACAAATTGCTTCTGACTGCAAAGTAGATTATCATATATCTTCTTGAGTTGATTCATGAATCAGTTTTTTTTAAATTGTCACATTAGCTCTACTTATTCTATTAAGATTAAATTCCAGACATTTCTAGTGTTGTTTTACCTCTACCTTTGAAAAATTGTTGTTCAAACTTCTAGCTACTGGGCTGCAATCCAACCCATAAATTTCTGCTTTGAAAAAGAAGAAATGAATCAACTTTATAAAAGGAATGTAAACAAAAAATGTTTTTAATTTTGTTTTTCTGTTCTAACTCTTGCTATTGATGTACCACAATTTTAATGTAATCTAGTATTTTAAATGGAACACAAAAAGCATAAAATCAAAGCTGGGATTCTCGGGGTGGAATTCCATGTGAAAATATTTCACAAGACTCAAACCATGCTGTGAAAAAATTAATAATTTCTAATGCAGGGACATGATAAATTCATATTTAAGGTCTATAGAACTTGAAGTAGTTTTCCAAAAAAACACCTCTCAAATTAGAATGAAGTGTAGTTTACAATAACAATTATGTTTGATGCTGATAATCACTGTGCACTTGTTATTTGCATTTGAAGGGTTGCAGAACAGAGATTATGGGGATTTACTTAGTCTGTTATATCAAGAACAGTACAATATTTTACTTGGGGGGAACTGAATTAATTCCATGTAGATAAGAAGATAAAATAGCTTAAACTTTTCTTGTACTTCTGGTTTAATTCTGAAGGAATGGTTATACATTTGTGGTGATCTTTTATTATTTTCCTCAAAGCAATAATGGAAATCTAGACACAAACTTTTTACATTTCTAATACTTTGTCATTATAAAACCAATAATGAAGATGCACACACTCACAGACTGTGAATTCTTGCTACTAATTTTCCTCTTAAGTGCAGCTGTATCCAGAATTTTCATCATGTAAAGACAAAGAAAAAAAAATAGAAAGAAAATATCTCATATATTTTCTCAATTAATTGTAAAGACGATGGTTTATGTAAAACTTTACAGGTGAGAGGCTCTTCATTAAACAGGTGAGCTGCACCCACGCTCTTCAATCAACACACATTTCCTATACTTGTGTTGGCCTACCAAAATTGAATATAGGTAGATAATCCTGTGAGACTAACTCACATAATAGATAATTCCTTATTGTATGCAACAACAGTGTACAATACAAGGCAAATTGTCAATTTGGACTATGGACATGCATTCAGTAGAAAAGGGAAGACGGCTGGAAGAAGATGCGATGAACTTAACTTCCAGGTATAATAAGGACCGTCAAAGTGCAGTGTAAACACATGTGCTACTGTTTACATAGGTAAAGCTGGTTTTTGTGGGGATCAAGCTTTTACACACAAAGAATATTTAGAAATCCTTACCTCTAATTCTACAAAATAGTATTCACATAAAATGCTTTGGTTCTGTATTAAAACTGTAGGCTAGACCTTTCCAGAGTGTGCAGGCAGGACAATGAAATCAACATTTGCTCTATGGAATCTGCAACTCTGTGAGGAGTTGAAAATGAAACAGATGAAAATATATCAGTAAAGACTCTAAGCTTTCTCATTTTACTTTAATTACTAAAAGCAGGTTTGGTTACATTCTGTGAGTTATTAAAAATAATAGATGACAATAATGGAGGATGATTCCTAATCAGACTGAAATAATAAATTAGGGTGGCTGTGACTTGTATATTAATATAGTTGTTGTCCCACGAACTGCTGTTTTTCTTTTTGTGGACCTGAATGTTTAAAATGCATGTTTTTAAGGTAAAAACATTGCATCCTAATCTGAGAAAGTTTCCAATCTTTTTTTCTTTTTTTCTTGGAAAAGAATGTATTTTTACAAAAAAAAACCTTGTTTAAAAGCACGTTATGGCATTTTTGTACATAAAGTGTATATTACTGACAGTAACAACACCGAAATTTCGCACTGAAAAATTTTAATAATATATTATCTGTGTTGTTAAATTAACACAACTCCATACCTTTATTTTTAGATTTAAAAGCCTGGCACTGTAAACTGTAAAATAAATTATATGGTGACAGCTTAAGAGGACTTGAAAGTAAAGAAAGACTTTACTTATACTACAATCATTGAAATCCTCAGCAGTACTGAAATGTGTAAGTATGTATTATTCCAGCTTCAGCAAGTAGCTTTAAAATACAGCAGTCAACCTTCTCCTCTCCTCTTCCATGCTGCCACATAGCCATATATTTAATAGGCATATTTCAGTGACATGTTTTCCTAGGAACAACATGAGAACAGCCATGGAGCCCCTCTGCTGTGAGGACAGGCTGAGAGAGTTGGGGTTGTTCAGCCTGGAGAAGAGAAGACTCCAGGGAGACCTTATAGTGGCCTTCCAATATCTAAAGGGGGCCTACAGGAGAGCTGGGGAAGGACTTTTTACAAGGGTATGTAGTAATATGAAGAGGGGGAGATTGAGAATAGATATTAGGAATAAATTTTTGTAACCCTTAGGAAGAAATTTTTCACTCTGAGGGTGGTGAGCTCCTGGCGCAGGTTGCCCAGAGAAGCTGTGGCTGCCCCATCCCTGGAGGTGTTCGAAGCCAGGTTGGATGGGGCTTTGAGCAACCTGGTCTGGTGGGAGGTGTCCCTGCCCATGACAAAGGGTTGGAACTCGATGGTCTTCAAGGTCCCTTCCAACCCAAACCATTTTATGATTCTATGTTTCTATGCTGAGGTCTACAGGCCAAATGAGTGAAAAGAAAGTGATAACATATTTAGTGATTGTTTGTTAAGCTCTGTGAAAAAATTTAGCAGACACTACAAGTCATTGTACCATAGAAGTTATTGCAGAGGGGGCTAGAGTTTAATTACATAAGATCTCAACTCTTTCATAACAGCCACCTATTCACATACCATATTCAACCGCAAATGCAGATGGCTTACCCCTCTGGCATTGAAAAAGCCAGTGCAATTTGCCTCACATTTACAGGAAAAACAAACAGCTGTGCATCATGGAATAGTTAACTGGTGAAAATTTGTTTTTCCATCCATACTTTGGACTCCACAAAACACTTTTCAATTTTTTTTTTTTCTAATTTAAAAAAAAAAAAAAACACATCATTTTTGTCCTGTTTCTGCACCAATTAAAGGTATGTTTTTCAAGAAAAATTATTACTTCTCTGTATGTGTTTCTGCTGTGGTATTTTCTTCTCCTTGTCTTTTACCTGTTCTTCAACCAAAAATTTTGATTCTAATGTCAGCACTGTTGAGTATCTGTAAGTTTCATCTGTGAGAAACAGATATGCTTTCATGTGACAGTTACAACAAAATTCAGATTTTATTGCTCTCTTTTTACATGAGTGGGTAGTTATACAGGCTTCTAAAAATTACATTTCAAAAGCTAAATAAAATATAAATTCATAGTATTAATGGCCTTTAGTTAGTCAGCATGAACTATCTGTAACTGAACAGAGTACGATTTGAATCTTAATTACACTTCTTTCAGGTATAAAATTTCATATAACTACTGAGAATGTAATTTACATAATAAGTGCACGAAGGGAATGTAAGTAACAAAAAATGTGTATACCTAAATGTTTCTAAATCCCTAATGCTTGGCAAAATGTAAATTAATATTGAAATAATAGCTTCCAGCCATCATATGCTCACTAGTACAGACTATATTCAGGGAGTTAAACCTTAATTTTTTATGTCCCTTGAAAGAGAAGAGCAGGTACTTCTGAGGGTAAGAATTATAAATAAAGCTACTAGAAAAATTATTCTAATGCAACAAGACTGTCTGCTGGTGTTTTGGGGTTTGGTTTCTTTTTCTTTAATGAAACAACTTTTTAT
Source organism: Charadrius vociferus (assembly GCF_000708025.1). NCBI lineage: Eukaryota > Metazoa > Chordata > Aves > Charadriiformes > Charadriidae > Charadrius > Charadrius vociferus. The sequence goes on along the minus strand of NW_009661372.1, from coordinate 1,514,546 downwards.
AGTAGAAAGCCAAGTAAAACAGTATATAACATTTGAGTATTGAGCTGTACAGTTTCAGGCATGTTTTAATAAAAAATGAAAACATACTTATTGTATTTTTATTTGAAAATGAATTGTTTTTCCATAGTGTTCATTTGACTTTTTCAGTAATAACTCTCTATTTCTCTCTCTCTAAATTTATCATTGCTCGCATACTCTACAGTAGGTGGCTTTACTTAGAACCTCTCTGAGAGGAGCAGTGAAATAGTTTAATGCAAACTGAAGGATGACAAAGCAGTTGGTGCAGCTGGGAGTCTAGTGGCAATGTGGAAAGGGGTGACACTGTAAGACATCTCATAATTTATTTATCTTTACAAATAGAAGGACGATTTTGTAATTTAGGGCATGAGTTAAAAATGGAGGGAAGTAACTGCTGAGGATAAACCAAAAAATCTTCTTGGGTGGACATACAAATACTCCATGAACAGAGAAAAGCTGCATGCCAGCTGTGCAAATGCATGTCCAACCAACCATTTCCTGTGTTTCTGAACCATGGAGTCAACTTGCATCATCTGTCAACCAAACTGCATTTGACTAAAGATCTGCATGTGACAATAAAACAGCATAGTCACACTGAAATATAGCGAGCTAATGAATTTTTGATCTGGGACAGGAAATAGAAGGGAAGTAGTAGAGCGTTTAGAACAGAAAGCCTCATACAGCTCTCAGAAAAAGGGATTATGAATAGTTTTGGCAGCAAAAACACAGCAGATTCATCTTGCATGGTCCATTCAGCAAACTAGGCATTTAATTCTCTTTTCTGAAGTTTCCTGTATATTCTGCAGCACATGCTTGTTATCAGGGTGTGCCATTACTATGTATGTGGTGCAATTATAGAAGAAACCTAGGGAGAGAAGTGATGCTGTGCAGAGGAGCAGTATGTCCATTGCCAACAGTTCTTTTTCTAAGAGGTTGTGAAAGTAGCACTGAATTTTTGACAATAGTTTTAGAATTCTTCCTCTCTCCTTTTGGAGAAGACTTTAAGAAGAAAAATAGACTTCTAATTGGTGGTTGGTTGCTTTTTTTTGGGTTTTGTTTTTTTTTTTTAATTTTGAGAGAAATAAGACAATTGGTTTAATATCAATCACACTTCAAAAGTTCTACCTGCATAAGTTATAAAGTATTCATTCTTATACACACACAGATTTTCCTATGATATAGAAAAGCCAAGTCTGTATTACAGTTAACTCCTGGAGGCAGGCACTAAGGCTAGTACCTGGTAACAGGATTGTATAACAGCATCTTTTCTCCCATATCTTGAAAAAAATGGTCTATATTGGTATGATAGCCTTGCTTTTAAAGATTTCTCAAGAAAAAATTAAAGAAGGAGCAGCACTTACCACTCAACTGTATCTTATCAGTTTTTTTAATCTCAGACGATGACTGGTAAGTCGAAGACTTTCTAGACTGAGTCACGCATTACTGTCCTTCCTGGCAGCCTGGTCCTTCATGATGAGTCATGTTCTAAGGAGGATGTGAGTGGGATCAGACCATCATACTCACTAACGAAAAATAGCTCTTCCATTTATTTGCCAATTTCCAAATGTGTAAAGGTCACAGATCCACCTGGTCTTGCAATGGAGCAAGTATAGTGCTACATCCATGGAGAGTTTGAAGCTGCCTATGGTGGGGGTTGGTAAAGGAAGACAGTAAACTGAAGTGAAACTTAAAAAAAGTCAAAATCAAATGCCAACAAAGTAATTTTAAGAAAAATAATTGTCAGAGGAAAAAATACCTGAAAGGCAATAGAAAATATTTTTAAGCAAGTATGATTTTTACGCAAAGGAAATAAAAAACCACAAATGAGAACTCTTCTGTGTAATGATATGTTTTAGTAAAATACATCATGTTGGCACAAAGAAAAATGCAACACATTGGCACTAAGAAAGCAATCACTGATTAAATACTGTTCAGGCTGTCAGGATCTCATGGGGAAAGAAATTTTTTATGCTTCATTAATCTGTGCACACCTCCATGCTTCACTGCATGTGTTCTGGTAGTTTCGAGGAGCAATGAAAACCTGCTTTCCTCTGTTACACTAGTAATGACACCACAGCATTTTTATGATTGTATCTACAGATATATTTTCAGCAACAGCAGATATGATACAAAGATGGAAAGACTGGGATTTGATTTGGTGCCATCTGTTATGCTTCTAGGAAGATTACATCCATGTTTTAATTTAGTAGCAGTGAGGGTTTTTCCATTTTGTGGCCCTAGGTTTGTGTAACATACCTGTATACATACCTGTATCTAACCGGTGATGACTATACGTATTTGTATCTAATTGTCTTCAGTACTGCCATCCCAGATTGCTTGGTCATTATGAAGAGACTCTCACACTCACAGAGAGGAAAACACTGGAGGATCTTAAGAAGAATGTGTTTCCTCTGGAGGGATGGACTATGTACCAAATGAAGTTGAATATGGTCAGCGCCATGTGCTGTAGTAGTATCTTGAATAATCTTCAAGTTTAGTAGAGTGCTTGTTGTAATAACCACAATGCATACCTTTTGCATTGCTTTAGAGCGTACTTTAAAAGTTCTTCCAGCACAGAACTCCTGTTTTCAAAAACCTTAGTGGTGACTGGTCTTACTACAATCTCCAAAAGAAGACCCAAAATACAAGTTCCCTTACTAAATCTTCCAAACACATTGAGGAATGGGGAGTTATTGGAAGTGGTCAACATGAATTTATCAATGGTAAATCATGTTTGACCAATCTGATGGCCTTCTTTGATGATGTAACTGGTTGGCTGGATGAAGGGAGAGCTGTAGATGTCATTTACCTTGACTTTAGCAAGGCTTTTGACACTGTCTCCCATAACATCCTCATTAGGAAGCTGAGGAAGTGCGGGTTAGATGAGGTGACAGTGAGGTGGATTGAGAGCTGGCTGTCTGACAGGACTCAGAGGGTTGTGATCAGTGGCATGAGGCCTGTAACCAGTGGTGTCCCCCAGGGGTTGATACTTGGTCCAATTTTGTTTAATATATTCATTAATGACCTGGATGAGGGGACAGAGTGTATCCTCAGCAAGTTTGCTGATGATACCAAACTGGGAGGGGTGGCTGACACCCCAGAGGGCTGCGCTGCCATCCAGCGTGACCTGGACAGTCTGGAGAGCTGGGCAGAGAGGAACCTAATGAGGTTCAACATAAGCAAGTGCAGGGTCCTGCACCTGGGGAGGAAGAATGCTAAGCACCAGTATAGGTTAGGGATGGACCTGCTGGGAAGTAGTTCTGAGGAGAAGGATTCGGGGGTCCTGGTAGATAGTAAATTGTCAATGAGCCAGCAGTGTGCCCTTGTTGCCAAAAAGGCCAATGGAATCCTGGGCTGCATAGGGAAGAGTGTATCTAGTAGGTCGAGGGAGGTCATTCTCCCACTCTGTGTCCAGTTTTGGGCTCCTCAGTTCAAGAGGGACAGGGAACTGCTGGAGCGAGTCCAGCGAAGGGCAACCAAGATGATTGAGGGATTGGAGCATCTCCCTTATGAGGAAAGGCTGAGAGAGCTGGGACTCTTTAGCCTGGAGAAGAGAAGGCTGAGGGGAGACCTTAGTATGGCTTACAAATATCTAAAGGGTGGGTTGAAGGAGGATGGAGCCACACTCTTGTCGGTGGTTCCCAGTGACAGGACGAGGGGCAATGGGTGGAAGTTGGAACATAGGAAGTTCCGTTCCAACACACGAAAAAACTTCTTTACAGTGCAGGTGACAGAGCACTGGCACAGGCTGCCCAGGGAGGTTGTGGAGTCCCCTTCTCTGGGGATTTTCAAAACCCGCCTGGATGCAGTCCTGAGTAATGTGCTCTGGGCAATCCTGCTTTAGCAGGGGAGTTGGACTGGATGATCTCTAGAGGTCCCTTCCAACTCTGAAAATTCTGTGATTCTGTGAATCTCAAGCCCTCCCACCAGCTGAGATTATGTTCCATTTAATTTCCACAGAGGCGCTTAAAATGAACTTTTACATCATGTTTTGTGGTTAACAAAAAGCAATTTTTGTTTAACTAAATTATTGAATTTCTGTATGTAGTTACAGAGGTGCACAACTGTGAGAAGATAAATGATCAGAACATCACTGAGGACAGAGGGACTCCAGGAAGACATCAGCATTTTGGCACCCTTAGGAAGGATGGGGGGGTGGTGTTTCTGAAGTGTTTGCCTCTCTCAGATGATTACCAACTACTTTTTACTGAGAGAGAGAAATTTAGAAGGTAGAGGGAAACTGTCATTAAAAATTATATGCTGTGTTAAGCTTCCTGAAATAACAACTGCTATTATTGTTGTTTATTCAATTTTAAAAAAATGCATTCAAAAGCTCTACATTCTTTACAAACTCTGCATTCTGTTATTTTTATTTAACATCTTTCACAGAGTAAAATGAAAGGTGAGCTTTTCTCATATAAGGCTTACTCTTTTTCTAAAAAATAATGTTATATATTCATTCATACTGCTCTACTTTAGGGGTTTCCTCTGCAAAAAAATCACTTACATAGCCACCCTAAACAACACAAGGCTTCAACTTCAGTGTTTAGACATCTGCAGAAAAAAGTTATTTTAACAATAGATCATGTATTTTAATTTCACTTAACTGAATGAGGCATATCTTTATTTTGTACTCAGTATCCTTGTATAACTATCATTTTGTTTCAGAAAAAAGTTGAAAGATTGAGTTGTCATATTTACCGCTATCTGTAGTTCAGTGACACGCAAGTACAGCCTGGATTCATTTCACAGAAATTGCCTATTTTGTTTGCTTCCGAAGAGTGTCAAACACATATCAGTCATGCTACATTAAGTGCTAGTCATTTTTGGCTGTTCATTTTTAAAACATGTTCTGTTCCCTGTATTGGGTTTTGTGCCAGGCATTTTTTACTTTTGCATATTATAGACATGATATAACATTGTAGTACAAAATACTGAAGGAATGGTCACTGGGGAAGTTGTGGGGCTTTTTTGTACTCAAAAAAATACTTTAGTTAGTAAGCTAGTCAACTCTACTAAGACTCAGAGGACAATGTATAAATTATATTTTTAGGTTTTGTTTCTGTTTATAAAAATCTCCAAGTTCTCTTAATAAGGATAGAAACTTCCAAGAAGTTTCAGAATCTGATCCCCTTTTTTAAGGATTATGTTGGTTTCCCAGAGAAATGAGGATTATACAGTCACGCTCTTCTGAGTGCTGTCTATTTCCCTCTGGCAGTGTAACCCTACTAACTTTTGAATCCTTCTTCAGCAGATCAGGATGGAGGGATAAATGTTCCCATTATATGTTTGTGTAACTTATAGAAGGCATCGCACAGATTGGGAGTAAAACCCAAATGTGTGCATGGTGAGAGACACACTGACACTTGAGTTATTTTTCAGCCTGTAATTTTTCTGTTTGACCTAATGGCTAATTATCAGGTGTAGATTTTGCCACTGTTTTGCAGACACACTTCCTATGGTGCTTCTCTGCCCGCCTTCATGCCTTGGAACCTGATGCAACCGCAGTTGGGTTATTAATTCATGTTTCTCAAAAGGATGGGCATAAACGATTTAATAGCTTTGAAACATCCTTTGTTTATCTGTCTAGAAATGAATAATTTCCATGGGGACCTCTTTATAGCTTTTATGTCTTGAATAAATAACAGTTATGAATAGCTGAGTTTCACTTGTCAGTCAGTAATGGATCCCTTTAGCTGTGAAGCGTCTCATATCTCTCATATTTTTAAGCCCAGCCTACTTTTAATAGTTTTTTTTGGTAAATATAAAAATCCTGTAACATCTCGCCCATGACAAATACTTTTGCCACCGAACAACAGTTTTCAAGGTAGTGAGTGGCTCAGTTTCCCATATGACCATAGGCACACAGCTTACATTTAATTTCAAAACTCATGTATTAGTTTGTATGGCTTAAAGTTCATACACCAGAAGATGAAATTTGACTCAGTGAAAAAGATATAGAATCTGAGTTAGGGCATTTAGTAAATTATTTCTTTCTCTTGATTTCCTCATTTTTTCTCATGCTTTTTTTCTAACTTGTTCAGCAGTTTTTCCTTCATAGGAAAACATTGGGCTTTGCTTTTATTTTCTGAGGTAAACATATAGGAAAGGCCTGAAAACTTATGAATCCTTATTCATTATGAAAAAGCAATTTGAAAGTTTATTACAGAGCATGACAGTCTCCTTCCAAGAGATAAGTTTATTGTTAGGCTTTCATGACTATTTCTGATAAGTAATATCTGAAGTTTGTTCCTTTCTTTCCAAAAAGAAAAAAATATTTTTACTTGACACAGAAAGCCAGATGTTAGTATTTTTTACAGGAAGTGTTTTTAGATGCTTTGTCTTGGGTGGAAACTATCTGCACAAAAAAAGCAGCATCTATTAACCACATTCCATTCCCCCTCATTTTTTTTTACATCAGCTGCCTGATGCTGTCATTTTATGATGCTGTGCATCGATAATTCTTATTTCATTTTAAAATGCTAATTAGAACAAACAAGCTTTCCTGTCATTTATTTTGCAGGTAAATGTATTTTAATTATGTGGAAAGAAAATGGTAATTGCCAGGAATAAATGTACTGTGCTGGTTCTGAGGCAGTCTGGCCTTTCAGGCAGGTGAATGAAGCAGACAGAAACATATCAGCTTTTAGATATTTAAATAAGTAGGTTTTGCCTGTATTCATGTTACTTCATATCTGAAGGTAAAAACCATACATTTTAGGAGCACTTTAAATGCGAAAACAATCTTAACATATAAGGTTTTGGTGTTAGGTCCCAAATATTCCCCAGAAATATCCAGTTCCCTGAATTTGTCATCATCATTTTAACTGGAAATCACTTAAATCATTGAGAGAATCACATGATTTGGATACTACAAATGAAAGAAACCCACGCCTTGAAGGCCTACTGCAATGATTCAGCCAAAGGCTAGAAAGCAGTCTTAAACTTAATTTGGTCTTGGTTATAACCTGTTGTTGCATCTCAGAAAATCTGTATTCAGACAAGGACAGTAGTCACAATTTTTAACCATTAGGGCAAATACAGTAATATAGCATTTCTTTTATATATTCATATGTGTCTGTGTGAGCATGTGAATCTGTCTGTGACTTAGCTACTTTCATAAGATTTACTTGTACATATAGAATATCAGAGCATGGCATAGCATAGCATAGAACAGAATAACACAGAACACAACAGAGCAGAATAAAATATTTCAGCTGTAAGGGACTGGGAACAATCATCTAGTCCAACTGCCTAACCCTTTCAGTGTTGATCAAAAGTTAAATCTTGTTATTAAGAGCATTGTCCAAATGCCTCTTAAGCACAGCCAGGCTTCGGGTATCAATCACCTCTCTAGGAAGCCTGTTCCAGTGTTTGATCACCTTCTCAGTAAAGAAATGTTTCCTGATAGCTAGTCTAAACCTCTCCTGACACAACTTTGACCCATTCCCATGTGTCCTGTCACAGGATCCCAGGGAGAAGAGATCTGCACTCCACTCTACTCTCTCTCCACTTCCCCTCCTTAGGGAGCTGTAGACAGCAATGAGGTCACCTCTCGGTCTCCTTTTCTCCAAGCTAGACAAAACCAGAGTGCTTAAGTGCTTCTCATAGGACATTCCTTCCAGCCTTTCACCAGCTTTGTTGACCTCCTCTGGATGCATTTAAGTACCTTCTCATCCTTCTTAAATTGTGCGGCCCAGAAATGCAGACAATAGTCAAGGTGAGGCTACACTAATGCTAATATGACTTTTTATGCTGAGGACCTATACTACAGCCAAAGAAAACATGTAAGAAATATGACTCAAAATTCACAAACTTATCTTCCATCACAGCAACTAGCATTATTATACAATAAAAGAAAAAAAAAAAAAAAAAAAGAAAAAAAGGAAGACTTTGACAATATTTATTTCCTATATGAATTTTATGCACTTAAGAGAAGTTCTCCTAATAATTGATCTTTTTCCAAATTGATCTTTATTCTGGAAGAAAAAGAAGTGCATACATTTTGCCATTCCCAAGAACCTGTAGGGAGTTTTGTTTGTTTGTTTGTTTTAAATTTCTATTTGCATTTCTGTTTTCTTTTGCATTTTTGAATGCCCTCAGTAACTCCAGTGCAAACTTTATTTGAATTATACCAACATAATACAGCAACTGAGAAGAGTATTTGGTGTGAACTCTCCTATGATTCTATTTGTTTCTATCTGTTCACTGGATGACATAAAATACAGACTCACAGTGGGTTAGTATTTTCAGTACTTTTTTATTTTAGGGTTTTGTACAGAATGCTCATTAAAGGTCAGCTGACCATGAAGTATGAAAAAGTTTAAGACTTGTCTACCAAAGACACAAGTGAAATTGGACATGAGCTGAGTAAGGGGACAGCCTGAGCATTCACAGAACAATGAAGACGCAACACAAGTGCAGCACAGCAAAGTCTCTGGGAAAGAAAGTCCACCTGCTTCTTTTTTCGCAGGCACCCAAGGACGACGGTGAATGCAAAAACGTACTGCAGCAAGGAATATTTTTGTATGTACCTTGTTGAATATATTCAGGTGAATGCCAATGCAGGGTGCAGGAGGAAAGAGGAAAAAGGAACCAGGAGAGGACTGTGAAAGATAAGTCAAAGTAAGTGTGTAAGTTAGAATATGCTTAAGGACTTTGAGTACTTTTGGCATGATCAATTTGTGTCTTATAAATTGCATCAAGTAGGAGGACAAGGGGCATGCAAAACCATATAACTGTACAAGGCAGTCGCTGCAAATACAGAAAAAGTTTCACTTCTACTTTTTCCAGTTCAAACTCTCAGTAGATGTTTCTTTCAAGTATTGATGGCTGGTAGTATATAAGGAATTATCAGTGCTTTCATATAAAATCATTTACATTACTTGGTATTTCCATTGGTAGCTTAATGCATTTAAAAGAATATGCAGGCTTCAAGTAAATATTTTGATAGTTGACTTGGACAAGCAAATAGGTAGAAACGTTGCTTGGTTGACAAGATGGAAAGAAAAAAGCTTTCTAAATAATGGCCATCTAATTAATCATCTAAAATTTGCCTTGTACTTACAAATTAAAATCCTATATTTCGACTCTTTAAACATCTCTTTTTAGCTTCATCTGCTATTTTTTATTGTAAAGAACATATACACAAGCCTTCTTTAGTTACACCTAAGCACAGTTGATGAATTTCAAATTGCAAAAATAACTAAATTAAAAAGAAAGTAGAGTTCTATGAGTAGACAAGAAGAAAGAGCTCTGATAGACTGCAGGATGAAAGTATCAGATTTTTAATATAATTATTTCCCATATTAGTATTCTGTTAAAGTAAAGAAAGAATTGAAAAAAACCACACCACTGAAAATATTAAAAGAACACTTCACAGGCATTTTTTTCAAAGCTGCCACCCTTTCTTTTTATCATTTTTACCATGTCTCTTGCTTTAGGGATTTCATGTTAATGAGACTGCTGTGCACTGTGATTTTTTTTAATTCTTCTCCTAATAGTAGCATTAAAAAGCATCAGGAATAATGGATTGCCAGGGCATTAGTAGCACTATATTTGCTTTATGCTTGAGTGGATGATAAATGGTTGCATCATATTAAGTTAACATTTTATTTAATTTTTCTTGATCTATTCATAATTGGCTTACCACATCAGAAGTTAGTCATAACATACTAACTGATCAGTTTCCCCGCTTACCAGAACTGTACTGGGTTCAAATAATTTGTTGCTGGAATCTGTTCAGAATTATTAAACCATCTAACAAAAAAGAAGGGGAGTACATACAGTTTCTTTAAGGCCAACCTTTAATTTGGCAGTAAAATTCTGAGATTGGCACATAAGAGGCTTATTGACCATCACCAGGATAGGAAACAAAAAATAACAAGCCAATTCACTTCTCTGTGTCTACAAAATACAGTCGGAATCCTTCCTAGAGCAAGCTGCATATTTTTGGATTGTGAAAGAAAAGGCGTGCTTGTAGTTTCTCAGCTTAAGGCCTGGTTATTTAATGAATAGCGTGGTCCTGTTATAGTTACCATTTTCAAAGGCTGTTCTTCTGAGGAAATTTTCCTATCAGGTAGCTGTGGTAAGAGTATTCCCCTCATGCTAATTGAAATATCTTTCCTCTAAAATGTAAGACTGTGAAATAGATACCTGTAAGAAGGTGGTAGCTCAGAGACCATATCCTATCAAACAGTAAAAAATGCTTACATAACTTAAATAATAAGCAATGTAATAGTGACATTTGTGTTTTAATATTAAGTACAGAAGTGGGACTCATAATCTAGGAAGGTTCTTACCATCTATTCAATTAGTCTCATAAAAACAGCATGTACGTCTAAGACCAGAATTGCAGCTGGTGTTGTTGGAAACTGGGGACTGCCATGGTGGAAGTTTTCTGAGAGACTGAGACAACAGGTAAATCCCACGACTTCAAACATACTCTAAGTTCTCCTCAGCTACCAGACAATATCTGCCAACACTCAAAACTCAAGTAATAAGCAACCATACCAGTCAAGCCTTAGGTTTATAATACCTCCAGTCTTACACTGTATTGTTGCTGACAGACACAGTGCGGGATGGTTCTTAGTCTCCAGGTCAAGATATAGCCTTGACAGTTCTTCTAAAAGGGGGGCCGAAGACCAAAGTGAAGATCTTTCTTCATCATACTCCACTGTGTTGGAGCTGGTGTCTATATATTTATATATATTAATACATATATATGTATTTCTGTGGAGGAAGACTAGCCTAATCCAAAGGTGTTGATCTTTTCACAGGTTGGACCACCTTGCTAGTGCTGGTCTGTTCTTGCACCTCCATGTGGTTATTACCACTTCCCAGAACGTGTACTCAGCTACAAGTTTGGATCATCTGATTTGTTCAAGTAGTTGCAGGCTGTTATCTTAGTTTTATAGTTTTTACATAATTATACCAAAGAGGTAGGTAATATAAAACATCACTTGCTACCTGAAATTGGGTAGCTTTGTGGTATGTCTGTGTGCAATACAAACAGAATGATTTATGTTTCTCCTTCAAATAACGCAGGTTTGTAGCAGCTTGGATGCAAGGCAAATAAGATACGTTTCTCAAATACATTTCTCATACTGGCCTGTCATTTGTTATTTTGAGACAAGCTTAAGACCTCCACATTTCCAATATCAACAAAAGCTCTTTGTTGGTAAAGCATCCACTTTAAGTGGACAAAAGATATGCTTCAGGCAGTCAACATCAAAAGCAGTAAAGGTGTCACAGAATGATAGAATGATAGAATTGTTTTTCTTGGAAAACACCTCTAAGATCATCAAGTCCAACTGTTAACCTAACACTGCCAAGTCCACAATTAAACCATGTCCCTAACTGCCACATCAACATGTCTTTTAAGTACATCCAAGGGTGGTGATTCCACCCTTTCCCCTTCCAGCCTGTTTCAGTGCTTAACAACTCTTTCAGTGATTTTTTTTTTTCCTAATATCCAGTCTAAACCTCCCCTGGAGCAACTTGAGGCTCTTTCCTCTTGTCCTGTTGCCTGTTACTTGGGGGAAGAGATCAACCCCCACCTTGCAACAGCCTCCTTTCAGGTAGTTGTAGAGAGTGATAAGGTCGCCCCTCAGCCTCCTTTTCCCCAGGCTAAACAACCCCAGTTCCCCCAGCTGATCCTCATAAGACTTGTGCTCTAGATGTTTCCCCAGCTTCATTGCCCTTCTCTGGACACGCTCCAGCACCTCTATGTCTTTGTTGTAGTGAGGGGACCAAAACTGAACACAATACTCAAGGTGGGACCCCACCAGTGCCACGTACAGGGGGACCATCACTTCCCTAGTCCTGCTGGCCACACCATTCCTCATACAAGCCAGGATGCTGTTGTCCGTTGGCCTTCTTGTCCACCTGGGCACACTGCTGGCTCATATTCAGTCAGCTGTCGACCAACACCCCCAGGTCCTTTTTTGCCAGGCAGCTTTCCAGCCACTCTGCCCCAAGCCTGTAGCACTGCATGGGGTTGTTGTGACCCAAGTGTAGGACCCGACACTAGTTGAACCTCATACCATTGTCCTCGGCCTATTGATCCAGCCCGTCGAGATCCCTCTGTAAAGCCTTTTTGCACTCCAGCAGATCAAGACTCCTGCACAACTTGGTGTCATCTGCAAACTTACTGAGGGTACCCTTGATTCCCTCTTCTAGATCATTGATAAAGACATTAAAGAGAACTGGCCCCAACACTGAGCCCTGGGAAATACCACTTGTGACTGGCTGCCAACTGGATTTAACTCCATTCACCACCACTCTTTGGGCCAGACCATCCAGCTGGTTTTTTACCCAGAGAAGAGTATGCCAGTCAAAGCCATGACCAGCCAGTTTCTCCAGGAGAATGCTGTGGGAAGTGTTACCAAAGGCTTTCCTAAAGTCTTGGCAGACATCATGATGAGAAGGAGCAGAGGCTTTTGAGGAGAAACTGTATTAGTTAGCAGATCTGTTATCCAAACAAGTAATTATTTAGGTCCAGAAGTGAACCAGCTCCTTCTGTTTAAAAAATATTCAGTACATGATCATTATCAAGCTTTTCTCTCTATTGAAGAGTACTCCATTTAAAATATTTCATAGTCTATATTACTTCTCAGACTCTTTGGCTTACATGATGTACACATAACCATAAAGCAATTTATACTGGCAGGGACATGAGAGTTCTTTGATGTCGCATAGTAATCTTTATGCAATTGTGTTGCTACTACACACCTTAATAGATTATTCAAAGAATATTCAACATAACTACCATAAATGTGAAATCAGATACACCAATTCCTCCAGTTCCTCTCAAAAGAATCATCTTGATTCAACTTCATTTTACAGCAGAGCACATGGTGTTTAAGGTAAACCAGTCTACACAAGAGTAGCCATTTATTTCTGTATTGGTAAGACAATTACATGCAGACAGATGACGAGTATCATGTGCATTTGCTCAATGTATACACATAGACCTGAGGCTGCTGCATATCTCATGTTTTTTGGTCTCTTTCCTATGCCGGTATTTCTGAGTGGTAGGGGGGGAAGGTGAAGCATTTAACCATTTAGGGGGGCATTTTGGAAGCTTGATAAGAACAGTGACCCTGATCTCACTAATTCTGACTGCACAACAGTGCTTCTGTATGGCCAGTCTGCCATGCACAACGATGTTCTGCGCAGGGGCAGCAAGCCTCAACACAGCCACATCACACTAAAATCACCAAGCATGTGCAATAGAAGTCCACTCAACCCTTCCGAAGAGAAAAGTAGGATTCTTGCACGAGTCTCAGGATGGTGAGGATTTTAAGCCAGAATCTGATACGGTTGGCCAACAGTTTGACCCGGAAAAAAAAAAGGAACAGAGAAAACAGGAACACCAAATTGGAATGACACCTGTAGTACCACCATCAGTGCAATGCATTTGTGTGACATTTAGGGAGCTGTTAAACAGATGGGTTATATACAGATCGTTGCAATCAGTTTGAAAAGAAGCAACATAACAAGAAAAATCCAGTATGTAACTATAATAGTAAACATTTGCATAATGATTCATTTATTAGGCACTTTTTGAAAAGTATGCAAAGCATGAAGAATCCTACATGCATTAAAATAGCATGATACAAACAGATGTTTTGGAAAGTGTTTAGTACTTAAAATAAATATGCATATTTTTCACCTTTTTAATTCCTATTTTTCTACTCAAAGTTAATTACTCACAATAATGAAAGCTGATCAAGTAATTATATTTAAGTTTTGGTTTAGCCAAAAATATATTGGACCTGGGAATTGAGAAAATAGATACATTTGTTGATTTCAGCTTCATTTGCGCAAGACCAGTTCTCAGTTAAAACAACCCAAGAACTTTGTGAAATTTGGCTGAACTAAAAATAAAATAGTCAGAATACCTTAAAAACATATCATTGGAGCTAGTAGCAGTAAGTGCATTTTACTGACTACCATCAACTGACAAAGTGGCTAAATCTTTTATTTGCTGAATATTCAAGTGGTTTAAAACTGAGCGTCTTCACTACCCTTTGGAACCCAGATTTCATTCAAGCAAAAAAATAGTCTTGAATTTCAACATCTCCCAGAGATTAATATGGTCAGATAATAATTCCAATTAATCTTTCCTGGTTTTAAGAAATTTATGAGCTAGTATTTTTTGCAAGTTAATTAATATAAGGTCTTCCTGTAATAATTTCTGCTTCACTTAGCTGAGTGTTTTCATCAATTTTAATGAAGAACCTGTCAATTTCAGAAGTTAAGACAAATGTATCATGCAAATATTTTTCATACTGTTAAGGTTAGGGAGTAAAATTTATAGTGCATTATATAATGGGGTTAAGGTAGACAAGAAGGTATTGGGAAAACTCTTAGTTCCTCTATAATATATGAGGACTGAATTCAATTAAAAAAATCGTGGTGACATAAAAGCCTTTAAAAAAGTGAAGAGAATGAAAATAATCTATCTTGATAAGTAATAAGTTTTACGAGTATTTTTTCTTTTTATTTTTTCCCTTTTTAAACAAAAAAAAAAAAAGAGGAGCAATTATTTTAATTTTCCTTCTTTTTCTTTGTCTAAATAAAATAAACCAGCATGACGGAAATTTTCTTTTTAGTGAAAGTTGTGTCCTCATTCCTCTTTATACTATACAGCAATGCTTATTTATATGTCGCCATTACTGTCCAATTATTATTTCTTTGCATTATGTTGTGGGTTTTTTTTAGCTACAGGTCACATTGCTGTGTCATCCTTACCTAATCACCGACTGCCGACATTTATGCTTTCAGTACTCTTTCATATCTTCCTGGCTGGGGGACAGCAGGGCAGGAGGCACACCAAGTTTATCTCTCGGTACCCGGTGCAGAGTTGGATGCGGCCGATGTGTGCATCCTGTTTGATGGTAAGGGAAGCTGTGTGAGCAGCACTGGCAGGCTCTGCCTTGAGCCCTAGGAATGCACACACAAATAAATCTGGCGGGGTTGAGGTTAGAGGGAGAAGGAACTGAAAAAATCCAAAAACTTCTTATTGGACAGGCATAAGGAATAGCAACAACACCCAGCATCTCCTAACAGCAAGTCTGCAAAAAGGCGTGTATTTTGGAATTGTGATTAGTGTGGGGAGAGACCACGATGTCCATTAACAGTACACGATATGTCACAACATATGTTGTGAGCAAAAGCCTGGCTCGCCTGGGCAGGTGGCAATGTCGGGATGCTGGACAGGCTGGTGGGTTGTAGCATCAGCGTCCAGATCAGTCATGAGGGAGTCCTTGGTTAGCGGGAGAAGTGTGGGTTGGCAGAAAAGCCAGCATCATCTTAGTGGCCCATACGGGGACAGCGTGAGTCATTAGTCAGAGGACGCAGCATGTTGCTAATAACTGTGTTAAAAAGAGACATTGGTTCACTGTTTAAAAATCTAAGGCCAGCTTTTCTTCCCAGAATTCACAGAATTCACAGAATTCACAGAATTCACAGAATTCACAGAATTCACAGAATTCACAGAATTCACAGAATTCACAGAATTCACAGAATTCACAGAATTGTTAGGGTTGGAAGGGACCTCTGGAGATCATCTAGTCCAACCCTCCTGCCAGAGCAGGGTCACCTACAGCACGTTACACAGGACAGCGTCCAGGCGGGTTTTGAATGTCTCCAGAGTGGGAGACTCCACCACCTCTCTGGGCAGCCTGTTCCAGTGCTCCACTACCCTCAAAGTAAAGAAGTTCCTTCTCATGTTAAGATGGAACTTCCTATGTTCAAGTTTATGCCCATTACCCCTCGTCCTATCACTGGGTGCCACTGAAAAAAGACTACTCCCATCCCCCTGGCATCCTCCCATTAAGTATTTGTATGTATTAATAAGATCCCCCCTCAATCTTCTTTTCTCTAGACTAAAGAGACCCAAGTCCCTCAGCCTTTCCTCATAAGAAAGGTGCTCCAGTCCCCTAATCATCTTTGTTGCCCTTTGCTGGACCCTCTCCAGCAGTTCCCTGTCTTTCTTGAACTGGGGAGCCCAGAACTGGACACAGTACTCCAGATGCGGTCTCACCAGGGCAGAGTAGAGGGGGAGGATGACCTCCCTCGACCTGCTGGCCACACTCTTCTTGATGCACCCCAGGATGCCATTCGCCTTCTTGGCCGCCAGGGCACATTGCTGGCTCATGGTCATCCTGTTGTCCACCAGGACTCCCAGGTCCCTCTCCACAGAGCTGCTCTCCAGGAGGTCAGCCCCCAACCTGTACTGGTGCATGGGGTTATTCCTCCCCAGGTGCAGTACCCTACACTTACCCTTGTTGAACTTCATAAGGTTTCTTTCTGCCCAACTCTCCAGCCTGGCGAGGTCACGCTGTAAGGCAGCACAGCCTTCTGGCGTGTCAGCCACTCCTCCCAGTTTTGTGTCATCAGCAAACTTGCTGATGGTACACTCTATCCCTTCATCCAGATCATTGATGAATATGTTGAACAAAACTGGGCCCAGTACTGACCCCTGAGGGACACCACTTGTTACTAACCTCCAACTAGACTCTGCGCCACTAACCACAACCCTCTGAGCTCTATCTGTGAGCCAGTTCTCAATCCACCTCACCGTCCATTCATCTAAGCCACACTTCCTAAGCTTTCCTGTGAGGATGATGTGGGAGACAGTGTCGAAAGCCTTGCCAAAGTCAAGGTAGACAACATCCACTGCCCTCCCCTCATCCACCCATCTAGTTACTTTGTCATAGAAGGCTATCAGATTAGTCAGACATGACTTCCCCTTGGTGAATCCATGTTGACTACTTCTGATAATCTTCTTTTCATCCAGGTGCTTTGAGATGACTCCCAGAACAAGCTGCTCCATCATCTTCCCAGGGATGGAGGTGAGGCTGACCGGCCTGTAGTTTCCCGGGTCATCCTTCCTGCCCTTTTTGAAGACTGGAGTGACATTGGCTATCCTCCAGTCCTCAGGCACCTCACCTGTCCTCCAGGACCTTTCAAAGATAATGGAGAGAGGCCCAGCAATGACTTCCCCCAGCTCCCTCAGCACCCGAGGGTGCATCCCATCAGGCCCCATGGATTTATGTATATCCAATTTATCTAACTGATCTTTAACGTGCTCCTTGTCAACCAAGGGATAGTCTTGTTTCCCCCAGACTTTCTCTGTTACCTGCAAAGTCGGGGTCTCACAAGGACTGGCCCGAACAGTGAAGACAGAAGCAAAGAAGGCATTTAGCAACTCCGCCTTCTCTGCATCATCCGTCACCACAGCACCTGTCTCATTCAACAACGGGCCCACATTTTCCCTAGTTTTCCTTTTGTCTCCTATATACTTAAAGAAACCCTTCCTGTTGGCCTTGACATCCCTCGCCAGGTTCAATTCCAAGGCTGCCTTGGCTTTCCTTGTTTCCTCCCTGCATACCCTGACAGCATTCTTGTATTCCTCCCAAGCAGTCAGCCCCTTCTTCCACCTATTGTAAACTCCCTTCTTCCACCTGAGCCTTTTCAGAAGGTCCCTGCTCAGCCAAGCAGGTCTCCTTCTCCCCTTGCCTGATTTCTTTCTCTTTGGGATGCACTGATCCTGAGCTTGGAGGAGGTGACGCTTAAATAGCAGCCAGCTCTCTAGAGCCCCCTTACCCTCTAGAGCCCTTTCCCATGGGATTTGCCCAAGCAATTCTTTGAAACGATCAAATTTAGCCCTCCTGAAGTTTAGGGTTTCAACTCTACTTGTCATTTTGTCTATTCTACACTTAATCCTGAACTCTATCTTCTCATGATCGCTGCAGCCCAGTCTGCCCCCAACCTTTACATCCTCCACCAGTCCCTCTTTGTTTGTGAGTATCAGGTCCAGTAAAGCACCTCTCCTTGTAGGTTCCTCCACCACCTGAGTCAAAAAGTTGTCATCAATGCACTGGAGGAACCTCCTGGACTGTACGTGCCCAGCTGTGTGGCCTTCCCAGCAGATATCAGGGTAGTTGAAGTCCCCCATGAGAATCAAGGCCTGTGATTGTGAGGCGATTCTCACCTGTCTGTAGAAGGCCTCATCAACTTCCCCATCCTGATCAGGTGGCCTGTAATAGACACCCACAACTGTGTCTCTCATATTACCCTGCCCCTTGATCCTTACCCACAAGCTCTCAACTTGCTCATCATCTGTTCCCAGGGAGAGCTCGATACATTCCAGTTGCTCCCTCACATAAAGAGCAACTCCACCACCTCGCCTTGCCGGCCTATCCTTCCTAAAAAGAACATAGCCCTCCATGACAGTGTTCCAATCATGTGAGCCATCCCACCACGTCTCAGTAATTGCAATGAGGTCATGGTTCTGCGACCGCACACAAATCTCTAACTCCTCTTGTTTATTCCCCATGCTACACGCATTGGTGTACAGGCATTTCAGAAAACCCAATGAGTGTGTAGTTTTTGCCCTTGAGGAGTGGTGGGCCTTCCGATTATCAAAAATACTAGTGCTCAGCCCCACAGTTGCTGAGCTACTATGCCCAGGCGCCTCTCTAGCGAGCTCAGTTACATGCCCATCCCCCTTCAAATCTAGTTTAAAGCTCTCCCAATGAACCAAGAATTGTTTTCAGTCTCTTGGAGGCTATGTTGTTCTTCTCTCAAATTCTGTAAATGAGGGACAAATGTGTAAGTGAGAAGAAGCCCTAACCAGCTTTTAGCTTATTAGTATGTCTAAAAAGGAGTTACCTACCTGTGGTAAAGAAGTAATTTTTCTTAGTCTACATCTAGAAGTTTTATGCAGTTACCTGATGCCAAGCATTCAAGCATTTCAGTTTCTAAGTATCAATGCCTTTTCTGCATATTCTGATGTCTTACATCCTCCTTACCAAAATGATAGCTGAGAAACTGCTGTTTTTCTCTTTCTCAGGTAAACACTTTGCGTTTTGGGTTTTTCATTTTTTATTTGGCAGCAAATGTAAATAGTAATGCACTAAAAATTCTCCTATTGTAATCTGAGCTATATCCTACATTCTTTAGCTGACTATTAGCTGCTCAGCTACTGCTGCCTAAATGCAGACCATATGTAATTCTTCTGTCTGAACTAGGATAACAACTTCATTTTTCATTTTATCATCAAAACATGATTGTTGAGCGGGGGAAAACATATACTAGTATTAGGATTCCATAGTGAACAGCAAATTAATTTTGGGTCAAGTAAATTTATGAGATTTACCTTTTAAGTATTATATCTTATGTAACAGGACTGAAGAAGCATTTGCTGAATGTTAGGGGACAAGATGCTTGTGTGATGTAAACTGGTGAAATCAATTTACTGAAATACCAAGAAGTGCCAGCTGATGAGCTTTCATGCCGACTGCTAAAATGGGAAAATAAATGTACCTTTGATTAAGGAAGGCTGATAGTATAGGAATAAAATGCCTCATTTAGAATAGAAATGTAGTTTTCAGAATATGAATAACTGTTTTTAATAAAAACTATTCTTCTCAAGCTTCCAGTACAAATATTCATCATTTGTAAAATTAGGTATTAATAGTGTTGTTCATTTTCAACTGCTTTTCATCACCCATAAATGCCACAGGCTTTATCTGTGGAGTAGCAGCACTTGGCAAAAGCTTATCTGAAAATTAACTTTTCTTTTTAAAAATACATTATTTGTAAGATTTAAGATAAATTTAAAGCTCTTCCAGACAGCTGAAAGTCTCAGATTTTATTCGTCTACTTTTGCATAAAAACCAAGAATCCTAAAAAAAGGTCTCAATTTCTTTCTAAAGTGGAGTATAAGAATGTATTTTAGTCCCTTTCAGTAACTGTGAAGCTTCTGGAGGAGTTTTAGTTTTGAAAACTAGTAATAAGTTACAGCAAGAGGGTTCATGTAGCTGGGCCCTGCATGCTTGTGCATGCTTAGCAGACACGTGTTACAAATCATTCATGCCAGTGTGGTTTCTACCTAAGACATATGAATCATCTTTTAAAGATATCTTTATAAAACCAGTATTTGGACTATTCATGATTAGCAACGTTGCTTGCTCCCTTAACTCTTGCCAAATGCTATCTTCCCTGATAGCTTAGTACATCACTGTATCTACTGTAATTGTGCTCTTGTGGAAATATTAATTATTCTAGTCAATTGTTAGTAGGGGTTTTTTTTACGGGAAAAACAAAAACCTAGATAATACAAAAGAAGCTTCAGAGTAGGCTGATCATGTACTTTTTTTTTGAGAGATGAGCAGCAAAACCATATTTCTATCTGAATTGAAGCATGGACTTGTTATATTGATAATGAAATTGTTAATAAAGGGAAAATGTTTACTTCTTTAAATTTAGTTATCTAATTGTGATCTATTTATGATAAATCCTCTTATGACATATGTAGGGATTTTTCTTGACTTACAAAACCAAAAGTATGTTCACAGAAATTACAAGATCAGTTTAAAATCACTTTATTTTAGTAGGGCATCTGCTCAGAAAGGCTCTATAAGCCTTCAAGTCTGTAAGAAACACTTTTCAATAGAACGTGTAATCTTTACTTCCTGATTACTTCTGCACTGGCTGTTTAGGGAGTCATACTTTTATATTCTGTCCATGAAAAAAAAATCAGGAAACACCTAACATTGTATATATTCCCTGTTATCCTTTATTTTCTAAATTAAATTATAAATAAGGTACAAAGTATACAAAGAGAGAAACCCATATGTCTGACACCTTGCTGTAAAGAAAGAGAGAGAAAGAAACAGTAATTGAAACTGTTATTTGTTGTAGTCTAGATACTAACATGCTCTGGGCAGCGGCCATACCGTTATTCAAATAACTGTATAAAAATATATGTGCTAGACTAGTCGACATTAAAAACATTGGAATTGGATTATGATGACATACAAAATTCAAAAATCCCAAATTAAAACCAAAAACATTTTGTTATTAGTGGTCTACTAAACCTGCTTCAATAAATTATTGTCCCCTTTCCTTTGTTACATTAAAGTTTAATGTGTCAACATTTTATGTTATATGCTCAGGGCAGCAGTTGTTTTTTTTGCAAAAAGTACAAAAAGGTTAACATTTTTCAATCTGCATTAAATTTTAATGTATTTGCTTTTAAAAAAAAATAAAAAATTGTACGGGTAACATCCAAAGCTGCACAACGCGGCCGAGTTACCAGAAATTAAGGAAGAATTCTAACACTCATTTTAATAATAAAGGTTTGTCATTAACTTTTCCTGGATTAAATGACAGTTATAAAAGAAGGAGAAGAACTGTCATATAAAGTATCGTTGTTTGACTCCAAATAAACTTGTCCGGTCTACCAATCTCATGGGATCTGTTCAGAAACTGGTCCAACTGCACCACTCCTGAGGTATCAAACAAATGCATTACCACACAGGTTTTGACATGTCAGCAGTCTCAGAGTGTGGAAAGATACCATCAGTAGCATATACCCTTACACGCTTTTGACGCTTAAGATGACAATGACAAAAAGATGGTACAATATTATTTCTTTTGTAAGCAGATTGTTTTGAAAATGGAGAAGCCATCATTGAGAGAGGTTTCATAATAAGGCTTCTTTTCTTTTTTTTTTCAGGTGCAGTTATAACTTTTTCCTTTATTCTGTCAGTGGGTGTGACTTTACATTTAAGGCTATTTTAAGGAGGGTCTTGGATGATGCTAGTTGCTTTAGAAGGAATACTAGCTCTTCCACGCTCTTTTGTGTGCAATCCACTGACACTTAGAAGAGTGCCTCAGTACATGGCCAAGGAAAAGCCATAGCTCTCCTGCCTTTGCTAGGAGAATATTTTTATTATGTAAGTTAATTCATCATATAGACAATGAAACATATCCCAAGCTGAGGCTCATAGAGATCTGTGCTTAATTTCTTATTTAAGGAAATTAATGTTACTATATAAGTCAATTTTTTTCTTAAATACTCTCTCTCCAATTTTTGAGCTAGGAAAGGGGAGAAGAACTGGCTCAGCGTGAAGTGGAAGCAGTATGATCCTCACTCTGTCTTAGATTAAACTCTAATTGTTTTCATTTTCTAAAATGTAACATTGGTTACATTTCTCTCTCTCTCTTTTTCTTTCAGAGGTTTGCAGAGTTTAAGTGTGTCTCTGACTAACTTCTGCTCAATGACTCAAGGCGTCGCTTCTTAGCAGCCTTGGTGTCTCCTATCTATTAAAATATTGCTTCTACCAAGACAGGTAACTGTGCTAATACGAAGTTCCCCAGGAAGACAAGAGTGGGGAGACAAAAAGCAAGGACAAGGGCTTATTCAATATTCACCATTTCTCCCTGTTATTATTTTTGAGAACGTAGCAAATGCCTTCTGAGGGATCGAGGACCTGTCAGATTTTGAAACTAAGCTCTAGCTCTGACAATCCTTTCAATTCAAGACGTGGTACTTAAAAGTTGTCACTCTAAAGCGTCTCCCTAGAGTGCTTCAGTAAAAGTCTTGGGGTCACCCTCTACTCCTGTGGACTTTTTGTCATTGATATCATCGCTTGTTATGGTAGCCTCACAATATGACTTTTGTCATGTTTTCCTCCTGCTGCTTCAGAGCTTGGTGTGTTTTGCATTCTTCTGTGACCCTTATTCTATGATCCTTTTTCTCTGGTAACATCTAACCTCACTAGATTGTAGCTTTCCTCTTTCCATATTGAAATAAAACCTATCACATGTTTGAAATCTATTTTGTTTGGGCAGAAGTGGGAAGGAACACAAGTAAAGGTATCGTGAATAAAAGTAACAGTATCTTGTATCTTCAAGACCACTTGATTTTTATATAAATGGTCTTTCAGAGCCAGCACAAGATAAAATAAAATTTATTTATGTAACTCCTGATATTCATTTGTCAAATTCCTGTTTACAGTGAAGATTGCACAGCCTTCTGGAGCAATGATTTTGTGTGTCCTGTTATGGACAGGGTCTTCCAAAGACTGAGGCAAAAGAATTACCTCAAAGAACTGGCCGTCTTTCTAGTTACTCAAATATATTGTTGCAGATACTTCTGAGTGTTTTTATCCTTTCATCCTAGATGAATCATGAAGAACATGTGCAATATTTTGCTTCAGTATCAGCATCACATGAGAACATAAGAATATTAGTTTGATAGCTGAAATCAGTTCAAAACCAAAGAAAACTTTGTGAAGTGGGTGTTCAGAATAACGCTACCTAATTAACATTCTGCTTATTTGTAGAGATAACGCATAATTAACTGTTTTGCATGAAAAATATGTCAGATGGTTATTTATCAAAGGGTAAAATTAATATTTACCACAGCAATCACTGAAGCGCATGACAAATGCTATCTTGTAAGACCTGGGAGGAAGAATAATCATAAGAAACCCTGTTCACTAGTCCATGTTGTTTCTCATTTCTGGGAAATTCCCAAAATGTATATTGACAAATGAATACTACATTCTTTTTCCTCCTAATTATGTTTTTGTAGATAGCTGGTAACCAAGATGTTGTGGGAATGAAACACAAAACTGGATTGGTTCTGAATTATTGAATAATTATACTTTTGCATAGTGTTTGCTCTTAATTTGTTGCTGTTTTATAAACAGTCAAATTTAAACATAGGAGATGTGTCTGGAAAATAGTGGCCTGTTGTTTTTCTCTTTTCTTTGCTTTTCTTTTCTTTTCTCAGACACAGGTCTTACTGATTGGAACATGAAAGCATGTTTATGCATGAAGTGTAGAGCGTCCCTGTTAGTGCTTGGCTGTGATAGTTCCTCAGTGTGGGCTGTGGGGTACAGAGAGCTGGAACAGGGGTCAAGTCAAGAGACCTGACTACCAAAGTTAGTCAAGCCCAGAACCAGGGAAGTATGAAGGAAACATCTAGATGCTTTGGGTAATGGATGAGGTCCCATGCTGAAGAAAGACCGGAGGTATCGTGTTTTATCAGGTTTGGTTACATCTCAGCATCCAGTAGTTGAGCTTATAAAATGACTGATAATGGGCAAATGAAAATTAATACTAGCTTGCATTATTTGAGGATGAAATTCCCTGCTAGGTGCAAGACAATCTTAATTACCTTGTGTTACTTAACTCCCAGTTTGCCTACTTAAGAAGTGATTGTTGAGTCTCATGCTGATGCTGTATAATGTCAGGTCTTCATTTTGTAACTTACTTCTGATAAAGCCCAAACATGGCTACCTGCAAAAACACCACTGCTCCACAAAGACTGCAGAATTGGACCATATATGAAAACAGGACTTTCTTCTTTTCAAAGAATCAAACATACAAACAAAAAAATAGGAATAGTTAAGAACTAGGTCCATAAAAAATCATGCCATAGGAGCTCTGCAGTGAATGGTTCATCCTTCAACAGAAACAGTAAATCCAGATGGAAATGGGGCCCACAACTAAATGCATATAGACCTAAAGCCTATGCTAGCAATAAAACGCAGAGGAGAAAAGCAGACCCATGCTGCTCAAAGATGACTTAGCAATGGTGCAAATGTCTTTCTCTTGCTATAGTTTTCTCCTACCTTGTAGACTATCCTGACTTCAAAACCTGACCTTAGCTGCCTTCTGGATGCTCATTTATAATGAAAACAAGAGAAAAAAAAATATGTTTTGGGGGATGCTGTATCAGGTCTTTGTTATAAATCAGATCTTTCGACAACTGAATTTTACTCTATTTCTGATTTGTTATTAAATTCTGACCCATAGAATTTACCTGTTATTTTCCCCTTGTTCTTGGCAGCACAATAAATTACATCAAGTCTTCTCTTTCCAGCTTCACATTCAATGCTAGGTCACTTGTCCCAGTTCTTTTGTTGAGCAGATATTGAATGGATCAACAGTTTTTCTACGTTCATTAGCAAAGGAACAGTGATTTTAGAGCAGTAGAAATACCTTTTACTATTCTGTATTGAAAACTAGCACAGGTCACAATCTGACCTTTAATAAGGAGGCCAGATTAATAATTATTTATTAATTATTATTATTTACTATATAATAATAATTAAATCACCATTTGAAGCATAGCAGAAATAATTTTCCTGTATTTCTAAATATAGTTACTGTTTAAATACATCCCATCTACTTTCAAACACTTGTTCACTAATGTCTAATAGAGATCATCAGAGTTCAGAACTAAATTATTCATTTGGTTTGTTTTTTACATAGGAAGGACACATTACTTATGCACACTTACATTTCTTTTGCAAGTTTAATATGCAGTGTAAATTAAGCTACCACCTAAATAATCTCTAGTATCCTACAATATGATTTAAGGACTCTGAAGATTCAGCAACATCGGCAAACTTTAGGCAAGGAATTTAATCTATTAGGAGGCTAGTTCTACTAAAAAGAATGGTGCTGAACACACTGATTTTTTATTTTACCACACATTTTCTGGAGTCTAGCTATTTTGTAGAGTTTTGAGGGGGCAGTGAACAATAGTATTCCAGAGAATACAGCGATCTTCTGCCCAGTTGAATAACAGTCAAGTCAGGACTCCTATATAAGATGTAGACTCTAGATTTAGTGTTCTTCATTTTGTCTTCATGAGAACCTCTCAGTACCTAAAAGCCTCTATGAAGCCAATAAATGAAACAATATTGTCTGCAAATGTGTTTGCAATGTATTCAGCAGTATTCCTAACAGACTTGTAAACAAAACGTGTGGCTCTAGGGCTCATTAAGACTAATTATCAGTGGCATAGAGGGTGCGAGAACATGCTCTGCTTCTGCAGAGATTATTGGAAGCACTGAAGTTAACATGAACTGAACAAATATCCATGGACCAAAGTGCACGTCCTAAGAGCAGCCTAAAGGAGTTGCAGTAACCCATAACACTACAAGTAAGAATACAACTAGAATGTGACCTTAGTAGTCAAAGGAAGGGCTGCTTCCTTCAGAGGTCATCTCTACCTTCAGGTTTCGGCTAGAAACTTCTTCAGGAAAATGCTACCTTGGCAATTCCGTATATATTGGATACCATAGGTTTCAGTTAAATGACAAGAGAGGTTTAGGGCTTGTGTGTCAGTACTGATCAAATTAAGTCTTGATTGTTTCATAGTAGTTGTGTGACATAATTTTTAACCAGCTACATTTCACAACTTTCCAGGAGTTCCTGAACAGTTATAAATGAATGCATATTCCTAAGTAATTAGTTAACTTGACATCCTCAAAAGCGTAAGCTAGAATGAAATATGAAATCCTGGCTATTTCTTCTCTGAATATCAAGTGTTAAATACTGAAAGGAACCTGACTATGATCTACATTCACAGAGTTGGCAGTCAGGTCTTGGAAAGTACTAAGAATTTTTTTTTTTATATTTTCACAGGGATAAATAAATGGGTGTGTTAGTGGATAATAAGTTGGTATCATTAGTGGTAAGTGGCAGTATTCATTAGAATGTGTTACATTTGCTAAAACTGAATGTTCAGCATCTTTTCTGAATGCCTGCGTAGGCCTTTTGACTTTGAAGGAAATGAAAGAAATTACTTGAAATATATTTTAAGGAACTAACGAATTCAAAGTGAAAGTATATGGCAGAAGATTGAGAAAAGTATTTTAAACATTATGTTAAATTTCTGGTTGCTAAACTATTCCATGCCAAAAAAAACCAAGCCAAAACCAACCCCAAATGGATCTGTTCTTTTACTTTCTTCCATGGGAAAAAACCAATTACTTTTACATGCTTCTGTAGGATAGATGTCAGTGTGGAAAACTGACGTAATATTGAATTACATAACTCTTAACAGTATTTCCCCAAAATCTGTGGAAAAATGGGCATCATAAAAATGGGCTACTATAGGTTAAATGAGAGGAAGATAAAAAAGCTTGGATTTACAATTATATAGAAAAGTAGAAGTAATAATATTATCTACAAAAATTAATAAGTTTCTTTTTTGATGAATAGTTTTGCTAAATATAATCTGATTTGAGTGAGTGAGAGCTCAGATACAAATGCAGCTAAAGTTTCTTGAAATATCTTTGATAGAATTATTTGTGTAAGAAAATGTCATTCTCAACTAATAAAAGTATTCCTAAAGTATTTTTAAAATACTTCCCTAAATTTGCTAGGGGAAAAAAATCAGGTAACAGCTTAAAATTATATTTTGATATTGTCTTTCGGTCTGATTTTGAAACCACTGTTTTTTAATGAAATAATTTTGCTGCACTCCAAGGTTTAAAAAAATAGCAGTTCAATTTTTTTTCATTTTTTTTCCCACCTACAAAAGAGAAATTTGCTTTTGCTTTTTTTTTTTTTTAAATCCTAAACAAAACAGAAAACTGTCTTTTTCCTACAACAGTGAATCAAAGAGGTAACACTGTGGATATTTCAGTTTGTTTGTCAGAAATAAAGACAATTAAAAGACTTTTCTTTACCTTCCCATAAACTCTCTTAAAGCAAAATACTTCACCTGGAAATGCCTTTGCCTTATTTCCACCACATCTCTGATTTGTGAAAATCGTATTTGGTGAAATATATATTCTTCTAAAAAATCTAGAACAGTAGTCCTTATCAAATCAGAAGAAAAGGTAGAGGATTTAATTATGACTAACAAAGTCATATCTACCTGTCGTGGTTTGGCCCCATCCGGGAACAAAGACCCACGCGGCCGCTCGGGCAACTCCCACAGCCGTGGGCAAAATCGGAAGAAAAAGGCAGAAACTCGTGGGTTGAGATAAAAGCAGTTTAACAGAACAGCAAAAGCAAGAGAAAACACTAACAATAACAGCGGTAAACGAATATACCAACGTGATTACAGTGCCGTCGCTCCCCGATCGGACCCGCACCGCCGCAGCCCCCTCCCAGCCGAGACTTCCTCCCCCCTCCCCCGGCTAGCTCCCCCCCCAGCCCGGGCATGGCTCACATGGTGTGGAATACCTGTGTCCCCTGCTGGCTCCTTGGGAAAATTAACCCCATCCCTGCTGCAACCAGGACACTACCATAAGTTGGGGTTTTTTTTGTTCCACAGCACAGAATAGTCTATATAAAACAAACCAGTGCAGTTCCTTTATAAAACGCCAGATTAGAAGGCTCAGACTGAGAGATTTCATGTCCTGCTTTACACACTGTCTTCTGCACAAATCTGCAAGCCTGTTCACTCTGTGGAGCAAAGTGACATAGTAGATTACTGTTTCTGGTACTAAAAAGCATCAATAGTTCATACAGCATGAGAAATGAAGCAGAAGCTTCCTTACAGAAAGGGAATACAAATTCACAGTTCACTGTTGGTCTCTATGATCACTGTCACAAATTATTCCCGTAAAGTTGTTATTTATTTTTATACCTCATCACATATAAATTTGTAATATGACTTTGGGCTAGAGAAGTTTTTGCTCCATTTTTCAGCTAAGGAGTTGAGTTACAAAGGGAATAAGTAATTCAACCTCTAACAGGATGTAAATCAGTCTTGGTAGAATTTCTCTCACTAGGATAGCTTGTCAGAAATGCTACAAATCTCTCTGCTCTTGCAATGGGATGGTAAATTGGATACCTCGTGGTTTCCTTGTTTGTTAAGAAAGTGTTAATAAACCTTACTGTAAATGAAAGTCAGATTTCAACAGCACATCAATGGAAAATGTGAGTATAAATTTTTTCTGGAACTTGTGGGCCATTTCCCTTTAGCTATTGCTTATCCTTTAATCTGACTTAGAGCTTCGAAATAAGCAAAACTTTAACAAAATAGTCTGAGATATGTTGTTAAGGGTAAACAAAGGGAAAGACTTTATTGATTTGTCCTTAAAGCAGTATAGAGTTTACCAACTTTTACATTTATCCTTACATTATTCACTGATGAGATCAAAATGGAGTTGCATGTGTTTCAATATTTTAGGCTAAGCAGAAATCCCTGTGGTCAAGATTTCCCTGCATCACGTGTAAACCTCAGAAAATTGTCTTTCTTGTATTTTTTCAAGAAATTAACCTGTGTTGCTCTCACCGCATCAATGAGCAATTTCAAATGATAAAAAAATGCTTTATGTGAGAAACTTACTAGCAATTTATAAGAGGATGGGAAAGGGGTGTCAACGTGCATTTCAGGTTTAATCATGGAAGAGCACTGCAGCTGCAGCTGTGGAACATATTCAATATTTATTTATTTCAGTATATGTTTCAACAGCCCCTGCAAATTAACTTAAGCAAGAATCTTGGTTTACGAAACAGAAGATGCCCCAGCATTTTCATGATTATTAGGTGCATATTGTCATTTAAGTTGTTAAAATATTTTTGTGGAGGAAATTTTGAAATATAACATATGGCTAGACACATTACTAACATTTTTGCTAAAGGTTTGCCATAAGTAGTAAAAAAATGTCTGTTATTTTTAAAATTATTTCAAATAGACCATCTTCTTTTAATGTGTTTTGAACTACTCATCCTATATTTGGAATAGTATACTTCATTGGCATCAAACATTAGAGTAGCATCTCAGTAATCCAAGGAAATGAGCAGTCCAACTCTCCGGTAGGATACACAACCCATATTCTACTGAATGCTTCAAGACAGAAGCTGGAACTCTGCTACTTTGGATAAGTAGTATTATCCCTGTATTTGCTATCTGTATAACTTTTGTTCTTGAGGATTTATATTTTTTATTTCTCATATTGCAGTATATTTTCAATGTAATTCAGCAGCAATAGCAAAAAATAGGCATTGGTCTCAGAGGTTCCTTGACAAATTAACACTTCTACCCATTTTTGAAAATGGTAAAACTGACAGAGTTTTTACATGTGTGGTGGGTTCACCTTGGCTGGCTGTCAGGTGCCCACCTAGCTGCACTCTCACTCCCTCTCCTCAGCAGGACAGGTGAGAAAATATGATGAAAAGCCTTATTGAGATAAAGACCAGGAGACTGTTTATTAATTAACATCATGGGTAAAACAAATTTGACTTGGGTAAAACTAATTAAATTTATTGCCAATTAATAACACAGCAGGACACTGCATAATAAAAACAAAACTAAACACACTTTCCCCACACTCCTGCTTCTTCCCAGGCTCCACTTCACTCCTAACTCCTTCCCCCTGCAGGGGGATGGGAATAGGGGTTGAGGTCAGTTCGTAACACTTAGTTTCTGTTTTCCCTCCTCCTCATGCTGTTCCCCTGCTCCAGTGTCGGGTCTCTCCTGTGGGATACAGCTCTTCATGAACTGCTTGGACCAGGGTCCTTTCCACTGGGTGCAGTCCTTCAGGAACAGACCTCTCCGGTGTGGCAACACCGCGGCCACAGCTCCTGCCAGGAGCCTGCTTCTGCATGGGCTCTCCATGGGCTGCAGCTTCCTTCAGGGCATGTCTGCCTGCGGTGGCATGGAGTCCTCCATGGACTGCATGAAGGGACATGCTGCATGCAGGGACAACCTGCCTCACCCTGGTCTTCACCATGGGCTGCAGGGGATCCTCTGCTTCAGCACCTGGAGCACCACCTCCCCCTCCTTCTTCACTGACCTGGGTTTCTGCAGCGTTGTTTCTCTCACATTTTCTCACTACTTTCTCCCAGTGGCTGTTGCACAGCAGTTTTTTCCCCTTCCTAAACAGGTTATCACAGAGGCACCACCAGCGTACCTGATAGGCTTAACTTGGGCCAGTGGCTCAACTTGGAGCAGGCTGGAACGGGCTCTGTCGAACAAGGGGGCACCCCTTGGCCTCCCTCAGAAAGCCACCCTTGCAGCTCCTCACCTCTCCCCAACACTAAAACCTTGCCATGTAAACACAATACAGCATTTTAAGTCTTGTTTTGTTTGTTTGTTTGTCTGTCTTTTTATTTTCAAGATGATTTTTTTCCGTAGTGATTTAAAAAAAAAAAAACAGTATTAAGATCTGGTTTTGTTGTTGTCAGAAATTTGTACTGATGTTGCATCAGCGCTGATGGTGGAAAGAGCATTTCAAGAGGAAGGTTTTGTGGGTCCTATTTTCTTTGCATTGTAAATCCATGCAACTGAAGGTGCTTTTTTTCCTCAGGAGAGCTTTCATCAGTTTTATTCTTCAAATGTTTGTAGAGGCTAGTGATTCATTGCTTAAAATTTGATCTTTGATGTAAATAAGGCTTGATGTAGTAATTGCTTTGAAGTTTAGGTCTGAGGTTTCAAGCTGGCATCTGACTCTGAGAGCGGATAGAAGGTGTTGAGCACAGCTTGGTGTGTGTATGGGAAGCCTGTGCCAGGGACCAGGCATGCAGGCACACTTAATTGGAGCAACTGAGCTTAGAAATGACTCATTCAAGAATCACTGACTTGTTAAGGAGAAATGAAATGAAAAAAAACCAGCTTTCCTAACAAAAAGGAAAAAATAAAGGTATTTGTAAGTATTGAAGTGACTTAGCCAATTTTGATGAAGAAAACATTTTAGGCATCTTAACTATCTTAGACTTCAGATTACTACCTAATTTTAGCTAGGACTCTGAAGTTTCACTCAGTTTTGATAAATGTAGCATTTATGTCTTTGATGCAGAATATATAGAAGATCTCCTTTCACACCTACTAGCTGCATTGTATCCACGAGTTTTTTCTTACAGGCTTCCTGGCACCTTAATTTTAGCAGTAGCTTTCACTGAAAGCAATAAGTATGGCTGGGCATCAGCAAACCATCAACAGCTGGGATTGTGATTAGTCACCATCTTTCCTAATGACCATTGGCCTGTATTTCAGTGACTGAAATTAAAAAAAAAAACAAAACAAAAAACAACAGAGTGCAGGTAGAATCAAGAAGTTGATGTCTTTAGAGGAGCATAGAGTGCAGCCATCATCACTCCTATAGCTTTAGCAGACCAAAATACTTGGAACCAGTTCCAACCAATGTCGAATTTATTGAATGTTAAATTCTGTATCTGTATATGCCAGCAGTGCATTGTATATTACAGCTTCAGGGACACCTGTGAGCTCTTGCAAGAGGAAAGATCTCTCCATAGTTCTTGAACAAGTGCTGTCCTAGGGACTGGTGTGAATTCCAGTTGTGAAATGCTTCAGACAATGGTTTATATGAATTTTTTTTCATTATTTACATAGGTTTGGGGTTGGTTTGGTTGGGTGTGGTGTGTCTGGTTTTTGGTAGGCTTTTTTTTCAAGATTGGTACTTAGAAAATTAGAAATGATTTTTTTTTTTTTCACTGCCAGTTGAATAATTCTAGTCATGTTAAATATATCTATAAGCTGTGTTGTTCATTTGGGTGTCAGTTGTTCCTCCATATTGCGTTTCCTGGTAAATCCCTTCTGCATCACTGGTATGTGCTGTAGAGCAGCTTTACGCTGTGGATGAAAACTATCAATCTGAATCCAGCTCACTGTCAGCATTTGGAGGGACAGAGGTTTACGCTTTTTTACAATTCCTTCTAAAATGGAAAAAAAATGAACTATTGACAGATTAAAGTCAATCTGTCATAAAAATATAAATTCTTAATATTTCATAGTGAGGAATCTGTTTAATTATAAAGTTTGCAGTTTAGGTAGCTGAATATGAAAAAGCTGTCAGCAATATTTACTTTCTGGTTTCCAATTACACTTACAGTTTTAAATACTATACTAAACAAAACAGTTCATACACCTCTGGGTGATTTTATCATTCTGACTACAGTGGTAGTGAGTGGTTAGTTAAGTAAACACAGCCCTGTCAGCTCCCATGTTAGACACAAGACGACCACAGTAAAGTTATGGAAAGGTTGTATACAATAGGTTTGGGTTTTTGTTCTTTTGTTTGTTTGATTGTTTTTATTTTACCACTTGCTTTTACAAAGCAATTGCTAATTTTTGTAGGACAAATCTGGTTTTGAATTATTCGGGCAAAACTGTTCAAAGCAGCTGTGCATGTTTCATAGTGAAAAACATGTTTTCTATATGTTAGGTATTAAACTGGTTTACTCCCTTGAAGTCTCTGGGAAGCTGTAAGTATATACTTTGAAAATTGAAGCTCTCAGTAGGTCTGTGAATGGCCACTGCTCTGTATAATTACTGTTTCTGGTAGAAGTGGTTTTTGATATCTGCTGTTCATGTTAAGCGTGCAACTCAATGGTGATTCGCTGTAGTCTGTCACCTACACACATTGTTTGAAACAGGTAGTGCTAGAGAAGCTTATCAGCTGCCTGGATGCACTAGTTTCTTCTTGTGAAATAATAAAGCAGACTATTTCAGCAGAATAGAGCACTTCAATAGACGCTCAATTCAGCATCTGGAAGGTGGGGGCAATTCTGCAGTTTGGTATACCTAGGACAGGAATGGTGGTAAGGATTAAGAGGGAAATATTGATTGAAACTAAATATTAGGCTAAAATGTGATTGATTTCTAGGAGTTCTAGGGAAGAAAACAATAGGAAACCGGTAATCCTGCTTAATACTGTGTGTCATATGCTTTATTCCAGATGTAGTCATAAAAATATAATCACAGCAAGGACCTTCTCTGAAGATCCCATCTTCCTGGTATTAGCTGACATATGTAGAAGAATTAGATTATATTTCCTGGATCCAAAAGTCCTCCTTCAGGGTTGAGCTGATCACCTTGAAAGCTAGATGAAGCTCATTGTGTACTGTTATCTGTGCACCACCTGTTTGCATTGCCATCTGCTAGTTTCTTGTAGTTCATGATACAGTTAAAGCCAAGGTGAGGGCATGAAGTCTTGTTCATGCCAACCGCAACATAGCCTGGTTGTATAAATGCTAGCTTGGACACTTCAAAATTTATGTCTCAATGGCATCTTAGAAGTTGGCTAATTTGACAGGTGCCATGTGTTTATTGGTATCAGATGGCAGCTGAGTCTGGAGTAGGGTTGACTCTACTTAAATGGCCCTATACCTATGCCTAGGTTTCTTAGAAAAGATTACCAGGCTGGTAACTCCCAAAATGAATATTTTTAGTGTCATAGAATCTGAATTCAGACAAATACTGTGACTCCGATAGAAGATTTAGGCAACTATTAGGTCAGGCATAACTACAGTTAAAACACAACTGTATTTCTTTCTCTCCGTGTGTCTTGTCTCTCTCAGTCTGACAGATCTAACTGACCCTGCTTGAGCAAAGGAGCTGGACTAGGTGAACCTAAGAGGTTCCTTGTGAGCCTCAGACATTCTGTGATTCTGTGTTCACACTCATTTGAATCAGACATGCTCAAGCTCCTCTAATAAGCTAGCACTTCTGATAAAGTCTTCCCATCCTAGTAAGCTCATCCAATGTATAAGATCCATCTTAATGGTGGACAGTCTTGTATGAAATCTTAAAACAAGCAAAATCTAGAAGGCTTTAATTTGCAAGATAAAAAGACCTGTTTTACAGATTTTCAGTGAACTGACAACGTTGTACTTTGTGAATGTAGATTTCAGCTGCATGTTCTAATTAACAGACATCTGTTCAGGTTCTTAGGGTTTTAGTGTAATAATTAAATGCTTAGTTAATATTTCAGTTTACGTGAATGCAAACTTCTCAGAGCTTGAAAAACTTAAAATGAGCACATCAACCACTTGTTTAAAGGGTACTCTAGATTTATCCATAGATAAGAGGTTTCTTTTCCTGAGCAAGGCATGCTTGACAGACTTTGAAGTGCATCAAATCATAGAATCCTGTGCAGAACCTGGAGCAATTGCTGGCATATTTCATAACAACTAACCTCTTTACAGTTGTGACATGTAGTGATTCCTTTGCCAGCAAGGCACTGAGTGTATAACTGGAAATGGCTGTTTGGTTTAATGACAGGGTTTAGTTGTGCCAAATGATAAAAGAGAGCAAATGGTAAACCAGAAGTTTCAAGTGTAAAATTCTTGTTAATAACACCATTAGAAAGCATGTCAAATGTGAAATCAATAAACAAAAACCGCTCAGCAAGTACATTGATATACAGTTTAAGACATTTGTAAGGAATATTACAGCATTAGCAATTATTAGACACTTAATCATTGACAATAAGTACTTGGCAAAACAGTGAAGAATACTTAATAATTTCTCACTGTTAAAAAGGTGTTAAATTAGCCATTTTGTTAGTCTCTGCATCTGTAATAGTGTATAAATGAATCTTAAAATTTATTAATGCCCTGTTCACACAAGTACTTTTGATAGTTAAATACATCTTATTTAACAACCTTCATGAGTCTTGTACAGCTGCAGTGAAATTCAGCAACATAAGACATAACAAAAATAAACTATAACATAGTAAGTGAGTTTTTGCAATGTATTAAGCATCAGATTCACTCTGCCCCAAATAATCCTGGTTAGGTTTGTTTATAATTGATTTTAAGGAGGTGTAGTCTTAAGCCAAATCTCAGTAATTTGGGATAATTCTTAGCCTTAGTCTTCCCATCAGATAATGACAGCAGAGATGATAACGGGAATTATTGACACACAAGCACTCCCAAAATTTAAAGCCAGAAGCAGCTCAATATACAAAAATTCATTACACTGAAGCACAGCTAGCCAAATGCCACTGAATATTCTCAGTTTGCCTCCAAATGATAGA
Organism: Charadrius vociferus; assembly: GCF_000708025.1. Classification (NCBI taxonomy): domain Eukaryota; kingdom Metazoa; phylum Chordata; class Aves; order Charadriiformes; family Charadriidae; genus Charadrius; species Charadrius vociferus. Next base: position 1,479,186 of record NW_009661372.1, on the reverse strand, counting down.
GAAGTTTTGAACAGTTCTACTTGGTCATATTAATTTGCCCTTCTATTTTTCTTGCCATGCTAACAGGTCTGGAACCTAATGTTAGCTTAGTAAAGCTGATAATTAAACAAATCAAGCTACTTGTTTTTGGGGGGGCTATATTTTCTAGGAAGAAATAATATCTCTTTTATTATACGACTGACCTAGTTGGAAAAAAAACCAACCTGGTAACTTTTCAGACAAATAGCTTCAAGCCTGTAAGAAAAGGATACAATTATTTAACATTTTGGTTCTTCCATTTTACTTTACTTTTCTTTTTTTTTTTTTTTTTTAGATGACAGTGGTAGTTGACATTACAAAGAAGTATTATGCAAGTCAAACATAGATGAGATATATTTGGGTTGAAAAGGTCCTCCACAGGCACCTAGAGAAATTTTGAAAGCTACACCCTCAGCTGTATGCCATGGTACCGTAGCTCAGGATACAAGCTAATGTAAAAGGTAACATAATCTGATGCTGTACTAACGAAGATGAAAACAGGGTAGAAAGAAGCCAACTTAACATCTAGCTTCCATTGGACTGAGCTGTAATAAATATTTTTACAGTGTATGGGCCAACATCCTTAAAAAAAATGAACAATTTTCAACAGTACCTGGGATGGAAGACTAAAACTAATCTCTGATTATTTTCTGTTCTACATGAGCAGTGCTTACCTCCTCTGAATATTTTGTATACCTAGCAGACACCAGATGCTTGGACTTTACAGCTTTAGGGGCAATATTACTGGTTTTATAATGCTTTTTGTTTTCCTTTCCTTGCTTATATACATATCCATACACTTATATCAATAACACAAATATGTGGTTCGAGCGGATTCATACTCTTGGAAAATCAGAATTAGGTTTACACTCTTCATGTTTCTCCAGGATATAGAATTTTAAAAACATGAAACAGTGTACAATGGCTTGTTTATTATGAACTCTCTGGACTATATAGATGAGGAAATGGCCTCGAGTTGTGCCAGGGAAGGTTTAGATTGGATATTAGGAAAAATTTCTTCACTGAAAACGTTATCAAGCATTGAAACAGGCTGCCCAGGGAAGTGGTGTAATCACCATCCCTGGAGGTATTTAAAAGTTGGGTAGATGTGCTGTTTAGGGACATGGTTTTGTGGTGGACTTGGCAGTGTCAGGTTAATGGTTGGACTCGATGATTGTAAAGGTCCACTCCAATGTAGACAATTCTATGATTCCATGATTCTATGAATGTGAAATGGTAATATCATAACTGAGAAGAAATACTTAAATTGCTATTGAACTAGCAAGGTTTTAGTTTGCTTTTTTAACTTTTATTAATGCTTTAATAATATTAACTGCTGAACAATTTGTATAAACAAAATACGGATTCAGCCACCCCATAAGTTAACATTTATTCATTTATTCAGTTGGCTTTTACTAGTTTTAGTCGAAGTGCCATAACTGAATATGTATGCATGATTATAAAAATTAAAAAAAATTAAAAAATTAAACCATGCTACAGTATGGGATTTAAAGAATATGAAGTATGTCCTCCCGTCTGAGCAAGCCAAAACAAGCTCTGAGGAATTCTTTGTAAAGAACAGAGAGTACTTAAAATTATCCTTGGATATCCCAGAAGTCTTCTGACAAAATGATGGGAAAAATCTGAAATTACTTTCTCAGAAGTAAATACAGTTTTCTCCATCTTTTCTTCTTCTCCTTTTCCACCCACTGAAGGAAAAACTTTCCAAAGTGCAAGTTTTAGTTTTAGGACAGAAGAAGATAAAAGGCGAACGCAAATCTAGTGAAAATAATCTGTAATTTAATACATGAAAATACCTTTAAATTTAATGCATTGCATCCCATCCTCCTAATACTAAACCAATGTTTTATTTTTTAAATATGTAGTTTCCATGTTTTTCCTCATAGTTAAGAAACAGCCACAAATCTACTTTTAGCTGAGTAATTACTAATTTTAATAGAAGTCTTTCAGCTATATCTATCATGTACTTCAATAAAAATGAAATCACCTAGTAGCGTGACAGTTAAACAATTTTTATTCACCCAGATAATCCAACCTCTTTCCAAACATTACAAATATAACAAACATTTCGATACAGGTTATCCCAGTTTACAGAAATACAGTGTTCAAAGTCCATGCAGCAAATTTTAGAATGAAAACGGGTGTTGGTAAATGTCTGGCCTATTCCCTCACTAATGATTTCACTTCTTACAAAAAATTCACAGCAACAGCAGTGATGGTGTCCAAAGCCTGGCCCTGCAGAGAATAACATACCTGTCCAATAATAGCTTTTGGTATTTTAGTCATATAATAATAATAATGGTTGCTGAACCCCTGTGTACAGTTTGTCATTTTAATCACTTTATGAAATAACTAGTTTTGTAACTACATACGCTCACCTTGAAATGTGAGTAGTAACTGTGATGCTTATGTTTAGGTTAGGTTGCCATTATAAACTTTAGGGGAGAAAAGAAAAGTCTCTGAAACATCTTGTTCTATCACTTTCTGCAACGAGAAATGTCAAAGTTGAGTATATGTTAATTTTATTAGGACAGTATTTTCCTTCATTTACCTTAATTTTCCCATATCTTAATTTACACAAGTAACCAATGATTTGTTTAGAAAATTAATGAGTAAACCAGAGAAATTTGTCTGTTTTCAGTATCTTAAGAGTACTGTAAGGGTACAGAAATCTCCTGAGAACTCTATTCTAAACCAATTTGCTTCAGACCTGCTAAGTCTCAGTGTGGCCATTGTTTTTTATTTAATAGTAATTTTGACCTGTCAGCGTATATGGGAGAGTTTGCTGTATTTTCTGTTCTATAGTGTATTTACAAGAGAAGTTATGAAGAATAGAAAAAGAACAATAAAATGCCAGCCAGAAGAAGGGGAAAGGTGAATGAATATCTGTGGGGCTTATAATCTAGGTACAACATCACAGATTACATCTTAAATTGCTATAAAATAATTAGTGTCACTTCTTTTAGAAAGTGATACTTAATTATCTAAATTGAAAAAAATCTTAGGGGCCTTCTTGGGAAAAATGAGGAGCAAATGGATCATAAGTTAGAATTAAAGACAAACCTAGGACCCTGAGAGATCTGAGCATCCCTCATCTGGTCTCAGTCTATCTTTTAATTCTTTGTTACTTAGGTAAATTGGAAATACAGTGACTACATGTGGAGGTCTTTGTTGAAGTAAATGAAGCTGACACTCTGTTCTGTACTGTTGGTCCTTTGCAAAGCTTGAAAAGTTGTTCTGGCTGGGAACCAAATGTTGTGTATTGAAATTATTGTCCTTTGATTGAAAGATATCTGAGCAGAAACACACTGTTCTCTATTTTCTACTCTTCTGAAATACTTTCTCTGATCCATTGCTCGAGATCACTGCACGTTACAGTACTACTTCTCCACCAAGGATGTTGAGAAACACTGGCAAATTAATATGAACTATCTTCATAAGATATCGCTATAAGATATTTCGAGATCTGTGATAATATTCTTGGTAATAACATGAAATGAGAGGCATTAAAATATTACTTGAATGCTATGCATGGTGAGAACCATTTATCTTTGTATACAGCTAGCAAATACGTGTATTTGTTCTTTACACAAGAGTGATAAAGAAATGCAACAGGCTGTGAAAAATGACTGGTAACAGCAAAGGTTACTGAAAAGAAAATATAAAAAACTTTATTCCACATTTCATGCAGAAGGCCTGTCATGAATTGATCATCTGCTAATGAACAACATCTTAGGGATCCAGTTATTTACCAATACAAGAAGTAGCTGAGAATGTAGACTGTACAGAAGTTTAGCATAGAAATCACAGAAAGAGGACTAAGACAACTATTTCTAGACGTATGCAGCAAAGCTGGCTAACCACAATGACATTTGATCTTGCTTATTTATCTCTTTTTATCTTTATTTTCTTTATTGTCTTTATTGTTACTGTTTTTGTTGATGCTGCTGTTGCTCCTGTTGGATATTTTGGTTTTTAAGAGTATAGAAGAAAGGGACTGTGTTTTCCTGCCTGTTTATACTTACAGCAGCATGTCTGAATGCTCCTACGATGTAAATAAATGATCAGTAGGGTATAAAAAATGAACAACCATAACTGGTACACATGATAGTTGAGGCAGAGGTGATAGATGATGACTGCTAAAGTCAGCTGTTTTTGTTGATGTTGTCTTTCTTTTATCTGTTCTGAAAAATGCCTTTTCTGGATTTGAAGTAGAAAAAAATAGGCCTTTGAATTTATTAAAATAATCAGTGATGCATTTTAAAATACAAGGATCAGACTTTTGCAAGAGTATTGGGAATTAATTTTAAAAGCTTTATGAGGAGCACTGTCTACTTCCAAAATGATTATCACAACTGACAGTTCTAATTTTGAAGTTGTTTTAAATGTCAAAACACTGAGACCTAGAGTGCTTGATAAAAATAAGCTTATATAGCTTCTGATAATTGTATTTCACATTATTGCTTTAGCCAGTATATCGGTACTCTGTCATAATGACAGACAGAATTCTATTAAAAGTTTGAAAAAGGTATATTGTTGATGTACATGAAGGATTGCTTTGATATAACCTCCTCTTACCCCCATCTCAAGTGCAAGTTCAATAAATAGCTTGTTATAAAAAATTGGTGTTTAGGTCAGTCCAGAGATAAATCTGATTTATAAGATCACCATCTGAAGAATAATTGATTCTGACTTAAGCATGAAAGCTTCAGAACATTTGAAAGGAGGAATTGTTTAAGCCATAATAGCACAATTTTTTTTCCATGCAAGTGATGCCCCTTTTATTTCAAAGCTAAAGTTGGTTCAATTGAGCATTTTGAAACTGTTAGGGATTACTCTGCATAGTGAGGAAGGAATAACACCAGATGTTAAATAGGTGGCTGGTTACTTAGGTGGCTGTCTCCAGCCGTTATGCATTGTGCTTGTGCTGTCTAGAACAGGATGGAAGGAAGCAGACAGGAACAGGGAGAAGTCTATTGACTCTATTATGTTAGTAGGTGGAAGCAGTCCATGCAACTTTGAGACCTAAGAAGATAAACAGATTTCAAGATGGACTTTCACCAGATTTTGCATTGGATGGTGCTGCCTTGTAAAAGAAAATGTATTTGACTGACTGAAGAACAAATCCCTTTAGGCTAAGAAAGGGAAAACCAGCTTATGTAGGCACTCAGCCATAATTGTAAAGGAGGAGGACAATACAAATGACTCAGTTGCTCATTGTCCGTATGTCAGACTTGGGTAACAGTTATAGGGACATATATTCATTGTGTTTATTTTTATAAATCCATGTAGCATGTTGTAATACTCAAAATATAAGAGCATTGTCTTATGAAAAATAGTATTTTTAAACCACTTCAGTTTTTAAACTGTGAATAATTCCCACTGTTTTCAATCTAGTTAATTCCCACACTTTAGAGTCATTTTCAGAGAGTGCTGCATGGGAAGCTTTCCTTTTGTATGAGAACCTCATTCTTTCTAAATGTCCTCTGCTGCTCAAAATTAATAGCATACTACCTCTGAGTTTGTGGATTTATCACTCAATTTATCTTTCCTTTTACAATCTAAACAAAATGAGTAAATGAAATGGGCTGATTAAAAAAAAAAAAAAAAAAGCAAACCCCAAATCCCCAAGATGCAGTTCATATATTATGAGACATTTAACCCAATGATATTATTTTTGTAAAATATCCTACCATTAGATAGAACTAGTTAAAACAGAAGATGAAACTCATTTTTCAGGAGGGAGTAGGTAGCAAAGAACCTTACAAAACAAAGGCACACAATTAAAATAACCACTCTACACTAGAACACACGTTTAGTGTAGAATATCTTTCTCTTTCAGGCTGAAATAGCATTTATCATGTTGAGTAACAGCAGGGAAAATAGAACAGCATTCATCCATGTCACAAAAAAACCCGTATCTCACTGGTTGTTAATGTGACCATTACTGTGGAAAAAGTATCAGTGAAAGCAAATACTTTTTAGTCATACCACATCACGGAAAAAGATTGTCTGGGCTTTGACCTACAACAGAATGTCTCATCAATGTGTAGATAGGAGGTAGGACTAAAACATTACGAGGAAGTTACATGAGATCTTAGAATTAAAGATGAAGGCTTCCAAATTTTTGTAGTCCTTCTCTCACAGTGGGGAACAGCGTGAAAAGAAAATGTAAAGAGAGTGAGTTACCCAGAAACTGCAGCCCAATGCATAAAGTCATCCACAGACAACTGTCTCTTTTAATTGCATTTTAGGAAATCAGCTTTAGTTTTTACTCAGCATTGTATATGAATCCTAATGGTATTTGCTGGCGTATATTGCTCATTGTCCCTCGAAACACCCCATTAAGTTTCTCTAATTAAATCAAGCTGTTCTTGTCCAGTGGTCACATGAATTTACCTATGAACAATGTTATCCTCCTGCATCGCCATGCTCTTATATGACCAGAGGCTAATCGTTCACACTGTTGCTAATGAAATGTACAGTAGCTGCAAATATGCTTTCATCATTACCCCAACCTACATTGCAAACCTCCTCAGCTGAAACAAGTAAAGCTAAAAGGGAACCTTGGATGAAAGCTAGCAGACAACAAGGAAATTAACAGTTCCATGATTCACATTATTTTTGTCTGTGAATGATATGTATATGTATATTTTTTTTAAGCCAGAACATATGTGAAGCCTTAACAAAGGGGTGGGAGAATTTTCTAATAAATAAGGTTGGATAAAATCAAACTCCCTTTTTTTTACAAAGATTTTCAAATTGGAAAATTCAACTTGTTTATTTAAATCAGCCTGACAAATATTGTTATGTCCAGACAGCATATTTAGTTAGAATAAAACAGCAGGCCATGAATTAGACCACACACACTTTTATGTATGAAATGCAAATTAAAGTCCTTCTTCTGAATAATTTAAAAATTTAAATCTGGACTTTTCATAGCTAAATCTGTCACACAAAAGAGCACAGTAGGGTAAGCCCAAAGCTGAAGAGTGTAATTTCAAAGCTAATATATAGGCTGCTCAAAAATTCAGCTAAAGACTCTGAAACAAATTTATTTATTTGAAACAAACAAATATAACACCAGAAAATCCATCCTATTCTGAAAGGTAGACAGCAGCAGGATCTTTTTTGGGACTTCTGCTGAAACCAGAAGAAATGTTACTAGCCAATTGATCTGTACTCATAAAAACAGGTAAAATAATTCTCCAATATTTTACAGCAATTCAGCAGGCAGAATGACTTCTGCAGACACCTGTGGATTCTGAAAGTGGACTTTTCCACATTGTAGGATTTAAGTATTGTGATTAAAAACAGGACACACAAGGTCTTCCCTGATCATTAGTGAGCATTCTGCAGACTAACATTTGAGAGACAATGACACCTTGAAAAAATGCACCTGGACATTCTTTTCTACTAAATGCTGACAGGTATTGAATAACCAAGAACGTAACAGTACAGTATATTTCTAATTGTAAACTACTGCACTGTTCACAAATAGGTTAATTTCTCCACCAATGTTTGATTTTTAAGAAATAAATTTCTGAAAGGCAAAAAGGCAGCTTTTGAAGGAAAATAGTTACAGTAGTCAGACATACTACTGGATATAACTGTAGTTTACACAGAGGAGAAAAATGAACTTGCCTGTTTAAAAGGTCCAGAGAATAAAATATGTAATAAGTGGCTATATGTTACTTTGGATGTTTGCATAGATTGCTTAGGGTCAAACAGAAGTAACCATTCAATCCAGTGCGGCATTGTGAGTATTTGTTGAAATAAAACCTTTAGAAACTTGTTTTATGAATGTTTTGCAATAGTATTTTCAAAAGGAACTGGTCGATGTCTAAATTCAAAATTATATTTTGATATCATGATAACCATAACTAAAATAGTTTAAAAAATTAACTTTTTGTAGAGTGAATATATTTTAATTCAGAACTTTTTTTCAAGATAATCCATATGTCAGAAGGGAAGTTAATAAATATTTATTACTAATATTGTATGAACTCATCTATGCTGTGCAGCTAATATAATAAATCTGCTGCTCCATACACAATCTGTGCTACTTAAATGTTTTGCAGCTTGGCTTCTTTCCCTCAGGCTCAGTTAACCTTAGAGACAAAGCCAAGGGAAGATCGTTTAGAAGCCTCTAGTGAAGACACACCTTTAGAAATTATTATCCTGCAAACTCCTTGTGGATCTTGTTCATTTTTAATGGACAGCAAATTTGATCATGTGGCTGTTCTCAGATTCAATATTTGTATACGTGCGAAAGATCTGCACGTTCACTTCTTACTAAACAGTAGACTACATAAGGTACTATGTTACTACATAAAGCCATGCTCCTTTGGCAGAGGGTGGTTACAAACAGGGGAAGGTGGTATACCTTCCCTAAGCAATTTGAGCATCTGTTACTCCCAGGAACTTTAACCTTAGAGCAGCTAGAAAAATATTTTTATGTCTTGTATATAAACTTAACAAGGAAAAATCGACTGCGATCATGCAGAGATTTCACTCTGCAAATTCCAATAGGTAATTATTTTACAGGGAAGTATTTAAATTCTAATAAACTATTTCTGGAAAATAAATGATTACACTTAACCATTTTCTGCTACTTTATTACAATAAAAACAAGACAACAGTAGCAATTTTTGGGGAATCCTGTGAGTAATAAAAGTAGCAATTTTCTACAAGGTAGAGTAGCTAAGGGTAAGCCTGAACAAGTAACTGAAGATCTCTCTGCCTGCAGGCCATGAAATGCACTTTAATCACCGGTTTGGTTTTGCCTAGTCTGTAAATACGACCTGAACATTAATTGTACTGTAATTACCTTTTACATTTTGTTTTACTTAGTCTTTGCATTTCAAAATCTGATAGAGCTTTTGAGGATTGTTTTTTGACCCCTGGTAAAAATATAGCATTCCACTAGAAAATCAATAAAGTAGCAGAATGTACTTGTTTTATTGGTCTTTATCATGAGATGAAAACTGAAAAATAGCTGGTCATCATGGTGAAAAATAATGAATGTGCATGATGAAAAAAATCTAATACCTTTGGCGGTACCTTTATGAAAGATGAAAAATTCTATGACCTGTAGGAGCTGTGGTTGATGAGTCATACTTTTACATTGAACTAGGACATTTTCTCTGAACTGTATGAAATATGTGGCTTTGTTATGGTCTGTTGTGATGTTAGCCTGTCAAAAAGCATCTTTGGAAAGCACGCTGATTCATACTGAAGACCAGATATCTGAAATACAACTCCCACAAAATGCTATCACAATTGAAGAAGCAAAGATGTGCATTAACAGAACCAGAATAAAATGTTTTAATTCATATTTCAAATGAGTTTTACTTTAGGAGGCAAACAAGCAACATCATGAATTTGGAAAGAACAAAAAAAAATCAACTTGAGATAAGCATCTGTCATCATCTGTTGGAATTAGATTGATGCAGAACAAATATTCCTAGTCATTCTTGGAGAGGTCTTAATTTTTTCATTAATTCATGCAATAATGGAATAAAAAGGTGATGCATGGAAGAATCCTTTTAGGGGAAGTAAAAGAACTATGTATTTGTCATAATATGAGAGTGGAATTTAAGCAGAGCCAAAAAAGTGACTCAGTGCAAGTCAGGTGAAGTTCAAGGATCACAACATAAATAAGAATACGATGTTCTGTCCAAATTGATTGGAACTTTGGAAGCCTAAGAAAAATACACCAAGATCAGGTGAGACAACATGATAACAAACATCCTTACAGTGAAAGAGTACCTACATTGTTCCTTTGTTAATTTCAACTCTGTTATGCTATTTTTTCTATAGCATGTTGCATCCAAATTACAACCCAGCCTCAAGGGCAGTATACCTAGGCCAAACACAAGCCTTAGATGTTTGTTGCTTTTTAATGATAACAAGACAATACCGATGTAGTTTCTGAGCACATCAGTGATCAATTCAGTACACTTGATTCTGAAGTTGTTGCACTCATGCAACTAGTAGTTTTTGTTGTAGTCTTGACATCTTGATGACTATTCCGCTTATGTTATCGGCTACGGACAGCTTCAGTTGCTACACAATTCTACATCCAAAATTGGTTATTAGTCTTTACAATATTGAGTCCTCTGTATTTGTAATCAGTGCGTACCATTACACAGTCTTTGTTTATGCCATGTATCCTTATTCTAGTATCATTAACAGTTCATGCTAGATAACAACAGTTTCTTAATAATTTGCATATATGTATAAATTCTGAACTACTTATTGTTAATCTCTAATGACAGCAATATTAATGGTAGTTTTCAGATTTGCTTACTTAAATCTGTTCTGTGCAGGGTACAACAAACAAGAGCTGAAATAGTCAATATTTAGAAAGGCAAACTGACCTATTACACATAAATGTATCTTTAAATCCCAACTCAGTCACAATATTGTACAGAACTCCCAAATTTCAATGTCAGTTTTTCTTGGGACAAAAATGTGAGCTTTAATACATACAGGAGATTTTAAAAATGTTTTTATTAGGTTATACTCAAAAAATAACACAGGGACTGCATATTTAACTTCTGCTGCTGACTGGAATATTCAAGTGCATCTGGCACCTAAGCTTCTATGCAGTCTGCAGAGAGCTTAAGAATAGCATGCAAAATTCCCACATACTGAAAGAAATAAGTAAGCCAGCCAGTAGATACAGTGAGCTTAAATTTGGTAAAGAAGGAACTTTCTAGCTGTAGACGTGTGTCACTGCCTTCCACTTGACTTCAAGTGTAAGAAGAGAAACATCATTGCAGAGTGCCTTTAAAAATACCATCTTGTTTATTTATGAGTTTGCATGAATCCTAGCAAATTGTTACTATCCACCTGTGTATCTGCGATGTGTCTGCTTAACTGCATGTTAGAAGGAGAAATAGAGAAAAACGTTTTTATTCTGTATTTGTCTATCAGATAGAAATGTAAATCCAGATTTCAAGGCACAAGAACTTAAATTTACTGTGAATAATGGAAGGGATAAGGAGATACTGAAGTTAAGTCTCATTTTTTAAGTGGCTTTTTGGGCACATCCCTGTTTTTCTTTTATATCTGTAAAGGAGTTTTGTAGAAAATGAACTCCGACTTTGGTCAGATACCTGAGCTTTGGAGTGCCTGAATATTTTTTAAACTAGATATGACAGTAAACCCAGACAGGTGAGTGTCCTTACCATTAGTGTATTCATAAATATTTAATTATATCATGAAAAATCAAACATTTAAATGCATCACAGGAAGTCTTCTTGGAGTCATTGGTAAGACACGTTCCTGACAGCAGGATCATCTGTGGGCAAGAAAATATTTTTAGCCTATCTTCTACATCCCACATAATCCTATTTGGCAGAAAGGCTGTTGGACCCAGTATTTACTCTCAGCGTCACTTTCCAAAGCTCAAAGCAGCAGGCATTCAGACAAGAAGCTTAGTACCCTGTAAGCTTGAGATGTGCATGGGAATATTACCTACTTTATGACTCTCAAAGATCCTTGCACAAGAGAGAGGCAGCTAATTCTTTGGTATTGTCAAGTGTCGTGGTTTGGGCCAGTCTGGCCAATGAAAACAAATAACATGCTCTCCTTCACCTCTATCTCCAAGGAGAGGAGGGAGACAGAGAGGCTTATCAGTTTAGAAAAAACTAAACTACTTTAATGAAAATATTAATAAACTAATACAATGATTTAAAAAAAGAAAATAGTGAAACATATACAACATATACAAAACCATATCAAGCTCCCAGGATGATGGGCTGGCACTGTGAAAGTCCCAGACTGGACTCAGAGATGGATGGGAGCTGGATTCCAGATCTGGATTCAGGAACGCAGAGAGTCCTCCTCAGACACCGGCTATTGAAGAAGGAGGGCTGACTCTTTGATCCCTCAGCTTTTGTAGCAAGCATGAGGCAGATGGGATGGAATACCCTGTGCGTCAGTTTTGGGCCACCTGTCCTGTCCGCTCCTCCCCGCAGGTGGGACCCCTCTACATTTTTCTGCTTCTGACCCTCCAACAGGGCAAATAACCTAGTTAGCTGCCCTTGGGTGTTATAGCAATAACTATAAGCAAGAGCCTCTCTGCATACCATGCCTTGGCATAAATTACAACTTATCAGGTCTTATCACTCTCAGAGCCAGTTAATTTCAGAAAGTTCAGTTAGTTAGAAGAGGCTTAGCTGTAAAGTAAAACTACAAAACAAAAAATGGGTTCTGTTCTACCTCAAACCTGGACATCAAGTCAAGCAGTTTTGGGAATTCTACTGGCAAAGACTTAGCTGGTGATTTGCAGTTTTGAGGATGAAGATTGGGATCATGGCACCTAACTGCTCCTTTAGGACCATAAAACTTACACACATTGTATTTCACTCTGATTCATTTTTTAAATATGAAATACTTTTAAGCAGTTAGAACTATTATAACACAAACTGTAGATTTCCATTTCAATGACAAAGGTTTACGCATAAATTTAACATAAATGCTTATTCCTGTTTCCTCAGCTTAGAAAACAAAGCAAATGACTAATTCCACTCACTGAGTCTCATAAGTCTATCGTGTTCAGTACTAAAAGGGCACCTGCCTGTCTGAGGAACTGGGAGCAACTCTGGTTTTGTACCGGTTATAAACTGTGACAGAAAACAAGTGCTACATAACTTATCCATAAGTTTAACAGAGATGGGAAATATCAGATCTAGAAAGAGATGTTAAAATCTGCTATTAACTTTTCCTCAAAGAATCTGTGATTGATCTTCCTGAATGTGGAAAAATAAATTGATTGTGAAATACTTAGCCTGTCTGCCAGCCTTTGAAACCTGAAGAGCTGCCAAAGTTGCTAAAAGCATTTTTAGTCTCATGAAAGTACTGACAATTTTCTTGATAGGCTAGTTTTTAATCAAGAACGCTTTACATTTCAACAAGGTGACACCTCTCATGGTGGCACCAACTTCAAATTTTATCCTCTGCTATCAGTTATAAGCAGTCAGTGATCTATTTGATACTGACAACTTTGTAATGCTAAAAATAATCTGAGGGCCAAGACATAAATTCCTGTATGTTTACCACATAATCACCTTCTCACTCAAAAAAGCCATAGGAAGTATTCTGAAAGGTAACTGTAAAGCACAGACATCAGCTGCACACAAGACAGAGTCTGGAAGATCCCTGTCTAGTAATAATAGGTAAAGGACAAAGGAGATAATTGTTACTATTAGAGGATAATGGAAGTTAATAGTCTTTTTTCCGCAAGAGCCAGTTGGAGACTGAAAGTCCTAAATTAGGTCCTATTGATTCCTTGTCTTCATCAAGACTTTGCAGTAGCAGGTAGGATCAGTAGCAATTATGTCTGGTCTCAGTTCCTTCATTAATTCCTTCCCTACAGTCTCAATTAATGAAAGAAAGGTGAATGGCTGCAAGATTATCAGTGTTCTTTTAAGCATTTCATTTACCAGCTTATGTTGTGAAGAAATTTGATACTTCATGTCTTATGGGTACATTTCTACATTTCCTGTGGTCTTAAAGATCACATGACAACTAATCCTGCTGTTATTCAGGATAACATGCAGTTAATGGCTTTTTTTTTTTTTTTTTGAGTTTTGCTGAATGTTTTGCCCTGCAATAGGAAACCATTTGATTCTTCTAAATGGCAAAGGTTGATCTCTGCTTGAATTTATAAAGGTATGTTTATGTTCTCAGTCTAAAGGTCTTGCTGAAGCTTCTGTCCAGGTCAGGCCTCTGAAACTAACACAGCTGCTGAGGTTACATCCTTTCCAGGTCTGTTTCTTACATGCCATATTCTGTGCAGTAAGCCAAGTTGCCTTTCCTCCAGCTGCTATATACAGGCAGACTTTAGTACTGGATGAACACTCTGTTGTCAGTCAAATACGGCTTAAATGCAGTCTGACATCTATGAATCTGAAGTACAGAGTTTGGAAGATAACTACCAAACAAAGGGGTACCATACTCAATGATTAAAACTGGGGAAAGGTGCAATAAAATACATTAAAATTACAGATTTTTGTCATGTACCAGTAGAGCTGCACCCTGCAATCTACATGTCGTACTATACTATATTCTGTCAGTAATGTCTATAGAAGGGCTTTTTTTCTCTATCATCCTCAAAGGCAGAAACATACCTACTTTTCATGCAACAACTGTTAAATACCCTTCTGTAAGTTCAGAATTCCAGCACATCACTTGCTAGAAAAATCAATCAGGAAATTTCTGAACATTTTGCAAATGAAGCTAATGTCAAATTGATCAAATCTTTTTCTTCCATTGAGTTCATCTCCTAGATAATTGTTCCTGTGTGTCTAACAGCACGCTAATAGAAGGAACAGGAGCTGACAGAAGTGCAGAATTTTCAAGCCAAAGTAAAACAAGGGAAAAAGAATATATTTTTCTATGAGGAAAGCCTATCTCTTTTCCAACGCAAGACAGAAAATATTTATGATGCTGGAATATATTTGTTGTATAGGTGTTACTGACTGCATAGGTATGAAAATCCAATGCAGCAACACACTTTGCAGGCTCACTTAGATTCCAATTAAGTCAGTAAGAACCTGGTCATTAATTTCTGGGATATATACACATTAAACATGCTTAGTGTTTCACTGAAATTACTATAACTACTCAAGTCTTGTGCTCCCTGCCTAGGTATTTAGTCACATATGTTGCTACATTCATTCTTTACTGAAAAAAAAACAATTGTTCTTACACATGCTTTTCCCTCCCACATGAATATTAGCCTTTTCGTGATCTCCTGAGTTACACAAAATTAATTAGGGAAAATACATTAGCTGGCTAGACTAGTAGTGTTTACTAGCTATTACAATATAATGTGGAAAGTCATAGAATGGTTTAGGTTGGAAAGGACCTTGAAAATCATCAAGTTCCAAGCCCCCTGCCATGGGCAGGGACACCTCCCACTAGACCAGGTTGCTCAAAACCCCATCCAGCCTGGCCTTGAACACTTCCAGGGATGGGGCCTCAACAACCTCTCTGGGCAACCTGTTCCAGTGCCTTACCACCCTCAAAGTGAAAACTTCTTGCTAATGTTTAATCTAAACCTGCCCTCTTCCAGTTTAAAGCCATTCCCCCTCGTCCTGTCACTACATGCCCTAGTAAAAAGTCCTTCCGCAGCTCTCCTGTAGGCCCCCTTTAGGTACTGGAAGGTGGCAATAGGGTCTCCCCGGAGCCTTCTCTTCTCCAGGCTAATAAATCCTTTATGCCCAAGTATTCAAAATACTTTACTTCCACAACTACTTTTTAGTTTGAGAGGAGCTAGGATACTAAATACCACTAGGACACTGTTTTTTAAACTTTGTACTTCAAAGGATAACTAAATTTGCAATAACTGGTCTTTTCAGCAGCTCTAAAATATCTGCGTGTAAGTTCCAGTTTTACAAGACAATTCAGTTTTAAATACAATAAAACACAAGTCCTTATTGATGATTTCAGTCAACATAGTATTCACTGGGATTACCAAAAAACTAATAATGGCAGGAATCTATCTGAAGTGTGACACATATATTTTACTAATCTGTGACCTAAATTTAGTGATATAAATTAAGTAGTGATCTTGATTTGACATTTTTGGATTGTTAAATTTCCAAGAGATTAAATTTGTCTGTGAAGTTTTAAAAAAAAAAGATATCTGTGTAATGAACATACAAGTAGAATAGATTAAATACTGAGTCATAGTTCTGACAGTGACGGACTCAGATCTCCTGCTTTTCCATGTTATTGGCAGTGACTTAAACAATCAGTAGCCATTAGAAATAGT
Source organism: Charadrius vociferus (assembly GCF_000708025.1). NCBI lineage: Eukaryota > Metazoa > Chordata > Aves > Charadriiformes > Charadriidae > Charadrius > Charadrius vociferus. The sequence goes on along the minus strand of NW_009661372.1, from coordinate 1,463,357 downwards.
TCTTGAAAAAATTGCAATACATATTTTACAATGAGTTTGATAAAAGTTTTTCTCAAACAAATTAACTCACATTTAAGGTGACACATTAAAAATGAGATCCAAAGACTTAGAATATGGATGTAGATGTCTACATCCATAATTGCCATTTCCTGTCCCCAGTATTGTCTGCTCACTGACATTTTAACTTAGTAAGTAACTCCTTTTTGGACATGAAATGCTTGTGAATATTCAGTTCTTTTAGTACCAGAACAGCTCCCCAGGGTCGTTAAACTTGGTGACACAGCATCTGACACAGTGTCAGTTTGATAGGCCAGCTTGCAACTAATTTAGTTCATGCCAGCAGAATAAGGGCCTCATAAATACGTATAGATTTCTGTGGATTAAATATTGACAGCTTACATAAGCAGTGATAGTTATGCTCTTTTGTATCATAGCACGGTGGCTATGTAAGGAATAAGCATGTTTCTCTAGCAATGGCTTCTGCTCATTGTAACTGGACAAGATATTTGCAACTCCATGAACTAACAGTTGAAAGGCAATTAGTTGCAACACCAACCCAGCTACAGCACATACTGAGGTAAGCATGACCTGCTTGGTTTCCTTTGTTTGTAGGAGCCGGGGTGGGATAAGACACTCCAGGTATTTAATAGTATTGGCAGGAGGCAAATTACATATCGCGTGGACTTAACACACAACAAGGCATAACTGGCATTAATATGAACTCTACACTAAAGAACTTTACAGTCTTAGGCTAGTCTAGAAAGATATATTTCACCTCCCAAGTTGACCTTCCAGGTCATTGTTTTCAATTTAATGTAAAATTTGTATGTTCATGAAATGGAGATGCTGAAAAAAATTGAGAACTACGTAGTTCTTACAGTGTTAGCATTTTAAATATGTGTATGTCCTCAATAAGACACTTATAAAGTCTTAATTATCATCAGTACTGTCTGTTTACAAAAACAGAAAGGTTTGTGAATCAAACCACATTTCATCATGTTCCACAATAGCAAAAATGGAAGTAATAACCATTTTAAAAGGTATCAAAAAAGGCAAGAAGGATGACCTGGGAAACTACAGGCCAGTCAGCCTCACATCCATCCCTGGAAACACGCTGGAATGTCATCTGCAGGAAAAGAAGGTTATCAGAAGTAGTCAACATGGATTCACCAAGGGGAAGTCGTGTCTGATTAATCTGATAACCTTCTAATATGGTGTGACTGGATGGGTGGATGAGGGGAGGGCAGTGGATGCTGTCTACCTTGACTTCAGCAAGGCTTTCAACACTGTCTCCCACATCGTACTCATGGGCAAGCTTCGGAAGTGTGGGTTAGATGAGTGGACAGTGCAGTGGATTGAACAGTGGCTGGCAGATAGAGTTCAGAGAGTTGTGGTTAGTGGTGCAGAGTCTAGTTGGAGGTCAGTAACGAGTGGTGTTCCTCAGGGGTCAGTACTGGGCCCAGTCCTGTTCAAGAGAAACCTGATGAAATTCAACAAGGGCAAGTGTAGGGTGCTGCATCTGGGGAGGAATAACCCCATGCACCAGTACAGGTTGGGGGCTGACCTCCTGGAGAGCAGCTCTGTGGAGAGGGACCTGGGAGTCCTGGTGGACAACAGGATGACCATGAGCCAGCAATGTGCCCTGGCGGCCAAGAAGGCGAATGGCATCCTGGGGTGCATCAAGAAGAGTGTGGCCAGCAGGTCGAGGGAGGTCATCCTCCCCCTCTACTCTGCCCTGGTGAGGCCGCATCTGGAGTACTGCATCCAGTTCTGGGCTCCCCAGTTCAAGAAGGACAGGGAACTGCTGGAGAGGGTCCAGCAAAGGGCTACAAAGATGATTAGGGGATTGGAACATCTTTCTTATGTGGAAAGGCTGAGGGACTTGGGTCTTTTTAGCCTAGAGAAAAGACTGAAGGAAGATCTTATCAACACTTATAAATACTTAAAGGGAGGGTGCTAGGAGGATGGGAGTAGTCTTTTTTTCAGTGGAGCCCAGTGATAGAACAAGAGGTAATGGGCACAAACTTGAACATAGGAAGTTCCATCCTAACATGAGGAAGAACTCGTTTACTTTGAGGGTGGCAGAGCACTGGAATAGGCTGCCCCGAGAGGTTGTGGAGTCTCCCACTCTGGAGACACTCAAAACCCACCTGGATGCTGTCCTGTGCAACCTGCTGCTCTGGCAGGGGGGTTGGACTAGATGATCTCCAGAGGTCCCTTCCAACCCTGACCATCCTGTGATTCTATGAAAAGATACCTAGAATTAATTTTCTTAACTTAAAATCAAATCAAAGTGACCCAGGACTGATTTTCAAAAAGCCTTCATTTTGTTATTACTCTGGCAAAATGCATCAAAAAATCAACATGATTTGAAGCTGTGATAAAGTTCCCTGCAGTGCTTCTACATTTATATTCATGAAGATGCCATTAGCAGCTAGAATTTATTCAAAGTGCCAGAAGTCCTTTAAGAATGTCTCATGCTAAACATGCAATAATTAAGAAGGTCTCAGATTTCCCACAAAGCTTCTTCATTTTCATTAATTCAGGAAAAGATTTGCAGGCCTTCTCCAGAGATAAAAAACACAATCAAATAATGAAAATACCTCAGTTCAGCTGAAAACAATATTCATGGTTTCATAGACTAGTTTGAACACAGGTTACTTGAATTTAAGATTGCTATAGACATCTCTGTTAGAAATCCATCACTTGATTGCATCCTTGTATTGTTTCCATCTGGAAATACTCTAATGAGCTAGAGCTGCAGGTCAGATTAAAGTTAAGCAATGTGGGAAACTAAGACCAGTAATGATGTTGATGATTCTTGATAATGGGTTATTCTGCTTTTTCCTCATTAAAGTAGGAATATTCCCACTATTTCCAGGTACAGTTGCAGGTGTCTTTTACTTTCCCATTTTCTTAGTTGCTCTTGGTCCCTCAATTATTATTCTGTAGTAGGTTTAGTCTTTAAACTTCAAAATGCAGCATAGTCCGCATAAATCTTCGTGGAACAGCCTGAAAAATCCATCTACAAAGTTATTAGTTTAACTGCTGGGAAATTTGCTTAAATGATGACTGGAGGTGGAATCTGTTACAAATTTGTCTAGCCTAAAGGTGTAGCCATTTCATACCCACACATTAATTTTAGAATTTTCTAGAAAAGGAAGGGCATCTTGGAAAGATCCACAACTTGCTCTTGCATTATTATTATTATGCTGACCCTGATTGAGCACAAGTGTTGGACCAGAAGATCTCAGGAGGTCCCTGACAACTTCAGTCGTCTGTGACTCTGTAATACAAGCCGCTCATGGTACAGAGGTGGCTCATCTTATGAATTCAGATGCTAGTTCATGAAAATATTTCATTATACTTTCAGACACATTAGTAAGAATTTTCTAGTCGGTAAGGTTATAACAGAAATGCCAGGCTAAACCCGAAACATACAGCACAAAGAATTTTAAGAAATGTATGTGAAATATTTTTATTTTTTTTTTAACTAGCTCCTCATAACAGGAATGGAAATAAATGTTCTGCTGTGGAATGAAGCATACTGAGCTTGTTTGTTTGTTTGGTTTGGTTTGGTTTCTTTTATGTTTTTCCTTCCAGTGTAATGGATTCTCCCTTTCCCTCCACAGGACTCCTTCATATCTTATTGAATAAGTGGAATGTATTAAAGTACTCTAAAATATTTTTAGAGCCATAGACATCGCATTTCTAGCCTTTTTTTCCCCAGCTCGGATACATTTACAATGTGTACTCATGGCTTCTCAACTGACAGCTTAACCACTGGAATTTTAATATATTTATTAAATATCACATTTCAGGGGCAATAATTTAAAATCACTTTCTTTTTTTCCTGTTTTTGGGTGGTGATGAGATTTTGAGTATATTCCAAAGCAGTGCTCTATAGAGGGATTGAACAAAAATCCTGTATAAAATAAGAGATGCAACACACCTAAGCATAGTGAGACCTTCCTGTGATCAATTTCTTCTGTTGTTTACCACTGTATTTTCACTGGAGTTAATGCAAAGATGCCAAGCTCACTGCAGTGGTACCTGAAGATTTTCTAATGTGAAGGCCTTAACTGTGGAGAAATCATCTGCTGTTGAGGCAGAACTGAATGTACCATCTTTTCCCCAGATTTGACTTCTTTTTTCCATGACCTTGTGCTATCAAAATCTCCATTATTATTTTGTATAAGCCTAGTTTAAACCATTCCATTACTTACAGCTCCTGCAAGGAAATACATAGATATTTTAATAAAACATAATCTTTTTCTTTAGCTTCATAACTTTATTTGATGCATGAACTCTTAGCTTATATCTTGTATTAGTATCTAAATTGTTACCCACTCTGCTAGATTTCCCAGCAGTTTTTGAGTCAAATCAGAATTCTTATGAAAAAAGCTTTGAAATAAACCTGTGAAATGTCAGTTCTCCACAGAGACCATTATGTCCAATTCAAATCTCTAGACTCTGTACACTGTACTTATACTTATGTGTAATATATTTATACCATATACATTTGCATAAAAACCAATTACATGTCTGCTTATTAATCTTTGGCATTCACCAAAGGGAAAAAACATTTTTAAATGCTTTCTCAGGTGAAGTCCTTACTTGCTAAGGATGGGCAGAAGAAAACAGTGAATCTCAAGCACGCTTTGCTGCTGCTTGTAGAATTCCTTTTGTTGGATACTGATTCAGATTAAGTAGGCTTATGGCAGAGTGTGAAACAATTCTGTTTTTTTTTAAAGAGACAAGACTAATGAGAAAATAACTGTGTGGGACATGAAAGCTGGCCCATAAAGTATTGTTTCATACATGTTTTATTCTAGTGTGGATAAAGTAATGATTGGAGAACTTCCCTGGAAGTGCTTACATACTGTTAGGGTAAAGAAAGACCTGGATCTCACTCGTCATGTTCCCAGCAACTGCAGTAACTGTGAGACGTTTATCACACCATTTATGCCTCTCTTTC
>NW_009661372.1:1438701-1458302 GCF_000708025.1 Charadrius vociferus | reverse complement strand
CAGGAATGCTTTATTCCCTCTTCTTCTTCCCTTCCTTACTTATTGAACAAAGATTTCCAACCCACAATCACAATCTACCAGCAGAACAAAATCAATAGAAAGGCTATAAACTGCTACAAACAGCATTTTTAAAAAGCATATATTGGAGCACTCTTCACCTGCAATTCAGGTGCAGAAAATCAGTTTGGGCTCCGGCACCTATAACCACTTTGATGAGCTTCGCTTGTCAAATACTGAGAGTAAGCAAATGACCAAAATGTTCAAACTAGTGTGTCAGGCCAGTCATTTTATAGAAAGGCACCTGATTTATGAAAAAGTGTTAGAATAGTAAGTATGTAAAAAATACTCAGCAAACCCATAATTTTTTTATAAAGGACAGAGTTCTTGAAGTATGAAAATGATCAAAAACGTTTACATCTGCCTATAAAGACTGTGTCTCTCCATTTTAAAACAGATCCCAATACACTCATAAAAAAGAACATCATAGTGTGAATGCACCATAAAGTCCTCTGATACATTAGACATGCCCTCACTACTGTGTAGTGGTCTGGTATATTCTCAGCCTTGAACACATGCACATATAGTGAATTATTACTTTTAAATGTACAACAGTAGTTCTCTGAGACTAGCTTTTAAGAAAATTCAGCAGTAGTAAAAAAGTCTTGAGGTATCTATGATTAAGTGGTCTCATAAACTGTGAGACAGAAAGCTTGTTGACTGAGTGTAGCAGTCTGAATTTGTCTGTGAGAAATACATGTTAAAGCAAGTGTCTTATCAAGGGGAACTTCAAGGGCTGCTGCTAATAAAAGCTAAACAAATCATTCTCCTTTCAAAACAACAAACTAACCTATGGCTATCCTTTTTTTCTGTATGTCTGGAAAATTAATAGTATCTCCTACACTTAATGAGATTATTTCAATATTTTTTTAAAAAAGAAGAGAAGATGACAACAGCATCAAGCAAACTTCTCAGCATGCTTTTTCTCAGCCTGTAACTAGTTCATGGACTGTTAAATTATATCAGTTACTTCACATCTGAAAAGACCAATCTTTTAATTATACCCACAGTATTCCTTGGGAGAAAGCTCATCTTCATATATATTGAAAACAGTAACAATTATTTTAGCTCAAATAAGTTTTCTGCCAAGAGCAAGATCCTTTCATTCACTTCTAATCCTTTACTTTACTGTAAATTCCACTTAGCTTTCAAAAGGTGGCCTTATCCAAGGATGCCGATTAGGATTTCTGAGTCCTTTAACATACATAGTGAATACAGTTTTCCTGTGCAAGTGCAAGACTACTTGGGATACCTGGACAAATCATATTCAAAATTTAAATAAGCTCTGGAAACAGATATATTATTAACTCAGCATTATTATTATTATTATGATGCTGAAAAAAAAAACCAACCACAAAAAACCCCAAAACCCTAAAAACAACAAAGAAAAAAATTGTTGCTTTAAATTAACAAATCAATACTTGAAATGTCTCATAACTTTGAAGAGGTTATAGAAAACCTTTAACTAAAATGTCTGTTTCATGCAAATTTTTACTGGAGTTAGTTAATAGCCATTATCTCCACCTTAATGTCAGACTGTTTTAAGAGAACTTCCATTTACAATACACCTAAAGAAAGTTTCCTGCTCTATAGCAAAAATTGGGGAAGCATTACACTTTCAAGATTTCAAGGTTTTAAGACAAAACAGGAATCACTGTAACAGCCAACTCGTCCTTGGGAAAGGATCCATAGACTGTGGGAGAAAAAGAAAGCAGCCAGAATAAAAGCAAGAAAGTAATGCTGTGCCAAGGCTGAAGAAATAAACGAAGAAAAGGAATGATTTTTCCGCCTGAAGAGAATTATAAACTGAGATAAAGAGAGATGACAGTAGAGGCTGATCTCCACATGTAAGGGAGTTGTGACATACGTGCAAGTGGGAGAGAATGTGAATAAGTGAAAATAGAAAAACAGAAATAATGCATGAGAATAAGTATTGGTTTTTTTTCTAGCAGTAAGCATGGCATGACGATGTTGTCTTAATGCCTTGACCAGGCTTTTAAACTCCCACTGTGAAAAGCTTGCTTTTTTAGACAGATTTAACAGAATGTAGTTTGTTTTCAGGCCTCCAATAATCCTGTGCTTACTTATACTTCATTTTCAATCTGTATAATAGAAATAAATCTCAGATGTTAGAGGTCAAGAGGAGATTAAGAGAATAGTTGCTTAGTGCTGATTTTAGTAATTCTAATTAGCATCTGTCAGGTTTGGAACCTTTCTCAGGATTTTCCTTTTGAGGACATTACGAGGTCACTATGCCTTACATATCCTTTTGAGTTTGAAGCTTTGTATGGACAAAAAATGAGATTTATATAGTTTGGTTATATGAATCACATTGAGTATATAAATGTCTTGTTATGTGAGTGTGAAGTTGTACACAAAATGTATTAAATTGTAATGAGATGGGGCCAATCGTGTTATGTCGCTCTACCAAAAATAACAATACAAGATGATTTATCTTTTTTGGCAGTTACAACAAAACTCATGTATTTGGTGCGCTTCTAAGTATTTGGAAAGAAAAAAAATAATCTACCTTCATCGAAAAAACAAGACTGAACTGGACAGGAGAAAAACATGAACAAAAACTATGGAAAAAATATAGTTCTCATTTTAACGTACAGAATACAATTTGCATTGATAATTTTTGGTAAGAAAATATATATCTAATTAATAAATGAGAATGCAGTGTTTTTCTTTGTATTTCATTCACAATTTTATTTGTTAACAGGGATTTTATATGTAAGCTTTCCTTCTGCACAAAAAGTTCTAGGTGCACAAATGCCAATATTTGGACATGTGAACATGCTCATGTAAGCCACTCAAAGTGCAAACATTAGTATAGTGCCTTTTCAATATGTTCTCAACTTTGTAAGCTATACAAATGACATTAATTAAAACAAGTGAATCAATGGGGGAGTTTGTCATCTTACTCATAGGTGGAGATAATAGCAATAGTGACTGAACTAAACAGAGGAAACAAAGGAAACACAGAAGATGTTTGTAGACATATAATATTTTGCTGAGGTGGAAGTATTCTTTTCAATTTTATTTGATGTAATACTCCTTAGCAGCACAAAGAAATTTTCCCCTTCTGACATTTTACTCTGCCATTTAAGGTCTTTCATGAGGTGCCAAAGATATCATGATCTTTTGATGCAGGTTTGTGAAGAGTTAATATAGTACCTGTAGCTGAAATGCATAAGGAATTGTCAGACTGCACTGTCAAAAAATGCTGCTGCTCACAGATTTGTCAAATGAAAAGCGCCTCAAGCATGTTTCTCTGTGTGCTTTTTCACAATGATAAATTGCTCTTCTCTGCCTAATCATTCTTTTTTATAGACTTGAAAAAATTAACACTATTTACTTTTTGTTATTTGCTTTCTAGATTCAGCAAAACATGCTGAGGTGTAAATTATCATGCAGAATATACATAACTCTAATTGATATTTCAGCATAAGTGGGTATTTGAGCATTTGGTTTAGTAAATACTTGCTACTGATAACTCACAGGTCTTTCATAACTCAGAATTGCAACACTTTCCTCCATGCACCAGAATGGTTACCTGCCATCACTCAGGGACACAGCACACGAACACTGTTTCTGCTGAAACAGAAGCACTGTGCTGCCTCCTGAAAGTCTGCATTTTCTTACCTTCATAAGCTACCTGGTCATTATAACGCAGAGCATTTCCATCCAGCATTCTCTTTTTTTTTTTTTTTTCTTTTTTTTTTTTCCTTTTTTTTTTTTTTTCTCTGCAAAGATACAAAGATAAAAGAAAAAAAAAACACCAACCCACATGCTCTTGATCCTTTTAATTGTGCAATGGCTCTGGTCTGAACATTTTAAAATGGAAGAAAAAGAAAACAGTTTGAAAAAACAGTACAAATCATATCTAAGTAAGTCACACGGGGAGCAGCTCTGATGAGGTCACCTTGGGACACTACAGAATTATTTTGGGCTGGAGAGGGAAATAATAACCTTTCACAATCGTGTTGAGTCAATCCAGAATAAAATAAGAAGTAGGATATTTTTACACAGGAAAGTCATTCTGAGAAGGATAATTTAAAAAAATTGCAATATCAAGAATTGGGGTAGGATCATCTGTTCCTTGATTTGTAACACAGTGTAATGAACAAGATGGCTTAAAGAATAGGCTGTTTAAAGAGTCAAAACAATTCAAAAAGGAACACTGGAAGTTCAGGAAGAGGAACTCCGATACTTTTAATGGCCACAATATGTGCGATCCTAACAGTGAAGGAACAGCCAATAAGTCAGTCTTCAGAAAGAAGGCTAATTACTGGATGAGCAACTCTGTTATACACAAGTTGTTCGTCAATACATCAAAACTCCATGTTACTGTCCTACATTTTACAAAATGCTGACAGCTGCCTTAATAAACTTATAGTAACTGAGAAAAAAAGTCTGTGGGGGGAATAAGCAAATTTGATTAATTAATATTTTTCATTACTTATGAAAATAATATATGTGAAATTTAGTTATAAAAATAATTATGCAGATGAGAATACGTAATAATTTGTCAGCGTTTTAACAATAGTTTTCAGATATATCTTTATATTCGTCAGCTTACATGATTATATCATTCAAGTATACCTTAAAATTAAAATTGACTGCTTCAAAGACAACTTCAGAAGCTGCATCCTAAATTAAAATTCTTAAAGTTACTTAAAATAATTGATTACAGAAATATATATATATTTAAAAGATTTTTTCTTTTAAATAGAAAAGTTTTGGGTGTTATACCTATTACCCTGAATGTTTAAATTATCCAATAAGTCAAATTCTAAAAGCCAAATCCCCCTAAAAACCATATACAGATTCAAATAAGAAGTAATGAAAATATGATTGATAATATAAAATTAATAGTATATGGAAGTTATTTGTCGTTTGCAGAAATTGTTCAGCAAATAGAATAACTACATCTATATGGAGTGTCAAAAGCTTGGTGTTTAGTAGCTATATCCAAATCTTTAAGTATAATTGGCCTAAGCATCTCCTTTGTATTTCAGCGTTTCAGTTCACCATGTGTCTGTATTTTGCTACGCATGTGATTTACATTTACGTTTCTCTGTCACTCAAGCAACATTGAAAGCTACTTTTCCCTCTGAGATAATAAAAAAGGTATCAATAACCAAAATAAAAACATGAACTCTAAGCAATGGTACAGACAAAGCACAAAACCACAGACACAGCATGTTCTGTACCTCAGACTGAGGGCGTTTACCCAGATGAATGACAAATACATTTATTCCTCCTGCTGAAGCTCTGTCAATATCAAACAGGTTCTGGTGAACGGGGCTAAGACACTGCCTATATGTCTTTCACACTGTGCCATTGTGGGGGTTCCTGAACAAACACCAGCCAAGTCAGCTCCAGAGCTGGTGCAGTGTAGCTGCATCAGACTTGTAGGTCTAATTGGTCTCATTATTACTAATCTGTAGGGGCAAAAACGTCAGCTGACAGAATTGTACTTTTCGAGGACTCCACCTAGGATTTCTGAGCTTTGGCACTGAGAAGGATCTTGCTCAAACTAGTCTGACACAGGGTGAACCAATGTGAATTTACACAGTACACGTGAGCCAACTCTGTTTTGCCTAGGGTGCCCTGGATTAAAGTAGTGCTATTTATAGCCTTTGGTAGTCAGCTTTCCAGTTGGCAATCATTATTATGTTAATGTTAGTGAACCAACTGAACTTTAGCCAGATTATGCAAAAAGGCATGCTTTTCCCCATCTCTAAGTAGGTGCAACAAAGACTAAGGAAAAAAAAACCACACAAAAATGAGTAGAAGCACAGTGACATTCAGGAAACCCTTCATAAGCCTGGTAAGTTTTGTAAACTAAGTGTTATTCACAGAAGAAAGGAACTGCTGTACCAAACCATTTGCTGGGACCCCAGATCGGGAACCTAAACTGAAAAGGGATGGCAGGAAACTGTAGTAGGCAGTAGACTGTCATTCTCTAAAAATTCCTACTGCTCTTTCTTACATAACAAGTTTCTGGAAGTGAATGCTTAGTGAGAAATGATGTAATAAAAAAATTAAATTTCTAATAAAGAAATTTAATCATATTGATACACAAGAGGTTCAACATATTGGTGTTAAAGGATCAAAAAACCGCATTCATCAGCATGTTTCCATTAACCAGATGTAAATTCTACCTTCAGATCCTGAATTGACAATAGTTCACTTTTTCCAGAGGCAGGATGAATTACATTTTTTTCTAAAGAGGCTTTAATCTGCAAACCTTTCTTTTACACAGATACTGTCTGCTAAAATCTTTTAAAATTTACCATGCCTTTATTTAAAAGGAGGAATGTATTTCAACAAATGTATTTCAACAAACAAATTCAAAAAATTAATTACTGTTCCATTTCTGAACTACTATTTTTCATACACCTATACTACTATCTATTATTCGATTTTTCTTATGGTGATGATCTTATCATTTCTCTTGAGCTGCAATGTGCTTCCAAAAAGTCTTTGTCATATTTTATGGAACAGAGATGGGTAAAACTCATACACAAAAGGGTAAGCAAACACTATGAAGCAAGACTTGAACAAGAAGAAGAAGTATGGATTAGCATTGCTCAATTTATGAATAGTGTATTAAATACCTGAGACATAACAATTAACATTAAAAAAAAAAAAAACAAAACAATTCTGTCTGAGTACAGGTAAGAACAGTCAAAAGACTTCACTGGGACTGTTTCCTTCATTCGTGTCTCTGAGCCACAAAGCAGCAGCTGTTCAAGTCCATATACAGTGTTCACAAAGCAGCACAGAGGTTCTTTGAAATATTTCATTGCTACTCAAGCTTGCTAGAGTTAAAGTCAATGCTTCCCTAATGTTTAAATTACCAAGCAGTTATCTTGCCAGTTTCTCACTTCTTTGCAAATATTTTTCTTTGGTCCATTATGGTCCTTCTTAAAACATAGATGTATTTTAAAAAAATATAAAAATTACTGTCTTTAGACTTAATCTTTCTTAGTGTTATACACCACTAACATATTATGATATCCTTAAGATGAACAATCAAATATGCTACTTTCTATCTTTTCATTGCACATCTAAGATCAAAAAGCTTTACAAGAAGATACTGCTTTAACTGTAAAGTTAGTTTCATTTTTTTTAATAAAAAAGCTTAATTTAACTAAAATGACATTTCAGTCTTTAGCCACTGTGCTTCTGAATTTATATTAATTTTCCCAATACTTACACTGATAAGGCAATGCATAAAACATGTCAAGTGTATGGCTACTTAGTAGCATTAGTTTCAGTGATACATGACATTTCACAATAGATTTCCTGTTCAGTGAACTATGTTGTATGTCTTATTCCTGTTCTTGACAATATGTATATCTCATAAAATCTTTACTTTAGAGGTGCTGCAAATTGAGAGTCAAGTGCTCTCAGCAACTGGGTCAGGGTACACTAATTTACCTTCTTTGTTTACACAGACTTGACATGTTCCAAGTTTTTAAAACTCTATAGATCTCCACTCAGTAGAGGAATTAATTTCATTTTGCTGTACTAAGAACAACTAATATAATACAAACAAAAGCAACAGTGTGCAGAGTAGATGGTTGGAGCACGTTAAAAATGTATTTAGTCACACTTGTGACGCTAGTTATTGATGGGATACAAATTTCCTCTTTTGAGAAAATTTTTGAATCTAATTTAAAAACTTTTGGAACCTTTAGATCAACCAGTTTTGGAAGTACTGCACATATATGCTGAAGAAAAAAATAATTTGCAACAAAAGAACTGTATTCACACTATTTAAACAGGGGAAGAAAAACAAAATAAGCAATTTTTTGTTTTTCCTTAAAGTGAAATGACTGAAACCAACTTTGGATTGGCTTTATACAACAATATATAGCCAAGTGTTTCAGAACCAAATTTTCAAGTGTTTTACACGATTTGAAATAACAACAAGAATAATTGCCAAAACTTTAGCTGTACTACGTCACAACATAAAAATTTAATAGCAGTGATGTGATTCCAAAGATATCTAAACTGGTCTGGCAGCCTTTAATCTTCATCTTTTCTTTTTGTTAAGAATCCAGTAAATGCTATTCTAACGCAAAGAGTGGAAAAAAAAAAAAAAAAAGAGAAAGATATTTAGAGATTCTCAATGTTATGACAGCCAATTTATGCTTCTTTTATGCTAGTTTCTATGACTACATGTTAAACTTCTCAGCATGGGAGTGCCCAAACAAAAAGCTAGTGTAGCGAGGTGTCTGAAACACTGCCTCAAGCTGGGGAGGCTTTGAAGACACATGGACTATAGCGGCCAGAGGACCGAAGTGATCTGTAAATTAATATTCATCGGGCTAGTATTGCTTCAAGAAGTTCTGCCAACTTTAACAACATTGCTTAAAGTTTGCAAATAAAAAGTGTCTCACTGGGCTAATATTTTCTGTTCAGTTCTACGTAACATATTTTTCCCTCCTTTTCAGGCACAATGACATAAAGCAGACTACTAGCGGTACTACTGCAAATTGTGTATTCTAATAGAATTTTCTATTCTTATGTGTCCTTTCGAATGCAAATTGTGAAGACTACCATGTGTGTTGTTATGTACGTACTGTAAAACAGAATCATAGAATTGTCTAGGTTGAAAGGGACCTTTAACATCATTGAGCCGAACTATTAACCTAATACTGCCAAAAAAATACAAATGACGTTGCCTCTTTCGAGGCAATCTGAACTTTTTTCATATCTTTTAGCATTTTTAGCATCCAAAAAATACAAGTTTTAAAATATTTCTGCAAAGAAACGTTTGTATTTAATATAAGCATTAGACTTTTGCATTTAATAAAAGCACCAAGCTGTTGCTTATTTCCAAATTATTTCCACTTGGAGTGCTGGGTTGTATTTCCCAGTTTTGCTTCTGCCACTAGTACAAATATTTCTAGATAAAGTATGCAAGTGCATGTTTTCCAGTAATAACTACAATTGCAAAATGCATTAGCACTAATGGCAGAGGGTCTAAAAATGTCAGGGCCATAGTTCAGTGTCCCTTAGAATTGACGTTCCATGTTGGTGATATCAATAAACACCATACTTACTTACAATTCTATGTAACAGGCATTGACAGTTTCTGTGTACTTTTTTCCTTATCTTGTCAGCAATCATTTATACCTCTATGATCCTGGTCAAACTTCTTTACTGCCTCAATTCTGAAAGCACACTAGAATTTTTTGTGGTATCACCACTCCTGTAAAGGGGAATTCTATAATCAAAAACATCAAAATACTGTAAAATAACTAAAAGTCAAGGAGTATGTAAAAAGGACTCTGTTTCACCTACCGCCTGTCTAACTGCTTGGGCTTGATGATTTTTCCTTTCTACAGTCTAGGTCACCAGAAGCTGTAGGCTACAATATAAGTAAGACGGAGATCGAAAGGAATCCACTAGAGCCATTTTAGCTGAGAGATAAAGGTTGAAATACACAAGGTATGGGTAGAAATGAGCAGGAAACAAAGAATAAAGTTGCTTTACAGACAGAGGGAAGTTTCAGCTTGCCTGTGAGTTCCTGTCTCTCTTCCACAGTCCTGGGGAATCACATATTTCACATCATGCAGCATTTTGAATTCCCTTTCACTCTTTACATCCTTGCCAAAGACATGGAGTGCACATTAGCCCTGTACAGAGCCAGAGTATTCACTCTTCCTTTGGTCCCATGCCACGGGTTTACCCTGTCAGCACAATACATGTGTCTGGCATCACATGTCGTCTCATTCTCCCTGTTTCACATCAGAACTACGCTAAGGTTGGGGAAGTAGACAGCTGCAATGACTGTAAAATCTTTTGTGTTTTAAAGGAGGAGTTCATAGATCATATGGCTATTCTGCGGACATCATGCCAGAATCAGAGGGGTTATCTGAGATGATTTTTTGAGTTTACCTTCAAATATTAAGGCAAATATTGGCAATAAGTCACTTTCAAAGTGAGAATGAACTCCAAATTAACACCTGCCATTCAACATGGCACACAGAATTTAAGGTGCACAATTCCATCCTGTTTGCTCACAGAGGACATGCATTAATTATTCTCCACGCAAAAAACCCAAAAGTTGTTTAGAACTTAAAAATACCTGTAAATTTAAGATGTTTTCACATTTTATTGATATGCAATGAGGGAAAAGAATGAGTAAAGTAACTAATTCAAGTAATTGCATGCATGGCTTACTGAAAAAGAACTCTGAAATCATCTCTGTGTATTAATGTGCCCACATAAAACCCCTTATATGTGATTTAAGATATCTACAAAACACCCAACTGTATTCATAGGCATACTCAGTACACAGTTTTTCCAAAACTGCGTTGTTGGGGCTTTTTTCTAGACCAAGGTCATTCATCAGCTGATGATGTTTTACATGTCTAGAACAATGAGTCTTCAGAAAGAAACTGCCTCTGTCTATCTTTTCTGCTATTGTTTCTGCTATTCTGTTGTTAGTCAATAAGCACTGTAGAGTATGTACAATATAGTAAATAAATTATATCAGTTAGATATGCACTGTCTTTCTGATGATTATATAATACAATGTACACACGCTGTGGCATAATACATTATTATAATTACACTATTAGAGCTGCAACTTCAGGTATCTTTATGCATTTCCTCAAGGGTCACTGTTTCCAAGGAAATGTATGAAATGCTGCAAGCACCTGCTTTCTGTAACTCTGAAGATGACTGACTGACTGACTGCCGCCTTGTAGAAGATAAGCAGACCAGAAGTAACCACCACATCTCTGGTCACTTCTTTTGCTCCTAGGTAGGTTTTGGAGAAAATCGGTTGAATCAAATCACCCGTAGAAAAATGACAGCTCCACCTTCTGAGTGACAGATGCCTCTTACAAAAAACAATTACTGAATTGCATTATGCCAGATGGTTATCAAAAGTTAGAGCTGAGGAACAAGTGTCAAGGCTCTTAGAGAACTTTTGCATGCACACTCGCTCTTGCACAAGATCTCCTTGTTTCCCAAGAACACCCAAGCATCCACTGTTCCTCATTCAGAGTATATACAGGAATTCATGCTTCTTGAGGGGAAATCCACAAACTTAACCCTGGGAATTGCATGTGGAAAGGGAGAGCAGAGTGAGGACTGGAACCAAGGACAGTAAAATTTTAATCAATAACTTTTATTTGCAGAATGACTCCTCACTGGACCAGTGAACGGAACATTCAATTATTTATCATATTCATATAAAGTTCAGAGTTAACAAGAAGGTACCACTTTCACAAATACCTTTTAAAAATGGTTAGGAGAGCATTCTGAAACGGTGAGAAGTTCAGTCTTATCACACAGAGCAGATTGAAGAATTCAGATCTTCTCCAACACCTGAACAAACAGGTATTGAAAAAACAGCTGCCAGCAGAAGAAATATCTGCCATCAGTCCTGAAACAAGGTAGACATTCACAAAACTCTGATGAGTCCTTTCTTATCAGGTACGTTTTGAGAGAAAAATAATTAGAAAAATCAAAAGAGCTCCAAATTTTGTGGACAAATTTTGTCCATGATATTTTGTACATGATATTTTGTCTAATATCATGTACCAAAAGCAAAGCAATAAGAACAAAGTATTTTCTAAGTCTCCTAATAGTTGTAGTTTTAAAAAGCAGAAATTTTGTTCAATGTTATAGAGCAAATACACAATTTACATTTCACAGCATCAGGTTATATAGCATATTAAGGTTATTATTTACATTTTTAGTGATTTTTGCATCAATTTTTGATAGTTCCAGCTTACATATTTTTTTCTATATGTAGCTTTTGTGTTAAAAGGAGCATTGTTTTTTCAACTGAATGATGATCTCTGCCATTTATCATTAGAATGACAAAAAATACTGCTGTGTTCCTGCACTTGAATAATCTTTGAAGACAACACTGCTACTGCTAAGGACATACTGAAATAGTGGTAAAGAAAACAGGGAGTAACAACACATAAGTCAGGAGTTTCTGAGCTAACTGTCAGGTCTGATTTTCTCAAACATAGGTACACAGACTACAGGAACCTTAGAGGATCGCAGTCTCAGAAAACATTAAAGAACCCAGCTTCAAAGAATCACGTGATTCAAGTTGCACTTTCAGACACAGGCACCTAAAACTCATTTTTCACTTCAGAAAATCTTGATTTTGTATTTTGTTAGCTGTAGAAGTTAGGATCTTGGAAATTTAGAGAGCATTTTGGTGTTGGGATGTTGACAAACCACCTGCAAAGCAAAGCCTGTGCCTTAGTAATGTCCCTAAGAGCCTGTGCTCTTAGTAAGGTACCCACCATGGTTATTTTATCTCTCCCTTTCTCTTTAGGAGATAACTGATTTGAAGGATAACATTTGAATTCTGAAGGTCAACAGGCAAGATTATAATAAGGTTCAAGAGTTTTGTGTAAGATCACACCATATGGAAAGTGAATTGTGGCCTTCCTTTCCTACAAATGTGACAAACCTGTCTATATTGTGAATCTCTTTATGTTTCAGCCACCTGCCACAACTGTACTTAGAACAGAGACCCTCAGGCAAGAAAAGAAGATGTTTACAGCAGTGGCACTTAGTCATTATAATTAGTATTTTTCTACATTGCTCTGTTAGTACAGCTGATGCTAGTCTCCAAACTTTGAATGGCCAACCGTAGTCTTAATAATTCTTAGCTACAGGTAACCCCTGAAACAACCCAGAGCAATGATGTTTTGCTGATTTTTTCCTTCCTCTAGAGTTATGGATGGCTTAAGTTAACATTTCTAATAAAATATCCACAGGTGTGTCTACTGTGGGAATTTGCATGCTCTTATGCATTCTTCTTGCTCATCCTTTTCAAAAAAGGATCTGTCATCATAATGCTTGTCTTTTTCAGTTTTACTTTTTGACTGAAAGTTTGAACAGAGCAGAAAATAAATCTGTGTACACAAAGGCTGATACTAGTGGTAAAGATACTATTATTAATATATCTACAAGACATGATTGTTCCACAGTTTAATGTGTTCATTGGTGGAGGGTGCATAATATACAAACAGTTCATTAATCATAGAATCATTTAGATTGGAAAAGACTTTTCGGATCAGCAAGTCCAACCATCAAACTAACATTTCCAAGTTACACCTAAACCATGTCCCTAAGCACCACATCTACATGTCTTTTAAATAACCCCAGAGTATTTAAAACCACTTCCCTGGGCAGCCTTTTCCAGTGTTTGAGAACTGTTTTGGTGAAGAAATTTTTTCCTAATATCCAATCTAAACATCCCCTGGAGCAACTTGAGGCCATTGCCTCTTGTCCTATCTCTTATTACTTGGGAGAAGAGCTCGACCCCCCACCTCGCTACAACCTCCTTTCAGGCAGTTGTAGAGATCGGTAAGGTCTCCTCTCAGCCTTCTTTTCTCCAGGCTGAACAATCCCAGTTCCATCAGCCACTCTCCATAAGACTTGGGCTCCAGACCCCTCACCAGTTTTGTTTGCCCTTGTCTGGACATGCTCCAACACCTCTGTGTCTTTCTTGCAGTGAGGGACCCAAAACTGAATACAGTATTCGAGATGAGGCCTCACCAGTGCTGCGTACAGGGGAATGATCACTACCCTAGTCCGCCTCACCACATTATTTCTGATACAAGCCAGGATGCCATTGGCCTTCTTGGCCACACTGCTGACTCATATTCACCCAGATGCTGACAAACACACCCAAAGATTCTTTAACATATAACCTTTCCTATCCCCTTTTGTCTCCCAGTAAGTGAATACAGCCAGGAGTCCACAGTTACTAATTCAGTTAATCTTTTTGCCTCACTTCAAAAGAGAAGGCTGAACAAACTGTTGCTGTATACTGACAAAGAAGTAATACAGGAAGAGAAAATATAACAGCCTTTTTGACCAGATAAGCATAGAGAAGAAAAGTAGAAAGAGAAAAGCCGTAGTGGTGTATTAAAGGCAGAACAGACAGAAAAAGTAGCCACTGTAAACTCAAGACTGGTCCCATTCAGATTGCCAATCCAGTAGGAAGAAACTGAACAAATGAAAAGCATCCAAATTTTATTCTACATTCTGGAGGAAGGTACTACTGGGAATTCAAGAAAGATTTAGTTGAGAAAGTCCCTTGCTCTAAAAAAACAAATCAACTCATTAAACAAGGTTAACTTTTTCCCTGAAAATATTAGTAGCCAAGAAGATAAAAACATCAATTTCTAAGACAAGTAGTGTTGATGATTTTCCCACAGAAACTAAAAAGTTGTTTGTATTTCCTGATTTCCATCTTTAAGCATTACAGCTACACTTAATTTAAAATTCTTATTTGCACTTTCATTCAACCACCCTGAAGGAGTTAAATGCTTGCAATCAAGTCAACAATGTAAGAAATCTGCAGGCAGTTGTAGAACCAGAGTAAGAAACACTAAGCATGGAATACAAAAACACCACATATTTTATCTCCTGAAATTAATAGCAGCCCTCTAGCCAATTAATTTTAGGAAAAGTAGGCCTAGTCCAAAACCAGTAGCTTCAACAGCATGGGCTTCCACAGCCCCAGAGCTCACAAGGTCTGTGGAGATGCGAATCGAGGGACGGAATAGGTGTCTCTTACAGGGTACAAAAGGGTACAGGGTACGATGGTTGACAGCCAGCTGATGAAGCTATTTATATACACTAAAATTCTATTCTTGTCTCTCCCAGACAATTCAACTTTGCTTTACTGTTATTGCACTTTGACTATGATGTAAGTAGTCTTGAGTAGTGGGTAGGACACAATTCACTTGGATAGGACAGATTTCAGATGCCTTTTCTGTAAGTGAAAGAATTCTCAAAATTTCAGCAATTACGTGGCAAAAGTATAATTCTTAATAAGAAAGCCAGAAATCTATTTATGAACAAAAGTTTTTAGTGTGTGTTACAATTTCAGATATACTTGAATGTAACTCATTTGTCTCTTAATTTTTACTTGAATCCCCTATAACTTTTTTCTATCATATGTACAATTTCAGAAGATACCATACACTGTAAGAGTTTTCTGACCTGTTTTCCTGTGATTAGCAAGGAAAATGGATATACATGATGGGTTTCTTTTATACCTGGAATGGTGTTTTCTAGCTCCTCACTTTATTTTTTTAACATTTAATGATGAAAAAAAAAAAAGGAAGCATCTTGCTAGTGTCACAAAAAGTTTCTGAGAGAACACTTTTATGTTATCGACAATTTTAAATAAAATCTTTTCAAGGTAGTATTTCAAGCTCTGTGGAATGTGGATATTTAAAAAAGAGAGCAAATTTGTTCTTCTGTGTGATAATATTCACCAATTTATCGTAAAGACTTTTGCTGTTTAGAAATATATTAGGAGACTCTCAGTGTGAAAGTTAGCAGATAATTTTAAAATATTTCTTGCATGGAATCACTTGTAACCTGTACAGTATTTTATGATTCATACAGTGTTAGTTATCAGATACATACATTGCAATTTCTATTTCATTAGATGACCTAAATAAGCAAGAGTGAAATAACTTATACTTAATAAACTACTCTCAATTTGCCTTATAAATATCCAATATACTGCAAAACTTATGAATATACTAATAAAAATCAATACTTCTTCACATTGCTTAAAGACAATTAATGAAAACTGCCACTTTTGTTATTGGAATTTGCTCCAATCTAATAATAACTGAAATCACCATTTTATATTTTCATTTATAAAGCTTGTACTATTGGCACAGCGTAGACAAGTATTGTGGCGTAATTTTATATGGAACCGTGTTTTATTGTTTGTCAACCCACTGTTGTCTGCGGCACAAAATGGACATAAACTCAAGAGTTGCTCAGAGCAGGTGTGCTGGATCTCATTGCATGGAACTTCAAAGACCCAGAGAGGACTCTTCACAGCAAGTGGTCTACATAGTCATTGATACAATGCACAAAGAGAAACTACTGACTACTGTAAAAAGCAAACACAAGAGCGTCATGGAGAGTAGTATTATTTAAGAGATATGTACTTTGAGTATGCATATCCATGTTCCAATATAAGTCTAGTGTGGTGTTATTTAAGCAGAATGTACTGATGCCATGTGCTTCCCTTGACAGAAATAAAATAGAGTTCTATTTTGCACACATCTGCGTCTTAGACAGTTTGGCTATTAAAATGTAAGAGTTTTGCCATCTGGAAAAGTGGCAGGAATTGAATGTAAGCAGATGAATCTGTCAAAAGGAACATATTTTCTTCTAATGAAAAAAATGAAAAGCAGTGAGCAAATTAAGCCTGTAAGTTAGAATTGACCGACAAGAATTCTAATTTATGATATCTGCATTTGTAAATGCTGAGCCACATTTAAAGGAAAAAAAAACACATCACCCATGCAAGATCAAGGTGTTTACACCCTTATATCTTTGTCATTAATAAAAGGCTCAAATGTTTCTAGCATTCTACCCTCTTAACAGTAAAGTAACAAACATTAGATATTAGTAGCTAGGTGTTGTTCAAAGGTTAACCTGTTTTCAATTAGCGAAAAATACCCATAAACATGTATAAAAGCAGCTGTTTCATTTAGAAACAGTGTTTAGAGAAAGTGTTCTTTTTTTGTGATAGCAAAGTGTGTAAACTATTTTGGTCTCTTAATGGGAAAAAACAACATTGAACTATTTACCTAGAAGGATATTCAAAGCCTCTGCTATTTAAAGCTTCTCCAGGCAAAAGTGAAAAAATTATTTACTCTGAGGAACAGTGGTGAGTGAAACAGGTAGCCCTAACATCAGGAACAAACCAGCAGGCTTCAATACGCTTTAAAAAGAAATTTTGGCAAAGCTTATAGGAGAAATGCTAGCACCTCCCCACCTTCTAAAGCAAGAAAACATAGATCCCAAACTTCACAGTAGCTGGAGGGAAAGAACAGAACACAGAAATGTTCAAATCTTGATGTCACTGAATAATAATTATTGTAAGTTTAGATATATCCTTATTTAATTTAGACATCTGACTGCATAGCACATAATCACAGAATCACGGAATCACAGAATTTTCAGAGTTGGAAGGGACCTCTGGAGATCATCTAGTCCAACTCCCCTGTTAAAGCAGGGTTGCCTAGAGCACATTACTCAGGACTGCACCCAGGCGTAATGCAGGCTTTACTTCTAGCATACTATGTTAAGTCCATGTGGTCAAGGCAAGGGCTGGATAGAAACCTTTTTTTAATGGAATTTGCACATTGTAGAATATGCAATAAAATAATATGTGCTAAGGCAGGAAGTTAAGGGCACGTAGAATCAATGTTGACAAAATGTGTGATT
Source organism: Charadrius vociferus (assembly GCF_000708025.1). Lineage (NCBI taxonomy): Eukaryota > Metazoa > Chordata > Aves > Charadriiformes > Charadriidae > Charadrius > Charadrius vociferus. The sequence goes on along the minus strand of NW_009661372.1, from coordinate 1,440,965 downwards.
CTTTTGTAAGGAAGAGTTAGAAGAGATTAAAAACAACTTAAAAAATAATTTTTGCTCCTCTAGTTTGTAACAAAGAACCTAGTTTATTTAGATCCCATGCATCTGAGGAAAGATAGCAAAAGATTAAAATGGCTTGGTCAGCAGCAAGCCAGAGAATTACTGAAAGAACAGTAAAAAGCCTAGATGTGCCAAAAATTTACAGAAAAAGAGTAGCCAAATGCAAACAGATAAAACCAACAACAGAGTTAATCCCTGAAAGTATGATTTGGGCAAAATCAAATTGTGAATTAAGTTCACATTTGATAAATTATCACTATATATACCTAAAGAAAAAAAATTATATTCCTTTATGAAGACAACCAACATTAATGGCAACAGAACTCTAACGGGGCTTCTCTGAGCCAGCAGAAGGTACACTTACTCTTCACAATCACGCATGTTGACACATTATTTCTTATGGGTTTTGATTGTGAATCTTGACAGTATTTGTACATTTTATCACTGAAATAGATATAAATTCAATGCAAGCAGAAGATGGTATGAAGAGCTTTAATGAAATAAAATTGAATTCAAAATTTCTGTTCTTCTGGAAATTTTACTATTTATTTGACCCTAAGCTTGGCCAGAGAACTATATTGAACTGACTATTGTCCGGGTTAGGCCTTGAATCAAGGCTAATTTAAAAAAAACAACCAAACTTTCAAATAGAGATTTTTAATTGCTATTTTCAATTCCTCAGAAGTTTATAATTGTTCCAAAGGATGAGACATAAATGAAAGAATGCACATTAAATTGAAGAACAGATACAAAATAGATAACTAAATGAAGTTTATCTTTCCTTATTTTGACTTTTTAATATCTGAATATGTATGAATATGTTCTTCTATATTTTAAATTTTCTTGTTGAAAAAATATTTGGCGGAAAAGAAAGATAAGATTTAATACTACATCGTCAAATACATGAACCTGAATAAGTCTATGTTTTCAGTTTCCACTAACAAATAAAGAAAAGGTGCTATTAAAAAGAAATATCACCTTAAACAGTTTTCATATCAGTTTAATCAGAACAAGGATACTAAAAATATTTGTAATAAGTATTTGGAAAAAATGAAATTAACAATTGGAAAATGGTCTTTTTCTGAATATAATGTGAAAAAAATTGTTGCTTCGAGTTCATTGGTAGAGTTAACTGTTTAATTCGGAAAGAGACAGGAAGATCTTCCAATCAGATTTCCTGTAGGACCTATGCATCTACACCTATTCTCTGCTGTGAAAAGAGGGAAGAAGTACCACTAAAATTCAAAGGAGAGGAAAAAAAAAATAAATCGACACTAAAACCAGACGGACTACAAATAAAGAAACAAGAAGCAAAACTGAAAATAAACTCAGATAGAAAAGTGATAAAAAAAAAAAATTGTAAAGTAACACTGATCCCAATTCAAAATTTGTGAGGGTTTTTTTGATTTGTTTCCACAACACAGATTACGCCACCCCCCTGCTGAAGGATGTTTCCAAAACTTAAAAAAAACCCATGATTTTTAAATCCAAAGGTAAAACCAACATAAAATGTAACTATTTCTTTCTAATGTTGTTAATGTCCCCCAAATAACAATAACATTCACCTAGGAAATGAAAATAATAAGTGAAACTATGTACAAAACAATTGACTCAAACAGGGCATGGACCAAGAAGCCCTGTCTATGTATTTTTGTTTCTGAACTGAATGAAATGCTATATGAAGCAAACAATGTTTGTTCTTTAATTTAATGTTCTGCACGTTCAGTCGGAGCATATATATATATATAGTGCATACGGAGCAAATCTACACCCTGAGGCCTTGCCATTTAACCTACACAGCTAGAATGAAAAGAGTAAAAAAAAGCCATCTTTAAATATAGTGTAATTGCTATGTCGGCCTAGTAGCAGAGCCCTGTAAAAGAGGACATTAAACTCTGGTTATTAATTATTTTGACATTGCTGATCAGGACTTAATGTGCATTGTATTTGTGAATACAAATGATTCAGCCAGACAAAACCTTCTTCAAATTAGAGAATCATTTGAGTAGAGGTGATAGAAAGGACTCCTTTGAGTCTCTAGTCTTTTAAATATTCATCTTCCACAAAAAATAAGCATGTGAAGACAGGTGTAGAGTTGGTTAAATCTGATTTAATATGCAAGGGGAAACAGATCAACATTAAATTGCAGTTACTACAGAAACATTAAATTGCAGTTACTACAGAAAAGTAGAATCTCCCCTGCAGAA
>NW_009661372.1:1430256-1438656 GCF_000708025.1 Charadrius vociferus | reverse complement strand
TTTTTTTTTTTTTTTAAGAAAGGTCGAATTTTTTCCACATTGTGGAAACATAGTTTTCATAGAAAATAGCTGTGGGTTTAGAATTTTTATCTTCACCACTCCCAAAAGTAAAAAATAGTACTATCAGTCTTTTAATATGTTAACCATCTTCTATAATAGGCCAAGGGAAAAAGAAACAAACAAAACCTGAAAGCTTAAATTGCACAAAAAAATATAAAATGCTGCTTATTGAAACATAATCTGTGAGACTGCAGCCTAAAGCAGTGAAAAAAAGCACAGAACATAGCAAAATATTTCTTTCGTCTTCTTAGAAACACAAATGTCACTGTTCAAGAAAATGGCTTTCAGCATCAATATTGGCAAAGCTACCTACTATTTTGTTTTGAAAAGAACGCATTAACTTCATTTTTATTAGTATCTTATCAAAGGGAAGATCTTGCTTGCCTTTTGTGATTTATCTAGGTTTCAGTAATAACACAAAGTGAAGCAAAGGGACACAATTAAATTGCAGATCATGAAACAAGAGACTGATGTCAGGCAGCTGTCAAGTCAAAATCCTTAAAGCTGTTTAAAGGAAACAACACAATTTTTAATTAACACTGACCAGGAAATTGTATGAATCAAGAAACACGGGGAAAAAGTATTTATCTACTTATTTAACAAGAGAGTTCCTAATCCTGAAACACAAATTTGCATCCCACAGGCACTTTATGAATAATATATATAACTATGTCATGTTAGAATAATAGCAAACACTACTTTTTTTTTTTTTTTTTTTTCTTTTTTTTTTAACAATACCTCTGCTTTCCTTGGAAGAAAGTTAACACAGGAGTGATAGTTTTTTTATCACAGCTGTGAAGACATTCACACAGGATACCTAAGGAAACCTTGATTTCCAGAAACATATTTCTGAAGCTTAATCTTCAGCTTCTTAAGCTGAAGAGTTTTAGAAAAGGAATTTTTCAAGAAAGGTTCAAAAACAAAACACAACTCTGCTTTCCTTTAGACTCCGTTCAACTTACCTCATTCCCTGCCTAGTTATTCTGTATTGGTAGATGTTGACTTGGTAGCCTATTAAAACCAGCAATCACAAAAGTGCTGGAGTCAAAGCAGTCTCCATGGAAACAGTAGTTAAAATTGAGTAGTAAAATATGTTAGTACAAAACTGCATCTCTCCTTGGCTTCTAGTGAAAATAAATAAATAAATAAATAAATAAATAGTCAACCAGATATAAAATACTATATAAAATTATTTTGTGACCATATAAGTCTCTAGCACAGTACTACATCAAATGTCACACTGAGATGATAATTTTGGACAAAGTGACACCCTTGGAGGACTTCTCTGTACTAGCTCCCCTTCTCTGAAGCAAATAGTTGCTACTGCCACACTATAGTTTGGGAATGCAATGGGAAAAGAAAAAGGAAAATAAAATCTTCCTCAAAACCAAGCCAATAATATATTGCACTTCATCAATCAAGTCTCCCTTCTGTATCGTGGCATGTGAATACTGACATAGGGGTGCACCAAATAAACAAAAAAACCTCCAAAAGAATTAAAGGAAAAGAACACATTCAAATTAATTTTATTAAAACAAAGAAAACATGAATTAGCACTTCTAAAGCACCATGACACCCACAAAAGAAATCCATGCTATCAAAGGGAACTTAATTGAAATATAGACATTCTGCATTACAACTGATGTGTATCATTAAAATCAGAAAGCCAAGGGTTTGACAAATTGAAAAAAACCCAACCCTAAAGCTTTCATTTCCAATCAAGCTGATCGAGGAAATTAATCCCATAAATTAATCCCATAGTTTTCTTTATGTATGCAGTTTTATAGTTCACTTACTTCTTTTCTAACAATTTCACAAACAATTGTTTTTTCTTCTTAATAGAAATGCAATGAACTACTAACATTCTGTCTAGATGGGGAACTGAGACACAGTGATATTAAGTGCCCAGGAATATACAAAATTTTATAGTTGAACTCATGGCTTAGCCAGATCCTTTCAAAATGCAATCCAGTATCTACATCTGTGCTTTTCTAATACACCAACTGTAATCTTGGGAAGCTTGGCAATATCTTGGCTTCTCTGATCATTGCTGTAACAACCAGGTATTAGCAAATAACCTTATTCTAGCAGTCATTTACTGGCAGACTTGAAAGCTACTTGGAATGACAGATTTCTCCTTGTAATACCAGAGTACTATAATCAGCTAAATTCAATTCACAGACATTTCTAAAACAATCCTTCACAAAATCATAATGCAAGGTAAGAGTGGTTTAGATGCACTTTCCTCTACCTTTGTTATTTGCAGAATTTCCTCTTTGGGAATAAGAGGCCTAAACCTTCCATATCTTTTTTCCTAAGTTACAAAATGTGACATGTTAAAGTCTCTAAGTCACCACACACATTTTGAAAAACAGCAGTTACTAGAGAGAAGTAACTCCTAGATCTAAACTGTTCAAGAACAAGACAACTCAGATACACTTCTCAGATGAAAACAAAAATCACAGCACTTAATAAACAGACAGATTTCCCTGAATATGGCCATATATTTGAAGGCCATATTTTAATTCTCAAAAGAAATTAATCTCTGACAACATGCTCTATACTAGTTCAGTCAGACCATGCCACTTATTCTGCTTACGTATCCATAGAGTCTTCCTTTCTTTTGCTGGCTTTTTATTCCACAAAAATGAAAATATAAACTTCCCAAACTATAGCATTTCATTCACAGCAATACTTGCTATTCTGTCAGTGACTCACCAGCCAGAGTACAAATTTACAAATAAATCCTATAAAGAGATTAAATTTCCAATTTTATAACTTTGCCACTCCTGCTTTTTCACTCAATTCATAATTATATGAGTACCTATGCACACATTAAAATGCAAAGAGAAAAAATCAAATAAATAGGGATTATAAAACTAATGTTATTGTATAGATATTGCTTCTTCATGAGACAGTTAAATAAATATGTTTTAATCCTCACCAATGACACATGACATCAACAGAAGTGCCCAACAATATATTTCAGGTCTATGTATGGCCGTTAGTTAAATACAATTTATCTCTTACCTATCTTTCAAATGACGTCCTCAGATAAATATATTCTTCATGTGATAGACAATGTAAATACAAAGGTAAGGGAATTTTTATGGTAACATAGTCTGTGCAAGAAAACATCACCAAAATCTGATGCATGGACCACTTGGTGGATAAGGAGTTGGCTGGGTGGTCACACTCAAAGGGTTGCGGTCAATGGCTTCATGTCCAAGTGTCAACTAGTGAAGAGTGGCATTCCTTGGGGGTTGGTCATGGGACTGGTGCTGCTTAACGTCTTTGTTGGTGAAATAGACAGTGAGATTGAGTGCACCCTCAGCAAGTTTGCTGATGCTACCAACCTGTGTGGTGAGGCGGACATGCTGGAGGGAAGACATACCATCCAGAGGGACCTGGACAGGCTGGAGAGGTGGATCCATGCCAACTTCATGAAATTCAACAAGGTCCTACACCTGGGTTGGGGCAATCCCAAGCACAAACACAGGCTGGGTGGAGAAAGGATCAAGAGCAGCACTGAGGAGAAGGACCTGGGGGTGCTGATGGATGAGAAGCTCAACATGGGCTGGCAATGTGCGCTTGCAGCCCAGAAAGCCAACTGCATCCTGGTCTGCATCAAAAGCGTAGCCAGCAGATCAAAGGAGGTGATTCTTCCCTTTTACTCCACTTTCATGAAACCCCACCTGGAGTACCGCATCCAGCTCTGGAGCCCCTGACATAGGAAAGACATGGACTTGTTAGAGTGGGTGCAGAAGATGGCCACAAAAATAATCAGAGGGCTGGAGCACCTCTCCTATGAAGACAGGCTGAGAGAGTTGGTGCCGTTCAGCCTGGAGAAGAAAAGGCTCCAGGGCGACCTTACAGCAGCCTTCCAGTACCTAAAGGGGGCCTACAGGGAGGTCGGGGAGGGCCTCTATCAGGGAGTGTAGTGATACAATGAGGGTTAATGGTTTTAAACTGAAAGAGGGTAGATTGAGATTAGATATTAGGAAGAAACTCTTTACTGTGACAATGGAGAGACACTGGCATGGGTTGCCCAGGGAAGCTGTGGATGCCCCAGCCCTGGAGGTGTTCAAGGCCAGGCTAGATGGGACTTTGAGCAACCTGGTCTGGTGGGAAGTGTCCCTGCCCATGGCACGAGGGTCGGAACTAGATGATCTTCAAGGTCCCTTCCAACTCCAACCATTCTATGATTCTGTGATTCTGAAAATGAGAGACTTGAATTAAACACACCTCATTCTAGGTATGAGCTAGAATTAACATAGTAAGCCTTTTAAACATGCCCAAGTCTTTTAAATGGATCTAACATTGACTGAAAATAATTTTCAAAATCTAGGACTCTGAAAAAGCCTTTGTATAGAAAGATATTAGATCAGGATCTGTTATCGTCACATTCAAAGTCACCTGGCCAACATAATATACTTAACTTTCAGACAATTAGTTCTATTCTCTGGAAATCTTCCTTGACAGGTCTCATTTTAGAAGTTTCTGTTCCTTGGTGTCACTTTTTTTTCTTCCTGTATTTTGAAATAAGACAAACTAATATTTTCTGTACTTCTTGGTAAAGTTTTAACATCATGGCTTCATATTGTAAGTTTCCTTGGTGATTAATCTATAGCAAACATTAACAAGCTACTATTTTAGGAATTTAAAAATAATTCAAAACTAACTACAATTGTCAAATAATTGAAAAAAAGCATCTTCACCTCCAATTTTAAGCTGTTTTTTCTGCCAGTGAGTATGAATTAATGCAAGTAGAGTTATATAAATATTTAATATCAACAGTAAACAGTATGAAATAAGCAATGACACAAAAACAGGGGCTACATATTAAATGCAAGACAGTAAATGCCTATAGTCAGTGTCTACTGGCTATAGCAGCCACATCTTCATAAGATGTATCCATCCACCTAACCTTCAAGACATGGAGGAAGGGAAGGGCAGATTGTTTGTGTATTGTGTTTATGTAGCAAGCTTTTGGTATTGGGAGGAAAGGGACAGGAATGTTGCAGGGGTGGCCTCTGTGAGCAGAGACAAACCCAGTTCCATCCAGCTCCAAAATGGATCAAATGCTGGCCAAACATGAGCCCATCAGTGACGCCGGTAGTGTCTCTGTGATAACGTATGCAAGAAAGGGTTAAAAAAGCCTGTGCAGCAGCTGTGAGAGATGGAAGTGAGAAAAAACATGACAGAAACAGCTCTGCAGACATCAAGGTCAGTAAAGGAGGTGGAGGAGGTGCTCCAGGCACAGGAGCAGAGATTCCCCTGCAGCCCATGGTGAAGACCATGGTGAAGCATGATGTCCCCCTGCAGCCCACGAAGGACCATACTGGAGCAGCTATCTACACTGCAGCCCACAGAGGAAACTCAGATCTCATTGTATTCTGCGAGACTATAATCTTATAACGCTACCTTTCTGAAAAGAGTCCTACAGTAAAGAAGATTTCCAGGCAGTATCAGAATAATTGAGATGGTTTGAAGATTCTGTACTGGCATTTCTATCAATTATATCTTGCTGGAAGAAAACATTACTGTATATTTCTGCAAAATGTAACCCAAAAATTTGAAGAATTTCAAATACAGATCTAAATTCAAACTTCTAGTCTCACAATGCAGAGAGATCTGCTTGATGTCACAGTTTCTAAAAGATCAAATACAAGGAGGAAAAACCTTCCTCCAGTAAAATGGCAACATACAAGGAGTGAGTAAATTGAAAGCTACAGCCAACGAGGAAGTGCATTTTGACAGGCAGGCCCATAAATCAAGGGTAAAGGAGAGCCTTCTACGATGGTACTTTTCTCACAGCATTCACATGTAACAATGCAACATTACATAATGTTTTTGAATTATTCAGGTTAAAAATGCCCTGACAAAATGTACACATGTTAAACTCTAGAATGTGCTGAAGATGTGCAATTCAATGACCTTCTAAGGAAATACAAGAAACTTTAGCAAACTTCTGTTTTGTTACCTGCTGGCTTATATTGCAGGGTCTTTGTTTCTTCAGTGCATGGATCTGCTATAGTTACTGTCTCAGTAACTTGTGTGTTTAGTATAAGCATGCAAAGGTTCACAGGAAGTTTATATTTATGCCAGTGCTTAAAGTTTTTCTGGTGAAACATAGGCACTTGCACTCTGAGTTCCATATCACTCTTCTTGGGTGATTACTAATTTAGAATTACTGGGAGGTATATCTCACTGTGATCTCTAAATTAGAGCTTCAACAATGTAAGTCATTATGTTTGGTTTTCGTTTTTTAAATATAATTTGAATTTTTGAAAAAACTTAAAATATGTTGTAAAAGAGAGAAAAGGAAAACATATTATTTTCTGAAATACAATAATTTCACCCCTTTATTATATTTCTTCTGAAACAAAAGTTATAACTTTTGATTATGTGTATTTTCACACTCATATTAGTGAACAATATAAACTGCCAACATGGTAATTTGCTGTTTAGAAATAATACTACTAGTCAGTATAAATTTCTAGTGAATGCTTATAATTACAAGTACTCTCTGTGGTGTATGCAGCCCCACTGATGCATAACTTTTCTTAGTGGAAAAATATCGCTTGAACTGCTATAGTTTGAATGAATGCGGACCTATTTTTTCTGAAGTTTCCACCCTTTACTGTTTTTTTTTTTTTTGATTCCTGGTCTACTGTATTGCTTACAGTGTGTTATATATTCAGTTTCAGTGCATTTTCAGGCGCCACAAGCAGTTTCAGAGCATCAGGTGACATGTTGCCATCAAGCCATGTGTCAGGAACAATGAGCTTAAACATCTGAAGGCAGCCCACATCTTGCTCAAGCCTCTCAAGAACCACTGCTGGCAACCTATACCAAAAGAATTAACATCTACTTTAAAAAATGAGCCAAACAGAATGGTTTGTTATCTTGTATTATCTTGTGTACACTCAATACTAAGCCAATAATTTCTCATGTCCCTTGCTTCTCTTGTACATTTTGAGAGCCAAAGCCAATAAAAGTGCCATATGGCCCACATACCAAGTTTATAAAAATACTTTGGTTATTTATTCTGAAGAAAAAGCATTGTGGATGGAATTTGTTTTAGCTCTGAAGTTATTAAGTTCTAAACCAAAGACATTTGAAACTGAAAACATAAAGTTACCAACCTTGTTTCCTACACTCTAATACTGATCAGTCTCGAATACTCTCCAAAACGTGTTTCGGCTCTTTCCTCTAGTGGTTCTTGTAAGGCTTAATGGAAAGCCCATGATGTAATTTGTCTCTCTGTGAGGAATACTTACATTCATCTTTCTCTCTCTTTAAGGAAGTTGTGTCAGCCAGCCAAGTGGATGTTGACATCCTGACATCTCAGAAGCAACGTGGAGGTTGAGCCTCCACTGTGTCCTCACTGTATTGGTACCAAAACTTCAGCATATGTCTCTTCACTGCGCCTGTGGTGCAGTGGCATTTCCTGATTTCAGCAGCTATCTGGGGTGGTAACTACTTAACTTTTTAAAAAAATTTCAAGATTAAAACAGAGAAACATGAAGCAGATTCATAAAGGACTATTTAATTTGGCTACTCATAAACATGACGGTGAATTGTACAGTATTTTGTTCAGTGCCATAACTAGTAACCCCATTCCTGTATTGTAAGTATTTTGTAATTTATCTTAATTCTTCAGGAAATGCCATAACTGCCAACCTCTTGTCAGCTCCTGTTGCACATCCCACTTGCAAAGCACAGTATCTTGTTATGGTGAAATTGAAGGATTAATTTCCTTAGGATATGCAAAATTTTTCTTATAGTCTGTTAAATAAAACTATTACTCTAGAACATTAGCACAGATAAAACAGGTGCAGCCTCACATATAAAACCAAATTATGACCGTGAAAGTATAGTTTTGGTTTACTTTCAATCCTAGCAGGATGTTTTTGCCTGAGATCCAGTGCATAGACTTTAGGGATATAAAACTTACAAGAAAAAATACAGTAGATCTAAAGTAAGATTTTTATGACTACCTTACACACAGAAGTATTACGGTCAGAAAAGTACTTTCTCAAACTTGTTGTATGACCAACTGTCTAATCTCTTTTTCCTTATTAAGGAAATACTGTCAGTCCCTTCAACTTACAGTCTGTTAGGAAAAGATATGTATACATCCATAAACAGATGACAGTAACATGCTGAGAGCTTATTACTTGTATACAGTTCTTTGTTGCAGTGTCAATGGGTAACAACAGTGCTGTAAAAACCTCAAATAATTGAAGGGGAAATTCTAAGTGTAACTACTCAGCAGTGGTAATCTGTGACCAAGGAATGATCTGACACAGAGGGTAAGAAGGCCCATCTGCAGAA
>NW_009661372.1:1427484-1430073 GCF_000708025.1 Charadrius vociferus | reverse complement strand
CGCTCTTGGGATTGGTGCTGTTGCATATATATCTAAGGAATCTGCCTGTGATGCATTTATGCAGACTCCATGTAGAACCACATATGGCATCTGCCCAATGCCCTGTTGATTAATTTTTTCTTTTACATTTAAGCACAAACCTTGTGTTTCATTTGCCTAGGGGGGGCTATCATAAAAATTCCCTAACATAATACAAAATACTGTTCAACTAGACATCATCAACCTACTGTTTAGCTGAATAGAAGACTAATTAAGTCTAGGTAAGGATTTGTAGATTTTGAAGGCAGAAATTTGTTGATTATCAAATTCTGAAGAAAACAGAAGAAACTGAAGTGGAAACATTGTTTGCAGAGATTTTTTTCAACTTTAATACTTTTTAGTTTAATACACATTGAAGAATGAAAATATTTAAGAATATAGAAAAAAGGAGTAGGGGAGGACTTTTCCTGGCCTTTCTCTGCAATGTAAATTTACTGAAGCTGACGCCATTCATGACATTTTTGATTAAAGAAACATCTCCTGATGGAAGTCCATCCACCAAAATTTATTCACCAGGGTAAGCTGAAAAGTTATGAAAATATTAATCCTGTTAGTTATGCATAATGGTTAATCAGTAAACTCAATACTTCTATGAAAATCAGACTGTCTTGGAAAGTCCTACATCTCATGATTTTGGCACCTAATTTTAGGATTCCTTATTGGCAATGTTTATTTCTATAACTTCCTCAAAGAATCTTAAGTCAGAAGTGATGTGTTCCGTGGTTTCATCAGAAATAACTATTTTACGACATTAGACAATGCAACATCAACATTATAATACCAGGATTTTGTCATTTCAGTTGAGGAATGTTGTTTGAATCAAAGTCTACAGCCTTTGAATTAGTAGGATATTGAAAAAAAAATGGTTTAAGTGGAACTTCTGCCTTTGGAGATTTTTCTATATTCAGCTAGAAAAAGGCATAAATTACCTACTCAGACATTGGCAATAATCTTGTTTCAAGTTGGAGGTGGGACAAGGTGACCTCCAGAAGTCCCTTCTAAGAGTGCTTTTATGGTTCCATGGAAAAAGCATCAGGATTTTACTGAGAAGTATTTATTGGTTGCAAGCCTTAATAGAAGATAATGCATTGGGAAAGCATAGAGATGACATAAAAAATATGCTAATATTGAAATACATTGCAAATAGAACATATTAGGCTGATTTATTTTAAAACTCAGTAATTGCAGGCCATTTGTCATGTAAGCAAGCAAGTGGAGAATAAGCTTAATGCATTTCAAATGCAGCAGAATTTCTAAAGCTCATCACAGTTTATTCATAAATATTGCTTCCAGTTAAACAGTAGAGGCTCAAGGATTATTACAATATAGTCTCATGTATGAATAATTAGCTGCATTCACTCATGTCCTCCAACAACTCAAATAGTTTTCTGTATGCAAAAACGGTTAAGTGTGCTCTCTACATACAGATATACTCTGCAAGTATATGTTCATATTAAAAACATGAATTAATATTCAACAACATACTGCTGAAAGTCCTCTAAAATGAATAATTTCAATGATTTTGTCAGTCAAACTCAGCAAGTACAAATCTGGCATCCTGGAAGTCAATGGCAAAATTTTCCATTAATAATTCGACAGGGCCAGGCTGACCTTCAATAATAATCCCTTACTAAAGGGATCACATATTATACTAGGCTCCTATAGACTTCCAGTAAAGACATTTCCAGCACAGGCATCCTAAGGAATATCCTCAAGTGATTTTACTTAACAAAGTCTTGTACTGGTATTGGCTATGATAGAGTTAAATTTATTCATAGTAGCTCGCATGGTTCCATGTTTTGGATTTCAGCTGAAAATAGTGTTGTTAAAACAGATGTTTTAGTTATTGCTGAGTCGTGCTTACACAGCATCAAGGCCTTTTCTGCTTCTCACACTGCCCTGACATCCAGTGGGATGGGAATGCACAACAACTTGGGAGGGACACAGCTGGGACAGTTGACCCCTACTGACCAAAGGAATATCCCATACCATGTAACACCATGCTCAACAATAAGAGCTGAGGGAAGAAGGAGGAAGGGGGAAGGTGTTTGGAGTTACAGTGTTTGTCTTCCCAAGTAACCATTACACATAACAGAGCCCCACTTTCCTGGAAATGTCTAAACACCTGCCTGCTGATGGGAGGCAGTGAATGAATTTGTTGTTTTTCTTTGCTTGCACACACAGCTTTTGCTTTCACTATAAAACTGTCTTTATCTCAACCCATGTGTTTTTTCACTTTTACCCTTTATATTGTCTCCCCCATCCTGCATCACACACATGTGATATAGGGTCACTTTAATTCTTAGCTCCTGTCTCACACGCAAACGTATCTGCTTGTCAAATTCTGAAGCTTCATATTGATATTAAAGTGTAAGAGCCTGTATAAACTTATACAAAATCTACTGCACTAGGGAGCACGGCAAAAGCTCAAAAAGGAGAATACCTTGGGAAAGAAAAGACCCAGTAGAGTAACCAAAAGGTAGAAAGTGTATCTTCAATGTTTGTCTAATTTCATGCAAAGCCAGACATGCATTCACCTGAATGATCACC
>NW_009661372.1:1410526-1427427 GCF_000708025.1 Charadrius vociferus | reverse complement strand
ATTAACACTTGAAACAAAAAGTTCCATTAACATAGAACAATGTTATTACAACAGAATAACTGTTTTGAGTCTTACTGTGACTTTTAATATAATATCTAATGTTTCAATTTTAAGTTACTCATCCTGGAAAACAAACAGATGTAAAATACCATTGTCAGTTTTGTTGACAAACAGAAGGCCAGCTATGAAGGGAAGGACAAAAATCAATTTTGGGTGTCTCTGTCAGCTAGTATGTGTGTGTCATTCTATTCTTTAATTATATGCTGTTTCTGCTGCAGCATTTCTGCCTTACTTTAGGAAACTTTCTAATTGCCTTACGTTGGCAGATTTTAAAAACACATCATTGCTTTAGACCTTCAAATTCTTTGGTACTTCACAAATCTGAATACTTTTGCCATTTCATAGAATTCTGTAAAATTTATCCACTGATATTTTTAAAATAAATTTGGGATAACAATCCCCTTTAGACTACAACAACAAATGGTCATACTGACAAAAGCGATGTGGATACTGATGACTACAGCAACTTCAGGTCTGGACTAGTTTCTGGAAATGTTATCTCTCCAGTATAATTAAAGGTTCAGCTGCTTATCAATAATATTCACTCCCTCGGCCTCAGACTACAATCCCTTTCACATTCACATATACCTAAGACAATAGTGCTCTTAATTACAGGGTAATAATGCCTTCTTTAAAGGAGTTACCAAACTGTATCTAAACAGCAGTCCTAGAAATTCTCTGCTAAGAACTCTGCTAAGCAGAATTAACTTGACATCCACGCTTATTCTGTAAACAGCTTTCCCCGTCTCCCTCCCTGCCCCCCCCCAAATTTTAAGATATAGGACCTACTTCAGTAAAGAAAAGTAATTTTCTATCTTCAGCTCATGGGTCAACATGTCTTTGAGGGTAATTGCACAAGGCTTGCAAAAATCATCAGAATGACGCCAATTTATTAAAATAAAGGGTCCTTCTTTTCATTCTTTTCATTGTTTTGTGAGTTGAACTAGTCCAAACTCAGTGTTAGCAAGCTAAAGTAATAACATCTTTGTCAGTTTAAATGAGTAGTACTTCTATTACAATAGCTACTTTCTTTTTCAATTAATTTAGATCTTATTTAAATGATAAAAACCCCAGCTATTCCTTGTACCATATGAGCAGAAGGAGACATCATTTAAGTTTATACAGGGGCCTTTCACACTTATAGCAGTACAGTTCTATTATTAAGCAAAAAATACCTCCATATTTAAATTTTTCTGAAATTTGTAACGTGGCAGGAGTTGCTTTAGAAATTATTGTCAATTGACAAATGAAAGCAAGAAAGTTCCATAGGGTATATTTGAATTTATACTATAATATCTCTACAGTTCTCACATTACCAAAGGACAAGAGCAAAGCTTCACTGAAGTACATCCCTTTACTTTGTTTGCATATGGTTTTCTGTCTGAAGGTGATCAGAGAATAACATGAATTTCATGAGATAACATGAAATGTATTAAAAACAACCAATGCAGCACATTTTGCTTCATTCAGATACACTACTGGAAGTCATTAGTAATATTTGGGTGATCCTTTCTTCCTACATGTGCCTGAAGCTGAGCCAAAGAATTAAATTCTTAATTGTTCAAACTGAAACTTTGAGGAGAACATTCAATGCTTTATGTTAAATTTTAATAGTCATAATGTTGTTCTAGTCTGAACTTACCTACTGTGTTGCTATGAAAGAGGGTCTTTTGTGACCCAGGAGTGAGGCAAAGTTGAAGAAAAGCGCATGAATTGGGAAAACCTTTGTTTTTGTGATTATTTCACTACATCTGGGAAACGTGAACAAAGATTCTGCTGGAATTTCATTTTCTGCAGGTAGTAGTTTTATTTATGCATTCTCAAACAATTATTTAATTTATGAAAATGGAAAGATTATTTTTGTTCAAAAATGTTTCAAATGAAGCAATTCTCAAAATTAGTTTTGTTAATTTGGAAGAGAAGCCTGTGTTAAAATAGATCTTTGAGACCCTCAGAGTTGGCACTGTATTGATATAGTGCTATATAACACATGAATTAATCCTTTAGAAAAATTGGACTTAATACAGTTTTAACCCATCTTTTGACTTTTTTGTCATAAATCAATTGCACGGTGAAATGTCTGTCATGTAGAAAAACATTTATAAACTCATTTAGATAATTACATTTAACCTTTTAATCCTATATTACATTGTGGGTGCAGCATCAGAGGATATATCTGAAGACGGGGATTTCAAAACATTGAGAACATTTAAACTCAATAATAAATTTAGTTCCTAAAAAAAATCCCCTGAAAGGAAAAATTTTCTAGACGTACATATAAAATAACTTAAAGAGATAGTTGTTGCTGACCATTTGTGAGAACAGAGGAGTCTTTACAGCTGAAATAACTACAGTGAAGTTGCCAAACTGTCAAGCACTATCTAACGTAACTTTAATCCAATCCCAAAAAACTAAGGTCATCAGTGTTTGTGCATATGACGAAAGAACATCTCCCTTTGAATGTGTCATAAAGCACTCAACAATGAACATACATTTGAGAAATCATGGAAAAAATTCTGAGTTGTTATCACAAAATTAGAATGTAATCACAAGTATATCTATAGACAGACAGTTTTCATTAAAAAAACAAAAAGCCAGTGTTTAAACTTTATGTCTTTTTCACAAACAGTCTATCTTAATCTGCTTAAAATACTTCAAAGCTGTAGAAGAAAGCACAAGCCATTCAGTGAAACGGTAGATCAGCTGGTCTCATGCAAATGCAACCATGCAAAAATATTAGAAATCAGAATAATGCCAGTTCCCAGCTGCTGGGCTTAAATAAAGTTGCTACCCAAGAAAATAGGGAGTATAAGAAGTATGAAACCCAGGAGGACATTTCTAAATATTATTGACTCAAGATACATCATCACTAGAAAAGTTAAAATTTTGTCTTTATTAAGCTAAATTACTCTTTTTTTGTTTGTTTGTTTGTGTTTGAAAAAAATTCAGTCAAGAAATTGCAAGTGAGAGGGCTGTGGTAGATGTCCTGAAATAACAGAAATAGCCAGAGGTGACAAGAGGTTGTTCCTTTTACTGAGCTGTGAAATTGCTTGAAATCTAGTCCATGAATCATCAGGGAGAAGTTAGGCTTATTGGTCTTTCTCTTTGGTTGAAATTTGCAAGTATAATTTAAAAAGATAGATTAGGAGTATTAGACTGCTTGCAGGGTTACAAGCTGCTGCCCGTTAAAACATGAGATAACAGTACAAGCCTGTCTCGTTCCCTGCCTCGTTCCTCCTTCAGTTGTGCGATGCCTGTTTCTGAGATAAAAAGTATCTCAGACTATTGGTTTATTAAGGTCATCTTCTACCCAGCAATGCCAGTTACACCTTCAACCTTGACACCTATCTGAGCATCCGATCCTGAATGTGAAGGGTGTAAATAGTGAAGGCTTGGAAGAGAGGTGGAAGGACCAGATTCAGGATTTTGCATCTGAGGTCCTAATAATGTTAAATGATGCACTTGGGTTCTTTCATTACAATAATCAGCAAAAAACATCAGTAAGTTCATGTATCCTTTACTGTTTGATAATTATATAAATAAGAGAAACTGAATGAGATTTCTCAAACTAATATGCTTTTTATCAATGTGATTACACAACTACACCAACCACTGCACATAGATTTGTGTCTTCTGCTTTTTAAACTAAACCAATGAAATGCTATTTTGCATAATTTTGAGTCATTTAAACATAAGCTGCTAAATCACACTGATGCTCCTAGCCCTTGATCTATTAAATGCTTATTTGCATTTACATAGCAATTAATTACACCTATAACTATATACTCATGTATTTCTGTGAAAGAACAACATTTTAATTAGCTGTTCCATGTTTGCAGTAATAGGTTTCTTAATTTTTCTTTTAAATATCGAGTACTTTTTTTGTCTGTTGGGGTGTGTATAGAAAAAAAAGTAAATGTTTTGTTCATCCAGCAGAATGTTAACAATAACAGCATACAAAATGGATATGTAAACTCTCCAAACAATTCATTTCAAAAGACTTTTTTTTTCTACTGTAGTGCCAGAGCATGAAATCAGAATTCAGTTTTTCTCATCTGTCATTGTCCTACAAGATGAAGAATCTTTGTAGTGATTCTTTTTTACATAAGAACACACACAAATTCAGGAAAATCATATTTAACTGAAAATTCGTTATAGAATTCATGTTACCTACACTATTCTTGTCCTACAAATTCCTTCTGAAAACTCACTCCTACTAACATACTTGCAAGAAACCACTAATAGTAGTGAAAGAGGAAGAGAGACAGAAATTAAATTACATTTGGAAAAAAACCAACAGCATCTTGCTTATTAATTTTTAAAAATACAAGTAGTGCTACCATGAGGGGATTTTGGTTGTTCTGTTGTTGGTGTGTGTCGTCGTGTCCCCCCCTCCCCCCCTAGTTGCAGTCAGAAAAAAATATCCTGATAAGATACTTCTGCTAGCCTCATAGAAGCTAGCTTGTTAGGATATAATAGAACAGTTGCTTATCATATCTATATATTTTCTATTTTCAGCTTATACTTCCAGGCTTGGGACTACAACTTGCCTCATCTCATGTGGTTCCCAAGCCTACCCACTCTCTTACTGAAGACAACTTTGAAAAATTACCAAGAGCAGAAAGCAAAAGACTTGATGTGGATAATAATCTTCATAGCTATAACCAAAATTACTCCACCAGCAGAGAAGCAAAGTCTGTCCATGTGCAGAATTGTGTCTTCCAGACTTTCCCAACACATTAATTGCTTCTCCCTTTTCTCTCAACTCTTTACCGGCGTTTTACACTCCTTCTTATGCCTGTCTCCACTCTATCTCCTTTTTGGATGAGTAAGTGGCAGTGTGTCCTGTGATAGATTTAAATTAATGAGTTTTTTGGCCAACTAGCGCACAGGGCTTCTGCCTCTTTCAAGTGATGACAACAGACTCAAGCATGAGGGAAGTATTACTTTGAGTTCCTCTTGAACCCACTTGCTGATTTCCATAAGATAAGAAAAAACTTAATAACACACTTTCAGTGAGAATTGTTTATTTAGTTATCAAGAAGATGAAAGAGTATGATTGCATAAACCTTGCTTCTTCAGGAGGACAGACTAAGAAGAATCTTCCTCTGATGAGGAATTTTTTGTTTTGTCAGTCAAGGAAAAATTAGTAACAACAGCTTTAAATTTTTTTCATTTCCATTTTGAATCACTTTAACATGAAAGTGAGTTGCAGAAAGAAGGAACTGAAGAGAGAATTGAAGTGGAGGTCCTCAAGGTCCCTAACCAAGTATTTAACTAGATGTCTTTCTCAGCTGTGCAAATTAGCCCACCAAAACTTTGCATTGCAGTTGCTAGATTCATTACAGTAAATTATTAACACCAGGGAGGATTTTGGCTGGCAGCGGTGACAATGAGCTATAGCAATGCTTGAAATACTCAGGCCACCAGACAACAGAATTGCTTTTGCAGGATTAACCTATTAAAGAGCCTGTTTAAAACTGGGTCAAGTATCCTGCGTGCTTTAGTCAAAGTAGTGGTGTAATTTGCCTTGACACAATGCATTTAAACTTTTTAATCTGTAACTCCTTTAATTCTCACTTCAGACTAACTAAAAGTGAAGCAGTAAATAATTCATTGATGATATATTCTTCAATGTATCAATATGATTATTAAAAGCTCTATGGCTTAGTATCTATAGTAAAACTGAAGTAATCATGAAAACAACCAGCCATGTTTAGTAGAGTTATAAATGCATTATGATGGTACATAAGAGATTTCACAAGTTAGTCTAGCTTTCATGCTGGACCACCTGATTTAACAAGCATGTACCTACTTTCCAGTTTTAAAATTTGCTTATTTGAAATTTAAAACTAACATTACAACAATGTTTCCAGCCATGAAAAATGTGAAGCAACAACATCCAAATGTTTAAAAATACATTCTTCAACACTATGAATACAATATTTCCTAAATGCTGTAAATCTACTTTAGAATATGCTTTCTAATAATCCCATTTTCCTACAGGATTTGCTTCAATTCTTACGAAGTAAGCACATGACCACTCAGCAAGACTCATTTGTTTCCCATTATTATATCTTTGAATGCCAAACAGCTTTACAAATACATGACAAACTAAAGTTAATGTAAGTCTTTATCTTCAATGAATAAAATGCAAATGTAAATGTTTACAGAACTTTTCACTAGCTATAGATACAATTATGCTGAGTTGTAGGACAAGTACCAAAGTCATAATAAGCAGGTATTGGTCATATTCTACTTTAAATTGACAGATTCCACAAAGCTTCACTAAACTGAGGTGCCTTTCTGTGAAATCAGAAACAAGCTGAATATTCCCAGTAAAGGGATCAAAATTTGGTCACGACAGTAAAACTTTTCAAATGCAGCTTGTCCCAGCTGGAGATCTAAGGTATGGTAACGAACCCTTTATTCCATGGCATACACTGTTTAGATTATGTAAAGTGACTCATGTTGCAAAATATTGAATTTAATAATCTTTATTATTAAAATATTATTTGTTTTTTAAAATAGTTTCTCTTCCACCACTAAACCAACAAGATGTATGTAGTTGGTATTCCAGATTTTTTTAAAGTAATTTTTTTAGCTAGCTTTGGGACTTAACAATTTACAGATCAGCGCATCATCATCTGTTTCAGATTTTAGAATAATGGTTCTTTTTATCTATGTTAACAGTGCTTCCAAACAATAAAAACTCCCCTCACCTATCTGGATAATTACACCTTTAATCATTCTTCTGCCAAAATAATTTGAATGCACTTTAATAAATATTTGTTAGACTGAAAGCATAAGTGTGGAAATATGAATTTACAGAAGCAAAAATAAGGATTTTTGATTTTCATTCTCCCTTTCTTGTTAGACTATTGTTAGCCTTGTTTCTTCATCAGGAAAACCAACCAAGATTTAATTTTTATATTTACACACACTATCTTGCATAATGCTTCAAGACCCCCTTTTCAGCCCAGAAAAGTCCCTTTATGGGAAATGTGACTGGATGCCTTCATTGGAAAAGAAAATTTAGTAAATTCATGTTACAAAGGACTTGCTAACCACAAAGAGCTTTATGAAGACTCAGTTACAGTCAACCTTATTGGATTCCCACTAATACTAGTGACTTATTATAGTTAATCATGACTGCTATGCATACACTTTATAAACTAAAATATTAGAGTCACCAGAAATACAGTATTTTATCATTAGAGTTGAAACAGTTAGAAAACTCTGAGGATGGTGATCAATGGTTTTTACTCGGGCTGGCAGACTGTCAAGTGTGCAGTAAGGTTTTATATTGATACAAGAAAAACTTTTTTCACAGTGAGAACAACCAGTTGCTAGAACTACCTTCCCAGGGACGTGGTAGAGTCCTTGTCACTGGAGGATTTCAAGATGTGAAAGGGTGCTAGATGGTCTCATGTAGGCTTCCTTTCCCACAAAAAGTTGGATCAGAAGATTTTTTGAGGTCCCTTCCAACTTGTGCTGTTCTATGATTCTATGAACACTCCTAAAATGGCTTCAAGAACTGACGACTACCAGTGAAACAGATGCTCCTGCTCTGTCTTGTAACAGATCCGTAGTTGTCAGTCTTCCTGGAAGACAAATCTGAGCAAGTCTCAAACTGACCTTGACACAGCATGGCAAAGGGTAGTGCAAAGCACCTGAAGACCTGCATTCTCCTGGAAAAGGGAGCTTTTTACATGTCAAAGTATTGCTGACTGAAGAGAAGACAACCTCCATTTTACTGTTTTAGATTTTATGATTTATGACCCAATATTTTCAGTGCCATGAAATCATCTAGCCTGTGGCTGCCTTTTCCTCTTTGTTCACTTCTATCCCTTTCTCCAGTACACCATAAATCTATGAACAATAGCACAGCAAACAACAGTCCAATTCTGTATCTCTTAAGGATTCATATGACAATATAAAGACCTAGAATATGCAGATCTGCAAAGTTTCTTGCTGTCTTACTCTACCAGAATGGACATAGAGTAGCTAAAGGACCAATACGGCCTCTAGTGTTTAAGGTTTTGTATTCATAAACACTGAAAAGTTATTTAAGGATATTTCAATTAGTGCTGTAAATAAAACCATGAACACTTAACTGAAGCAATCAAAAAAATATGAAAATCGGGCAGCATTTTTTTTTGCTGAGTTTTAGAAATGAAAACATTAATCACAGGAAACCTGTTGTTAAAATGTCTTTTCAAGATAATAAACATCAACTTAGGAACCCCTAGAGTTTCAGTGCTTACTTTTAATCACAAGTATTGTATAGTCTTTCCTTGAGCTCGATCAGCTTGGTTTGGGTATTTTTGTTCATGACGTTCAGATGGCATTGTCAGTCTTTTCCAGACCATATGATTTATCTCCATTAGTGATAGTTTGCTAGGCACAAAACCTAGTACTTGCTACTAGTTGAAGCAAAACATGCAATTCAGCATGACGAGATCATAGCAAATATGAAATCAAGACCATTTCTGTAACATATTTGAAAGCAATAATAATTAACTCCTAAGCTTTCTAAATATGCACTAAAAAGAAAATTTTTTGTTAAATAACAATACTAAGAATTTGATAAAAGTAAGGTGCCAAAAGGATAGGTACAAAAACGTGAGTTTATATGAGAAAGAAAAGACTTAAAAAAAAAAAAGAAAGAAAAAAAGAAAAGAAAAAGGGAGAGAGAAACAGCTAGCATGGCACTAACTGAAGTAATTGCCAACAGAGCCAGAAGCACCTTGTAAATAACAGATTTTTGAAACATTGATAGCTATTTAAAAATCAATCTGGAAGAAAGTGACACTAAATAAATGAAACCTGTTCTAAGCAGGATAACCAAGGCTAACATTCACAATTGAACAAAACATGCGGTTTAGATGCATTTTCAGGTTATCCAGTAGTGTTAATAAATGAAGCGTAACATAACAGAATGAAAGGAGTATGAATAAATGATATTGCTATCAGACACTCAATAACAACCAAAAAAAACCCCTTAAGTTGTAGGAAATTTAAAAATAATGGAGAGGAAAAAAATCAAAGATACTACAAAATTTCTCATGGCCACCTGAAGCAACGACAAGCAGAATCAGCTGCCTGACAGTTTCATGCAGAGGACATTGCTTTTGGCAGCATCTCATGCTTGGAAGAGGCAGAAAAACAGCTGCTTAAGAATTTTTTTACAAAGCCAAGTATTGTAATGCAAAATGAATAGTTCAAAAATATACTACTATTTTCTCATGGCTAGGTGCAAAGACATTTGTTGAATATGGGAAACACAGATCAAGGTCTTTATTTGCCGTGAAATAGAAGCAGATGGGGGGTCTCATTCAATGTACCCAATGCCAAATTTGGAAGGACGCTTACAATGGATAACATTGTCACCATCAAGGATACTACTGACAGTCCTATTTGACACATTTAATTCCCCATGGGAGTGTTACCCTATTGCAAAAGATCTCACTAAATTATTTCCTTTCTTTTTAAAAAAACCCAACAGTATCTTTCCCCAGCTAAAAGTGAGTATCTATGCACACAGGGACAAATGAGAAGAATAGGGAAGACTTGTTTTAAATATCCCAGTTTAGATGAGTAGGGGTTGGGGTCGGGGAAAATCAGTTAGCAGGTTAGACAACTATAGAAAAGTGAAATAGATGATTACTACTTTATGTGGGAGGTTAAGCAATATGAGATGTACAGTCTTAATTACAGAGAAATTAATGTCAGGATGACAGGACAGAAGAAGGGAGCATGTCTAGTCTCATTCCTATAAAAGGAACTCTTTACAAAAATATACTGAGTTCTACAAACGGAGCAGTGGATACTGGTTTGTACAAAAGATGTTATTGTATGCTTCTTTAACATAAACAGAGATCAGTAGAGATCAATTAAGTAAAATGGATATCCACAAGTCCATGGGTCCTCATGGGATGCATCTATGAGTACTGAGGGAGCTGGTGAAAGTGATTGCTGGGCCACTCTCCATCATCTTTGAAAGGTCCGGGAGAACAGGCAAGGTGCCTGAGGACTGGAGGAAAAGAAAGGGCAAGAAGTGTGACCTGGGAAACTACAGGCTGGTCAGCCTCATCTCCATCCCTGGAAACATTCTGGAATGTCTCGTCCTGGGCAACATCTCCAAGCATCTTGAAGAAAAGAAGGTTATTGAAAAGAAGGTTCTTGAAAAGTAGTCAACATGGATTCACCAAGGGGAAGTTGTGTCTGATTAATCTGATAACCTTCTAATATGGCGTGACTGGATGGGTGGATGAGGGGAGGGCAGTGGATGCTGTCTACCTTGACTTCAGCAAGGCTTTCAACATTGTCTCCCACATCGTACTCATGGGCAAGCTTCGGAAGTGTGGGTTAGATGAGTGGACAGTGCGGTGGATTGAACAGTGGCTGGCAGATAGAGCGCAGAGAGTTGTGGTTAGTGGTGCAGAGTCTAGTTGGAGGTCAGTAACGAGTGGTGTTCCTCAGGGGTCAGTACTGGGCCCAGTCCTGTTCAATATATTCATCGATGACCTGGATGAACGGACAGAGTGTACCATCCGCAAGTTTGCTGATGACAGAAAACTGGGCGGGGTGGCTGACATACCGGAAGGCTGGGCTGCCATTCAGCGTGACCTGGACAGGCTGGAGAACTGGGTGGAGAGAAACCTGATGAAATTCAACAAGGGCAATTATAGGGTACTGCATCTGGGGAGGAATAACCCCATGCACCAGTACAGGTTGGGGGCTGACCTGCTGGAGAGCAGCTGTGTGGAAAGGGACCTGGGAGTCCTGGTGGACAACAGGATGACCATGAGCCAGCAATGCGCCCTGTTGGCCAAGAAGGCCAATGGCATCCTGGGGTGCATCAAGAAGAGTGTGGCCAGCAGGTCGAGGGAGGTCATCCTCCCCCTCTACTCTGCCCTGGTGAGGCTGTATCTGGAGTATTGTGTCCAGTTCTGGGCTCCCCAGTTCAAGAAGGACAGAGAACTGCTGGAGAGGGTCTAGCAAAGGGTTACAAAGATGATTGGGGACTGGATCATCTTTCTTATGAGGAAAAGCTGAGGGACTTGGGTCTTTTTAGTCTCGAGAAAAGACGACTGAAGGGGGATCTTACTTATAAATACTTAAAGGGAAGGTGCCAAGTAGATGTGAACAGTCTTTTTTCAGCAGAGCCCAGTGATAGAACAAGAGGTAATGGGCACAAACTTGAACATAGGAAGTTCCATCTTAACGTGAGGAAGATCTTTACTTTGAGGGTGGCAGAGCACTGGAACAAGCTGCCCAGAGAGGTTGTGGAGTCTCCCACTCTGGAGACATTCAAAACCCTCCTGGACGCCGTCCTGTGCAACCTGCTGTAGGTGACCCTGCTCTGGCGGTGGGGTTGGACTAGATGATCTTCAGAGGTCCCTTCCAATCCTGACCATTCTGTGATTCTGTGAAATATAAGAAAAACTTATTTTTAAGAAAGTGGTTTCGACTCTAGCTTCAAATTTCCCATACAAATTTTCCAGTGGAGTTATGTATTCCTACACATTTCATCTTACGGGTGCTGTCTTTCCAAAATAATTTTCTTAGACTGTCTATGTAGGTAATAGTAATCTGTAACCTGATGTCCACAGAGTCCTGTAAGTCTGTGGGGTACTTCCAGTTGTAAGCTTTCTTTGTATAAAGGCTGTATAAAAACCATCTGGATACTTCTTTCCTGTATTAAATTTTGCTGGTGTCAGTGGTGGGTTAGTCAAACAAAATATCATATTTTTGGCCCCAAGTATTTTTTGCCTTGATTTCCATCCCTTCTGATTTTTCATTGCAAGTTTTTACAGATGTAATGTATTATACAAATTATTTTCTAAGCTATGACTTTCGTCAATACCATCAAAAAGAGATGCTCGCCAGGGTAGGTGTTCCTCTGAAATAATTTTTACATCAGTTTGAATTACTTACAGCTTTGATGACAGAACTGGAATTTTTTAGTATTGATTACAGTATAGTACACAATTTGAGAATTTTACAGCTATGTAAGTTAGCTTAACCATAGTTAGCTTTTTGACAGAGTAATTACACTGGAAAAAGAAAATGCAGGTGGTACACTGAGTTAGAGCAAAAGCAAACTAACATATTAATGTATTAACATTTACTGTAAAAAAAGCATGTAGATTCCAAACCTCAAGTTAGAAAATACTGGAGAGGAAGGCCCGTGCTTCTGTAGGCATGTAGCATGGTAGACTGCTTGGATAGGGATTGTTATAACACTTAGTAAATTTTGGTACTGTGTCCTTCCTGGACTCCCATTTGGTGTTACCCATCCTTGCGTGGTAAACTGCTGGGAGTAACAAGGGTATAACTGTTATTTTACACGGTCAAATATGGTTTCACCTCAGTTCACTTGGGTCAGTTGCTATCTGGTGAACAATTTGAGTCCCTGTCATACTGGAATGTATTTAGGTCTGTGACCCATCTTGTTGCTGACTTCTTAACTTATTGAGTTTCACAGTGTTTAGATCACTGAAATATAAACTGGAAACTATGTAGGGACAAGAACAACTTTTGCTAGTATGCTGTTTAGTAGAAAAATAATGTTTATGGCTGAGACTCCAAGCATTACCACATACAATGAAAATAATTCATGTTTAATACATGCAAGAAAGTGCTAATCTAAGGAATAAATTGAATCAAGGATTTATGAAGTTTGATGGATTGGGCCATTCTGCAGGTGATGCCTTCTAAAGAGACAGTGTTTCTAGCTGTATGATTCTTCATGTAAACTGATGAGGTTTGTATGCAGAAGATATGAGAAAACACTAGAAGAGGTAGAAACACTGAAACCCAGAAATAATTCTTTCTGTCAACATAATCTCACTGATCAAATCAACAAAAATAAGTATGTAATATATTTCTTTCATTACTAAGTATGCTAGCAAATGTTCAGCCAAAGATACAATGGGAAATGTGGCTGCTGTAGAGTAGCCAGGTTGAACAGAAAAGAACAATTCTTCCTTCTTTAATGTTTCCAAGTCACCCTTTGATTACCAGAAAAACAAGTTGACTTTCCGTTTCTGTATAGTTTATGAAATATTTAGGTCTTCAGTTCTTTGGTAAAGCTGTAATGAAGTTACAGTGTTAAGAGTTAATGTCACAGTCGAAGAAATATTAAAAATATGTGAGCTAAAAAGGGAACTTTTAAATCAAAGTAGGCATTTTTAGAACAGTTAAGTTATGATATTGCTGAAGTTTATAGTCAACAACATCAAGTAGGAAAATCTAAACAATTAAAATAAAATAATAGAACTAAAATGGAAATTAGCTGCTTAGGCACTCTGTGTAAGTACTGCTGGATATTTTTACTGACAGCTGTATGACCAATCCATTGTACTGAATAAAACCTTCATTTGTCACAGAGGGGGAAGTCAATCCTCTCCTGCTTCTTGTGATTTGGTGTTGGATATGCACACCTGTATTCCTATGTTTTTCATATTTCCCGATTTTCTTCAGGCATTGAATGATAACAGCACATATGTATCAATGAAAGCTATTACGCAATATAGTAGTAAAATATAGGGTCTTTGTTCACATTGTATGCTGCAGTTTTTATAGGCTTTGTAACTTAATTGCTCTAATATTTTGTGGCTGTCTTATAGGGATCAACATCCTGTTTTTTGTTGTTTTCCTTGTACATAATCGAGCTTGCTTCTGTAAGTAGGATGTGTCAAAAATGAAAATTAAAAACGGACACTGCAGTATTTATGTTAAGGATTGGTACAATAAATTAATCTTTCACCTTCCTCTCACCTCAGATTTCAAATTCCCTCTTTCTTTGCTTTCCACAAACCCTTCCCTCGTGCTTGTAATCTTTGGCTCCTGGCAAACTCATTATGCCCTCAACTCAAGATTTGAGAAGGCACTTTTTTCTCTCAGTGATAACTCTTTTACCATGCCTAGTACGTACAATGAAAAGGAAGCAATCTCTACAGTACTATAGCACAAGCTGCACCCCTAATAAAACTAAAATATGTTTTCTATGGGTTAATTAATCATGTGACATCATCCATGCCATGATATTCTGAAATTTTGCTTCATGGAATAATTAGAAGGAAATATTAAGAAAGGAGAAGGGAGTACAACTTAATTTTATATCACGTATATGACTGACACCTCATATTGCAGTCATGTACAAAACAACCCTAAAGAAAATAACTCACGAAATTAAAAGATCATTTTTGCAGTTTCAGTACATTTGAAAATGTAATATTCTACTTGAATTTCATGCGCCAAAGCCAGGGTGTGGACTACAATATGCTATTCTAATAAACGATCTGAAACAACTATAGATATTAAAGGAGTGATACATGTCAGTGCCCAACAGTAAATAGCTAATATGCTGAGGTGAATTAGATATAGTGTGCATATATGTGTATATAAGCATACATCACTTAGATGCTAGGTTTTAGAATGTCACTGAAAACATTCATTACTTAATGCATGTTGCCTTTATGTATCTTTCCACGTGGCAAATTGCAATGAGTATTGTGAAGTGCATCTGTAGCCTCTATGATCTCACCGCCCTGCCTATCAGCATGCTTCCAGCTCTTACTGAAAGACCAAATTTGTAACAAGCAGGAAGTAGATTAACTGTACACAATTGGACATGTCTTTCACCAATGCAGTATAATTTAACATCAAGTATCAAAAGACTCAAAATTAATCCACAAAACAGTAAACAACTGTGATGGAATACAGATTTTAGGAATTATATCAAATTTCCATATTAAAAAGTGTATTTCTGCACAGGTTACTGCCTTAGAAATAATTTATAATTTTTTTTTTTTTTTTAAATCTGATGTTTTTCACAGACATACCAACTTAACTGTATGTTACAGCAGGACGATGACATGATTAATGCACAGTATTGAATGCTCAGAAGAAGAATGGAACATATGCTCAAATAAATGTGCATTATAACTTGGAAAAGCTTTATTAAAGCCCTTAATAGTGCTCTACTAACCAAGTAGTCTGTTTTATTCTCTGTGTGTCAATTTGCATTACCAAACACAGCTAAGTTCATTGATGGACCTGAAATAAGAAATTAAGGTTTCTCTTGCATGGAATGGAATCTATACTCATTAAAAAAATAAAATAAAATAAAAAAATCAGATCTTTGCTAGATCTTTTCTTTTTCTGGCCAAAGTACTCTAGATTAAAACACTTTGGAAAAGGGCCTAAAATATGAAGAGGGGTTAGGGGGAAGATCTGCATCTTAAAAGTATTGTCACTCATCAGCTATCTCTACCTTCCCTTTTTAGGGGAAAAACCCCACTCAGGAATAGATGTCTCTTTATAGATTTGTCTGAAGTAAATCTTCTCTCCCTGCAAATAAGGTATGCACACCCAAGCAAAGTGAAAATCAAATATAAAAATTAATAGCTACTACAGAGAGATGTGTAGGATGATAGGTGTTAGTATGAACTAAATATATGCCTGATAACATGCAATTAAAAGTCTAGTTTGGGGTTATTGGGGTTGATGCACAGTGCTTAAAGAATTTCTCAGGATTCTGAACAACAAGCAAAACCCCCTGCTGTCTATTTTTACTGTGTTACAGCAATAACTTCTTTTCACATGTATATTATTTGAAGAGACACTTTAATCCTGATTTTGAAGAGACACTTTAATCCTGATTTTGAAGAAATTTCACAAAGAAATGCCCCCAAAACATTGTGGACAGCACAGAGTAACAGTCATACTTTAAGAAAGTCTGTTTTTCGAAGTGGGTTCAGAGAAAGCATTTGCAACTTCTGCTGTATCCAAACCTCTACTATTACCTTCAACATGAAAAAAAAGTCAGAAACATTCCAGAATTTCAACCTGTTTTCCTCCCACTGAAAGCACTAGTGCCATGCATGAGCAAACACCAGTACATTTTGGCTATTGGTAAGAAAGCAAGGAAGGTTTGTTTATGAATAAGCATTATACTTAATATGAAAAACTTGGGAAAAAAATCTCAGTTGCAATACTAATACTATCCAAATTCACATACATTTCAATGACTAATGGAGCATTGCTACAACCAGAATCATAATGTTTATTTGTTCAAGTCCTTGTCTGAAGATACTGCTGTCTTCAGTAAATACCAAAACATTAAGTTTTGCAGAATATTCACCCAGAAATAAATTTTTATTTGAAATATTTGTAGTGAAAAGTTGATTCTATAGGTCAGTGGAACAGGAGGCAAATGCACCGTATTATCCTTATATCCACTTTAAAGTTATTTTCATAAGGTTAACATTTAAACAAGTATGTCAATTATTTATAAGGTGATTTTGCCCAATATGAGAAAAACCAACTAAAGTCCAAAATAACAAGCATTTTTGCAGCACCAATGTGTTTCATGAACAGATCACAAATGACAAAGAAAGCTTCATTTTGTGAACCAATTGCCTGCTCTAAATAGGTCAGG
This sequence comes from Charadrius vociferus, assembly GCF_000708025.1. NCBI lineage: Eukaryota > Metazoa > Chordata > Aves > Charadriiformes > Charadriidae > Charadrius > Charadrius vociferus. The sequence goes on along the minus strand of NW_009661372.1, from coordinate 1,410,914 downwards.
CAGATCTGGTCACAAGTCCCAGCAGCTGTTCCCTAGTACTTGAATGAAAAACATAATATTCTCAATCTAGACATAAATGATGGCTGACTTCAGGACTATACAATCGAGCTAGACTTTCACGTGTGCAATACTTATAAGTACCGCTTAAAAAATTCAGTGTCTAAGCCAATCCATCCTTGAATGTCTGCAGTTATTTGTAGGGCAGGCAAATGCTCAGGTATCAAGATACAAGTAATTAATTATAGACTCCTTTAACTGAAGCCAAACCCGGGTTCTCATTTTGCATTTTGATGACTTTTATTTGGGGGTGGGGAGAGCCTCCTGCACATTTTTGAACTACTACCAGTTAGCAGTTTAAAGTGAAAAGCAAAACATACTTTCCTCTTTC
>NW_009661372.1:1384732-1410489 GCF_000708025.1 Charadrius vociferus | reverse complement strand
TACCTGCAAACATAAAAGATAGACTACAAAAGTAATTATGTATTTAATATGAATGAAGAGCTGGGGAGAAGCTATGAAAATAACAAAGTATTCAAGCAACAGGCTTTTCAGAAAGCTAATTATTATGATAGATTATATTTAATTATACCATGATGTATAAAAACTACTTTAATTTTGTACTATAGCTTCTTCCCCTACCCCCACATCGAAGTTTGCTAAACACCATCATTCCCACACTGAAGTCAGAAGGTTACACAGAGCTATTCACTACCATTTTAGCATAAGCAGCAAGGTTAGAGTAGACCTGCATTTCCCCAAGGGATTCACGTAGTCTAAATACGTGGCTTTTTGTTCTGGATTTGAGATTATTGCTCATAACCAGTCTGCCCTGCTGGACTGCAGTTCTGAATTTATTGTATGCCCTCAAGAAAAGATTTTTGTTTTCCAAGGGGTCACTGCTGTTGCTGTTATGCCACAACAGAGAAGAAAAGGGTGGCATTATCTGCTAAACAGGCATGCTGATTTGGATTGACATCACTCTGTAGTTATAAAATACATAATTTACTTTATATCAGCAACTTTTACTGTTACGAAAGCAAACAAGGCCAACAATGACAGGCACTGAAATGGATATAGGAAACTGCAAAGCTTCAAGGTATAATAGTATTTGTACAAAGCTGCTTGGTAGAAGTTGTCTTTAATTCATTGTCCTGCAAGTTCACTGTGTTATCGATTAAGACCACATAACTTTATTGCCAAGGCAAAAAAGGTCAGTGGTGTATATCAATATATTTTTTTTAAATTTCTGTGTATGGTGAAAGCTACAGTTTGTATAATTATTTCTGTAATGAGAGGAGATGAATTAAACTACACATACTATGAAAGAGTTCTTCCATATTCTGACTAGGCTCACAAAAAAAGACCAAAGTCAAACCCCGGGTATTTTAATTGTATGGGTGACTTCAGTTAGATTTCTGACTTAAGCTTGCATCTAGCAAGATGCAGGTCTGCAACTACATACAGGAATGGTGCCAGTGCTTTAACTGAACGAGAAAGCAAACCATTTTCAGCCAAATAAAGATTACTCATGTGGTTGGAGTATGGTGCAAGAGCACAAAGATTATTGCCTCCTCTCCCCATCTTCCACTCCACATTACACCCTTGGAAACCAGCCTTGTAAAGGTATGGTATTTTATGGGTGAAGAATCAACCCTCAGCAGAGAATCCACCATTATAGTTGCCATATATCAAAAGATGACTTTCCTGAACTGTGAATTGGAAGATACTATGATTAAAATACATGATTGTCTTACATGTCATGCACCTAAGTTAATAAAGATGTAGGACAGCAAGTTTCGTATAACCTGTACACAGACACAAAATTCACATCCAAGTACTATTTATTACTCTGAAACCCTTAGACAACACCTCCAGCCAACTTAAGGTAAAAGTTACAGATCACTCCATTACACCAGCCAAAAGCGGCAGCAGAAATAAAAGCAATATCAAAGTGCTTTTCTGATGACAACTAGTTGTTTACCTGAACACACTGCCAGACCCTTCTGCTCCAGCTGGCCATTGATTCTGCCCTGTCTTTCACTGCAGAATTTTTTCCTCTGGTTGCAGTCTTTCCACAGATGGTCTGTTCCAATGAAACAGTAAAACCATTTCAAGTTCCCAGCAAGGCACACACCATAATACTTGTTTAAATTTTATTTCATTAATATTATTATATATTTGTTTTCTTTTTTTTTCTGCAGGATGTATCTATAGAAACGTAAATAGTGAGAGATGCCTCACCACACACATAACCTCACTTTTATTTTTTCTATTCTTAATGTATTAATGTAGTACTACTGAGGTCCTTAAATTAACAGCTTAAAACAAATCCAACAAGCTGTGGAGAACCAATACCAGACGCGATTTTGTCTCGACATTGCTACTGTGCCGCCATCTCCTGGGAGGACCATCTTCTCCACGGTTTTGGAAGCAACGACCTCATGTGCCTGCGCAGGGACCAAGGGCACGAAAAGAGCAGGAAGAGGCCTGCAGGACAGCAGCACTTCCAGTCGATCTGCACATAAGCGCGATCCCTATGTAAAGGGAGCACGCGCCTTTTGGCGCCCTCTTTTCTTTTCTCCGCTTCGTCTCCTGTGTTGTTCCTCCTCGCCTCCCTGCTGCGTGCCACCCCCCCGCCCCCCACGGACCCCAGACTCTATGAAGCGTGTAATGATTGAAGACTTCGGACAGAATCTGCAGAAAAACTGTTGAACTCAGAGTGGTAGTAGCGAGCTTTCTCCCTCTTTCCTTATTTTCTTCCTTTACCTCCTTTTCTTTTCCTCCCTTTACCTTCCCTTCACCTTTCCTCCGCGCTTTATCCTTTGTTAAAAGTATTAAGTAAAAGGTTGTACGACATTTGACTGACTTTAGAGTCTTAATCTCGTCCTTGGGATTATTTTTAACGAAACCTTTCCCGATACTGGATCAGGACACAAGCACACAGGATTCAGCAGTTGTATTAGTATATACTCAACAATAAACTGAACTAATGGCTTTACATTATAAGTCTATCCTCATAAAATATAGTGTCTTCAATATTGCTTCTTAATCGAAAGAGAATTATGTCAGTATTTGTTTCTGCACTGTTTGCTTTGCTCGAGTGCACCCTAACTACTCATTGCCAACTTGAGACCCAGGAATGGCATAAAAATAAATGTCTGCTTGCGGATGAAAGATAGAGCTTGGCTTTTGAAAACAGTTAGCACTTGCAGAACACAGAAGTGTGCAAACAGTAATTCTCATAATTGTCCTATAAGTTAGGTAAATATTGTTTGATAGAGCAGAGAGAATGAATACCAAGATATCTTTCCTCACATTCGTTTTCCCGTGTTTACATTTTTTCCTGTCAATCTCTAGCACAGTTTGATAAGCCCTTAAAATTAAACTTATTTCATGAGAAGATAATTAACTAATGGAAATTCTCTTGAATTTCATTTGAGAGTTTTTTATGAGAAAATAAACTTCAGAGATATCATGTCTTGAATTACTAAGTGCTTAATTATGAGTTTTAAAATAAGAACTGAAAGTAGTGTCAGGCAGGAATGAAAAGTCAGCATATTAAAGTAATAGAACATTGAAAACATTATTGTTTTCTAACGTCTGTCTCCTGTTTTTGTCATGTCTGTGATTTTTATTCTACCTCTTTGCTCCTTTTCCCCTCCTCCCCCCTTTTCCCTTCTTGCTCTCTTGCCCTCCCCCCTTTCCATTCTTGCTTTGTGAGTTGTCTCTGAATGCTGAAATAAATTTATATTGCCAACTGAAGGACATTTCTCTGGGTTTGGAGTGTAAGCACTGCTGAAACAGTTTGAAATGTGAAGGGGAAAAAAAAAACCCAAAAATAATCAAGAAACCTAACCTTTACCTTTTGAGCCGGATGCAGCTTCAAGATCATTTTATTAAACTGAAACACTGGATATACATGAATTTTTAAAATCCACTTTTTTTTTTTTGAATCCACTTGTACGTTTGAAAGCTGTGTTGATTTGCAGCATTTACAGAGATCCAAGCTAATTACTGTAGGAAGTAATTGATATAGCTGGCAATGGTATAATGAATGACACTTGAATTTTTCAGGGACGTGAAGCGTGAGTTAAGTGGTTTTGAATGTATTGACAGCCTCAGATAACCGAAGATAAGATGACAAAAAGAGAATACACAGAGCTATATGGAAAATTTTCCTCCCTTTTACCTGCTAGTGTTCATTAGACCAGTACTGGATAAATTATTTTCTTGCCCATTTAGTCTTTGGCTTTTCAAAACTGTTAACACGGGTGACTGAAAAGGTTGTGCTGACATCCATTAATTCTGGAAAGAATTCTAGTGTGATTTTTCTCCTTTCTACAAGCCAATGAGGAATTTAGCAAATGTTTGGATGTAATACATTCAATTAAAATTCAACAATGAACAAATTAATGTCTTCTGATGATCTTCACTACTTTATTATATTTTTCTTTTTAAAATTTTCCAAATAGGTCTTAAAACAAACTGTTCACATAATTCCTGTATAGTGTCTACACCCTTCTGTATATTTTATAAAGGCAATAGAAAAAAACATGAAAAAACCCAAGAACTTGTTAATTTCTGTCCCCTTGTACTCAGTACTGGTGAGGCCTCACCTGGAATACTGTGTTCAGTTTTGGATCCCTCACTACAAGAAAGACATTGAGGTGCTGGAGCATGTCCAGAGAAGGGCTACAAAGCTGGTGAGAGGTCTATTGCACAAGTCTTATGAGGAGCAGCTGATGGAACTGGGGTTGTGTAGCCTGGAGAAAAGGAGGCTGAGGGGAGACCTTAATGCTCTCTACAACTACCTGAAAGGAAGTTGTAGCAAGGTGGGGGTCAAGTTCTTCTCCCAGGTAACTAGCAATAAGACAAGAGGAAATGGCCTCAAGTTGCAACAGGGAAGGTTTAGGATGGATATTAAAAAAAAAATTAATCACAGAAAGTGTTGTTAAGCATTGGAACAGGCTGTCCAGGGAAGTGGTGCAGTTGCCATCCCTGGAGGTATTCAAAAGACATGTAGACATTGCGCTTAAGGACATGGGTTAGGACTTGGCAGTCTTAGTTTGATGGTTGGACTTGATGATCTTAAAGGTCCCTTCCAACCTAGACCATTCTATGATTCTATGATAGTAACTGAACATTAGTTCATCGCATAAAAATAAAATGATTGAGTAGGAATGGAGGGAAAAAATGTTTCTACTCTATATTTATGTAGACAAATGCCATAGTGCATTCTCAGAAAATGTATGAAAACAAAAAAAGATCTGATGTAGGTTTTTACTGGTGGTATTTTGAAATATTTAGCATCAAAAAGCCTGACAAACTGGAAAAGCAAAGCAGAGAGAGCAACAGAATATCAACAAATTTGAATTTGTGTGTGTATATATATATGTACACAAAAATATACACACACATATGTAATAATATGCTGAGGCCAATCTTACGTTAATCATATACTAATTAGTAACAGCTTACAGCATGAAAACACGATCACTAGTTTTAGCTCCCGTGAATACATGACAATAGGCAGAATTAATGGTGACTTAAGAATACCTCTCTAAGGTAATCAAGAAATGCCATAAGTTTCACATCACCAAGACTAGGTTTACTTTGCAAGAGTGAGCTACAGTTATAAGGAAAAAACCCCAAAACATTAGGGAAGCCTTTGACAATATAGTGACAGCTTATGCATTCACTGCAAGATAAAATTATTCCCATCTTTCATCTAAAAATGTTACTTAGTGATGGCATTCAAAAAGAAAGGGCTTGCAGCAAGCTCAAAATGGAAGTGAAATTTTATTCCCTTCACTTTGCTACACTGAGCCAGAGATTGTGCAGGAAGAAACAACAAAAGGAGGTAACAGCAGCAGAGAAACAATGAATGCTCAGCTGTTTTGTCATTAGCATAAAATCATTTGTAGAAACAAGTCTTGGTCAGGTTTTGAGGCTTAAACATTTTTTTTTTAATGGAAAACAAACTTGTTCCTTTACCTGTCCCAAACTTAGCCACTTTCTTTTTTTTTTTTTGGTTTGTTTTCTTTTAATAAATTTGTGGCTTCAGATTACAAGTCACGAACATACTCTAAGGCATCCAAACAGAGAATTGTGTCATGAAGGTCTGGAGATAAACTGTGCTTTTTTTATAAGATGGCAGAAGGCCATATTCAGTAGAATTTCTGAGTACAGAAAATTCAAGAATCAGTAACGTAATGAAAAGAACTTGGGAAAAAATATAAAAAATATGCAACTCAAGCTAATTAGAAGCACAAAGCAATATTTTTATTCTTCGACTCTGTAAACAGGCAGGCACAGTAGAAAAAAATGTTCTTTAAATATGTCATTCAATAGCTATTTTAATTTTATTTTTTTATTTATTTTTAAATATGATGATATTCTTGCATTATGGGAGAATGGAAACATACTTCCTTTACCAGGGAAGACAATACTAATAAAGTCAAAAGCATAACTCTGCTCTCTGCCTCTCTGGTCTAGCTATTTAAATAAGTCTTGAACTAAGAAAAATACAGTACACTGAAAGTGTGGTAGCATGGCGTCCTTGTTTAGGAGGGTGACACTCTAACTAACCCTATGCCAGTAAATCTCACTTTTCATATGAAGTCTGTGCAAATGGGCAGGTGAAGGAAGGATGACAGAAAATTGTTATTGGATTCAACGGAGGGCTTTCATGGCCACAGATGCTGCAAGTTTCAACCTACAAACACAAAAAAAGGTTCGCTATACAAATGTGAGACCACCTACTGGGATATGAAATACAAATAAGGCAAGATACTGTAATTAATTTGCCTGGCTTTTTTCAATATATTACTGTAAAATCTATCTTTAAAGAAATTGCTAGTGTGAGAACTCTTTGTTAGTCAGTAAGGGGATTTCAGTGTTTGAACTGGGGAAGACAGCTCTCATGATTGCAAGGTGAAACAACACTTCTCAGATAATTTGAAAAGCACACCAGTGTGTGAGCATAACTCAGGCATAATCGAATTAGTGTTTGCTAACAGTGTGCTTCAGCACATGAGACAATAGATATTTTGTTCTGCAAGACTTGAAATAGCTCTGTGTTCCTTGCAGCAGCAATATACTAGTTTTCTATTATGACTGAAATTCCCATGTTAAATTTGATTGCTGCTCTTTCTAACAGAATTTCCCTGCTACAATCATGACCTGTGTCAGATGTTTCAAAAGATGAGCATAAGTTTACTGACTGCAATTAGAAATAACCAGCCCACAGAGAAAGTTAATTTCTATGCATTGCCAGTGAGAGGTGGCTTTATTCCCAGACACACAGCATACGCAAAAAGATAAGGCAGAAGAGCAGACAAACTTGTATGTAATTTCAGAATATACATCCCCTAGCAGAACGCTCACATTGCCTCACAGGGCTCAACTCACTTTAAGACAACACACATGCGAATCACCAACCCTTTTCCTTGAACTCTCCCTGTGCGTTCCCATATTGCTGTGTTTGCCAGCAGTGGTATTCATGCACCCAAACAATGAGCTAGATTTGAGGACTAATCTGCCTGAGAGGTTTCTTTATGTTTTTTTATCAGCTTAGTTTGTGCCCAAATCAATTCCCTATCAAGCTTACCCAGCAGCTGGCAACATACAATTATGTCAGTGCAAAGCAACTGTGGAACCTCAGAGGCCCAATCTCTATTTATAACCAAAGAAAAGTAACACCATTTAAAAGCTGACCTCACTCTATTGACTACAAGATAAAAAAATAGCCATTCTAAAATGGATGCCTTCTCATGGACTATGTGAATGAGTCTCACTCTCTCTATAAACTTCTCTCCCTCTTTTTTTGGACTCTGGGTGTTCAACTTTATAAAAGGTAAGCAAGGGTCACACCCCTATTTCATTGAAAAGTGCATTTCCACTTATTAAAGAAAAAGTTTCCTTCTGATTTATCTGGATGGCATCTTATTTTTGAATTATAAGAATGAGTCAACAGGAGTACAAAGTTTACAGGTGTTCATTACCCTGTAAAAAATTGGAGAGATTAAAATACTTTGTTCAACAATTAAATTGTAATTGTTGTATGAGGATGACTTTTGAAAAGGCCTGTTTTTTCTCTCCTACTCACCAATTCTGTCAAAAAAGCTGGCAAAGGTTTTCCCAATTTGTCTTTAGAAGACTAAGGTATTATGGTTTAATAATTATTGTTTCCTCTGACAAAACATACCACTGCTTCTTGTGCTATTTCAAAGACTTTTCAGGTTATTTTGTCAGTCTTCCTTTACTTTATATGCAAAGATAATTCTCCCAATGTTTCTCCTCTCCTTCCTTCACTCTTTGCCTAACAGCCCTACAATTTTCTGGTAAGAGTACGCCTTCTAGAGCCAATTCACTGTAGAGGACATTCTGGTATTCTTTTAGCTTTTCCAAATCTTACAGCCATTGTGCCAAAATGCTTTCATATAAACAGTGGTTTAGAACTAGTCTGACTTGCGAAAACCAGGAAAGGCAAATACCATAATTAATTTTACAATAATACAATTAATTTTTTAATCCATTTATAAGGGACGCTGTAATGTAAGATATATTTTTTTTAAAGTAATGTGACCTTGGTGTAGCTCAATCCTGAGGAAGGTATCCCACTGCCAGACATCATTACTTTCACTTGGTACCTTCTGAAGATCAAAAAGCAACTTAAGTGTCTCCAAGGTATAATTATACCTTATGCCCAGCTTGTAGATCACTTCCTTGTATATACACCCAGTTCCCAAGCCACTCAGCTCCACGGCATTTATTCTGTTCTTCAACTGTTAATAGAAGTTAGGGTCAATTAATTATTTTTGCAGATGTTGCCCTCATGCACAGGAGAAGGGTTTAAGACATAAGAGAGACTACAACAGCTTCCAGTCAAGGGCACCTGTGTCATGACAGCTAGCTAATTATCATGTAGCTATCCATGTCATTTTCCACCTGATCAAGGGAGGGTTTTAGGTTAGTATTGAATAAAACCCTCCTGACCTTGTAATGGTCATACCTGTAATACACGTGAATGTTAGTCACGTATGTCGTAGAAGCAGAACAATTATCAGCTATTTCCTGAAGCAGCAAGAATAAATATAAGCTATAAACAGTACTAACACCATAGATCCAATATTCCTAAAAAAATTTTCCCTAACCACACTTCAACTTTCAGGGAAAGAAGCATGTAGTATGTTTGCTCTAAAGATGACATTCTTTGTGGTACCTCAAATGCTTCATAACTCTTAAGGTAATTATAAATTGTCTGCTAAGGCTGATAGACGGTGTCTTAGATGATACATTTGAATGCTACCCTTCAGAAGTCTTTTGATCACAGAGATTTACTTTAACAGAGCTGAAAGACTATCATTGAGTCTTAGCTGATCACCTTATCCAGAACTTTGAGAAGACATACAGAAAGTGAATAGTTTCTGATTTACTGCAGAAAGCCACACATAAGCTGTCTTCTGAAGCAGTAGGAGAAAAAACAGACAGCATCTGGGTAAATGGAAAGAACAAACTCAGTGTTTATTTCAGAAAAAAAAGCTCTTGGACACAAACGTGTACCCTTGTATAGTGTATTGTCCCTTAGAGTTGCACATTACTCGTTCCTTTGTTCTGTGAAAATAACTGGCATAGTTCATGTAACAAAAATCTGCTTCAAGGCCAGATTTCTAACTTCATTGCTGTTCTCAGTTGAATAACATCTTATTCCACAGAAAGGCCTACTGCAGAAAATAAGATTATCCATTTAGTCTGGCAAACAGGAGTCAGGACACTGGAATCTCTCACTTGTTAGTTGTGTGAATACTACATTCTTCTAATTTATACTGTTTTTATTTAGTAAATCTATGCATAAAATTAAAAGGTAAGCAGAAAATAATATATTTTTTTTTTAATGCATCATATGTATTGAAGTTTAACTTCCTATATTTGGACATGATTTTCTACATAGAGGTATATAGATAGTCTCATGTTTCTCTACATGTTAGAAAACAATATTATAAAAAATTTATTCTATTAAGAAAATCCCCAAAAGACTTGTAGATTTGAACATTTTCCTAAGAGAATACAAAATTCATCATTGATATTTACAGACTTTGATAAATGCATTTTCTTATTACCCTAGTTTGTATGGCATTTATATTTTGAAGCAATTTTGTGGAAAACATAAGACCATGCCATCATTATTCAGGAAGTTTCCCTACTGAGAGTCACATAGCCAAGAGTTTTTAGCAGGAATAAGCAAGAGTTATTCATCATGCAACTAAAAGAAAGTGAAAGTAAGAATTTTCAGATTTATGTGAAAACCACAGTACAATTACTGCAGATTGGAAAACTGCCAGCATATGCACTGAGCAGCTCCTCTATAAACATGATCTTTCAGGAAATAAGTATTCAGACATTAGATCATCTGAAGTAATTACCATCATTAACAAACTTCTGCTTTCTCAAACAATCATTAATTTACATGAAAGCTTTGATACATATAGAAACTTTCCTAGTGTATTCTCCAAAAATGCACCAGTTTATATTTGCATTTCAAAAAAAAATGTGTTACTTCATTTTGGAGAAGTATCAAAGAAAATTTTTAAAATCGATAAATACATGCACAAAATATTGATTTTTAGCAACATTTTTAGTAAGGAGCTAAACTGGCTTGCTTTCAAATCACAGTTCTATCACTAAAGCAACAGCAATGAATAAATAATGTTCACTTCTCACTGAGAAACATAAGATATTTCAAGTAAAAAAAAAAAAATCCAAATTCTTTTTCTTCATATGCATAAATAGCAGTAGGAGTTCCAAATAATTTATAACAAAACCACTTGCCAAGTAAATAAGGTAGACATGGTGGTGTTCAATATCAGCAAACACATCAGGATTTTGACATATTTTGAATGTCACCCTGCCACCGCAAAACAGTACTTTAGGAATATGTGTATTTTTTTCAAACACAATTTTAGATATTTCATTGCTAGCAACAGTGATAATTTAATACAGAACCACTGACAGAGTACATGTGGCATCAAAAATTTGCAGTATCTCTGCAAAAGCAAAATATAGGAGTAATTAAGATGATGACACACTCTTCAATGTTCCATGTTGTAACAATATCATTTGAGGTACTAAATATTTTATTTACAATTCTTTGAAACCAGGTACACTACAAGCAACAACTTTTTATTATTCTGTTATGTTTCCAAGTTTAATTGGCTCCCTTCTCTTCTACATCTTTCTCTCCTTGTCCTCATTAAAAACAATGTCATTTAACAGTCATCTGTGTTCCACTTCCCTGCTTATGAAAACTGGTTTTGGAAAGTATTGGAAGTATTTACTCATATACACTTAGCTTACAGTTTTATGACAAATAGTTTGTAATCCTAACAGTTGCCATTGTTCTGGTGACTATAAAAACAATCTGGGAGCTGCCAGTGGAGCTAACACATCTTTGAATTTTTTTTTTTCATCCATGCTTTTTTGAGAAGCGAAGAGCATCCTTTTTTGGTTCAATACATTAGATAACTATGCAACAAATTATTCACATGTTTTTTTAAAGAGGAATTGGATTCTTATTTTCTCTGCACTCCAAAACAGATGGCAACACAGCTTTTAACTTGTATATTTTGATGTGTGTCAGTGTGATGACTTGGCAGAACAGAGTTTGTGGTAGGTAATGTGAAATTTATCAAGAACAAACTTCAAAACTGGTTCAGATACTATGTCTCTCTGCCATTACCAGTGCCAATTCTGTTTTCAAATATATTTTTAAATAGATTTCTTCCTTTTCACTGCAAACAAATAAAACCTAGCAGAAACCCTGAAGCAAAATACTTAAAAAACCTCAGTAAATATAGATGAAATTGATGCAAACTGCTGTAAATGCACAAATTAAGTTACACCTGAAAAACAAAAACAATCTCAAAGTAAATAGCCTTTTTTGCAATTAGTATCACGGAAGAATAACTTCAGGACTTGAAAATTCACCTTCCCTAAGGCCTCTTTTCATGCACCTCCTTGTAGTAGGCTGTCAGAGTAGAACTGGAGAATATTTGTATCTTTTTGCTGACCCCAAAGAGCACAGAATGAACAGTTTCTCATTTTAGGCATATTGGATGCATGTATAGAATTGCATAACAAAGTACAAGAAATTGTATGTTTTTTGAGGATTATTTACTCAACAAAATTTTCTTGAAAATAGTTTAGGTAAGTCAGGTACATGTTCTTCTAAAATACTGTTGTTTTAAAAAATACACAAAAGCAACTGATAATTTTCACTTTTGACTACTTTAAAGTTTCAGTTAATCAAGTAAACTTTTAATACCTTTTGTCAAAGTTCAAATTGTCAAGATAAACGTAGGCCCCAATACCTGCTCAGCCTTTCAGTCTACTAATGGAAAGATAAGCTGCATATTCACTTTCTTTATTCACTTTTTTTTTTTTTGGTTTTCTACCCTTTATCCATAGTAGTCCATGACCATCACTGTTCAAAGAGAAAGCTTAATAGTATATTAATCTGCAATAGTAAAATATCCCAATAACTTAACATGGGCACAACCTAGCAGGGCTCACAAAAAGGGGTAGAATAAAGAGCCAGTCCTCAAGTCTGTTTCATGAAAGTCAAGTCTGCCTGTTGTTTTCATATTATTCACCAGTCTACTATTATTTGTCAGAGTACTGCTTTCATTCCAACCTTATAAATTTCTTGGACAATTTTAATAGTAATATTTCCTTTATATTCTTATCCCCTTTATGGAATCTACAGCTGGGAGTTCTCCTGTAGCAAACTTACAGACTACTCAAAGCTGTGGAAAAGATGAGGGAAGGAGGTGTTCCTTGGAAACACAAATATTTCTTAAGCCTGCAGCTAAAAGAACAAATGTCGGGCCAGCTGGCTGGTCCAACTTCATTAAGTTAATCAGGTAAAAACTTAACAGAAAAGTTGTTGAACCTTTAAGAGCAAGACGAATATTAGCAGAGGGAGAACAGCATAACCACAGCTTCATATTCTATGAATGAACTAAAGACACTACCATGTCACATGTGGACACTCCTCACCTCTTTCAAACAGTCAGGAATACAAAACTTAGGGAGTAGGGAAAAGAAAGGAGCATTTTATTCTCAAGATGACTTTGCTAATCATCAGAAAAATTAGGAGAGTATTGCTGTTACCAGACTTTGAGAGAAAAATACTCTTACTGAAAGTAGGTGACTGCGTAGGTAACTGTGCATATGTTAATACTAACTGGAAAGGGAGCTGAACCCAGGAGACATCTTAGCGTAAAAAAAAAATACTTATCACCAGACAAGTCATTTGTTCCCCCTCCAAATATTCTTCTAAATTATTATATAGGATTGTTTTCAAAGCAATTTGGAAGTTAAAATACAATGAATCTTCAGCCTTGAGAACAAAAAGTTTCACAATAGTTTTTCCATCCCACCATTTAAGTAAAAAATTTCCAAAAATCTTCATGTTTTTAAACACAGGTGAATGTGCAGTGGCTTGTAAACCACGTCTCAGTAAAATATCTTACGTCTCACAAGATAAGCTCATGATTTTATTAAAAAATGTGCAACACAGAGTTATCATCCTATGCAACTTCGCATAAGAAAATTTAACTGCAGATAATTTATCACGCTGGAAGAGTTGTAGGTCTTTTTATCAATCCAGAAAAGATTTATCTCTTTCATTTCAGTGGTAAGGAAAAAAGGGTTACTTAGAAAAAAAACCCAAAAGGTGGCTAATAGAGATTTGCTTTAGGGACAGGCAGAGAGAAAGCGATCTGTAATGAAACCAATTTTGTTAGTTTACTGAAATGTCAGGTACTGATGAATTAGGGTTTCTTATCACAGATTTAATATTTTCACCTACTATCAAAATTCAGGGAAAACAACTCCCTGCTTCTGTGTCTCAACTACATGATCGGTTATCAAGCCATGCATTTACCATGTGTTTTCTTTGCTGGCTAGAGTCAATACTGTAGGTTACTGTCTGTCAGTTCATACCGAAGCTTATTTTCTATGTTGCATAGAAAAGCTGTTGCATGGAAAAGCTGTTGCATGGAAAAGCTGTTGCATAGAAACCTATTTTAAGCATATACTTTACTTCTCACGTTGTAGTTTGGGGCTGCGAAAACACATCTCAGAAAAAGACATAGTCTTGATAATAACATAACAACTGAAGAACTTAATTTGGTAGCGTATACCAGAGACATTTCATGTGGAAACTACTGTTATCACCTAATATAAAAGTTCATATAAATTTATTAATTTTGCTGACTATGCTAGTTCGGTTTAATTCTTTTTTTTTTTTTCTTCCCCCCTTTATCACATTATAGAGGATGGCATATTTTCATTATGGAATAGACTCCTTGGCAAGGCAAAGCAAATATCACATTCTATCAACACTTCCCATACTTTCCCCATTTCCATACCACTGCTTATTTTTTCATTGTCTTTTTTTTCCTCTCCACCACAGCACAAGGACAAAAGCAGTTTCAGTTCCTTCAAGAGTGTATTTACTTGAAACCGTAATGAGTGAAGAAGCAATTCCCGTCTGCCACAGCAGTACTTTACACTTTTACCTGCATTGAGAGTTTCACTGTTCTTTCTGCGAGATGTGCTGAGAAGCCCCCCCCACTGCACAATGATTGCATTGCTGATTTTAACTATGTGTTCAAAACTGCTTAAAAATGAAGAAAGAAGGCAAATTCACAGAATAAAATACCAATCCAACACGTATCATTTTGCAGGGAATAAAAATCCCCTAGCAGAATGATTGTAGGAGGAGACGTAATATTTCATCTGAATGTTACGGTTCTTGTCCAGACTCTATTTAAAACAAAACAAACACTAATTGTCCTATTCATTGGTGTAAGTGTCGATCAGAAGACTGGTATTGTCTCAACATTGTCATCAGTGACTAGACCCCAAAATCCGGACTAAAGTCTTGACATGAATTTGCAGTGGCTTGCTGAGCTGGCTGTTATCAGACGTGGAAACGTTGGAGAAAGGACCGAGGTGCAAGCAGTGTCGTTACCATGGTACAAAGGTACAAACAGTGTCGTTACCTGGTACAAATCTATTTTACTGAAGCAACAAAACAAAGAAAACCATATAGCTGCTGTTGAAGAAGATGGATTGCACTGGCTGTGCCAGCACGGATGAAGAAATCTTGAACCTCAGTTGAACTTCCCTCATTATAATGTCATTATAATATAAAAACACACCTAGTGGTAAGAAGCCACCTGCCTCCAAAGCTGACCATGCCTCAGACACTCCTCTCTGGGCATGCGTGGAAGCCTTACTCCAGACAGGCAGAGATTGGCACCTTTCCACGGGACAGAGGTGGAGTGGAGGTGGGTCCAAGGAGGAACAAAGTGTGCTACCTAGCATAAAAGATGGTTCCTTAGTAACCAAATTTTGAAAGTCTTCCCTACCGAGAGATCATGATAATCGAAGAAGAAGCAGCGGAATGCATTCTGGATTCAGGACCATAGAGATGCCTGTGGACCCATGGTGGTACTTATTATCCTCTTTCCACCCCTTTTTACCTCATCTTTCCTATTATTCTTCCTTTCTATCGCATGCCACTTTACGGGCAAAACCAATAAAGTAATTGTGTGTTGAAAGCATAACTCTGTGGGCTTGATGCCATTTCTTTTTGCACTTCGGGATCACAGCTGAAACGAACCATCATGCATCCACCGAGGAGTGGACCGTGACAATTTGTTACTAGGTTTGGTATCAAGATAAGTCTGTCTCCTGAATTTTGTTAAACCCAAATCCTCAAAAAAAAAAAAAAAAAAATACTAGGAAAAGCTAATTTCACATCACTATCTTAAACTAAATGGTGAAGTAGAATTTGCAAACTCTCCCATTGAAAGGCAAACAGCTGTGAGGGGATCACCTGGATTTAGGACGAGCGCAGAAAGTCAAGCACATGCAATGGGTGCATTAAGCACTGTCTATGCACACTGATTGCATCCAGAAATCCAATATGTGAAAACAAATTCACCAACAAACGTGCTTGTACGCACAAACAATCTATGATTTGTCAGATTGTCATATATAATTTGTCTGGAATAGAAATTACTAACAGCAAAAAAAACCATTAGAAACACCGGAACAAGTGCGGCAATGGAAAAATGTGGCATCATTCTGTTCTTGAGTAACAAAAAAAACCTGTCAGGTTTTCAGAGCCATCTTTGATAATAGAATTAGAGCAAGAAGGTCTGTCTAATACATAGAAACCCTAAGCAAGTAATGAAATGTCTTTTCAAGAACTTGAAATAACTGCTAAGACTAAGCATATGAAAAAAATGCACAAAAAATGCCTAAGTTTACGTTAGCATTTTAGTTTACGCATTACATAATCTTAAGAACTGCAAACTCTTCACATCCTTATCTCTACAATTAATGATTTGTGTTTAGTCAAGAGCCTTTGTAGCAAGCAAAGAGAAGCAAAATAAATAAAAGAACATTTGTTACTGTATCAATACAATACAGAATTATCGTAAGCAGGGGACATGGCTTGCAAATACTTGTGTTTCTGTCTATGTCAAGTACTGCATTTTAAAATAGGGAAGTGATGAGAACATTCTTCTCTGTACTTTTTTTTCAACCAAAATAATCAAAGTGAAACTTTGCTTACTTCCTAGAGAAATGCTATTTTGATCAGTTTTCTGGTGTAAAAAATTAAAACATAGCTTATTAGAAAAAGTTTGTAAATACCCCACGATAGGTATATACATTTACACTGTCTTGTTATCAAAAGATATCTGACTGTTATCTGACATTATCTAAATTTTCTTAGCTTCACATACTTTTAACATTTGGCCACTACCTTGTTTCCTTTCATATGAGAGCTAACCCAGGAAACAAAACACTGTTCTGCAACAAAACAAGATTAAAGAATAGAACCAGAGCTGTAATATTCAGAAAACATATGCCAACAAAAGCGGTAAGAATTAAGTGGACAATTTGAATTCAATTAATAGTATATAGTAAGTAATAGAAAGAGCTGGATGTGTTGCCCAATTATTTAAGAGTATGGAATCCCCATCTTCCACAGCTCCTCACAGGCATTCTTGTTAGTTAGGATCGTAGAGCCAAAGTATGAGCAGAAATTTGTAATTTTTTCTTTTCAGAAGCAGTTCCATAGTGCCTGCAGGATTTTAGAAGAATAGGTGGCTCTAACAACAGGTCTGCAGGTGTTTAAATGCAATATTCCTACCACTCCCCTCTTAAAGGAAAAAAGTTGGGGTGCAGTAGTTTGAAAAATGTGCTGTTAGCAGAACTAATACAACAAAGATTACAAAAGTGATTCCTAAGGATTTATATCCTTTATCACTTACAATTTTGCCTCTGTTCAATGATAAAAACCTATTTCTCCTATCCTCTGATACTTCTCAGGTACAAATGAGTTCACACAAAACACATAAAGACCATGTACGAAAAAGGAATGGAAATAGAGAAAGCCTTTTAACACATTATCTTTTAGAAATGTCCACATTACCTAAAATAGAAAGTTTTACTGGTTAATAACTAAGGACAAAATAGGAGGAACTGCACATCAGTTCTACTTCTCACCATTATGCCATTAAATACAATTTTTTCATTGTTTGTAAAAAATTAAACTTCAAACTGTTAAGCTACCAACAGAAACTTTTTTTTTTTTTTAATCTGCTCCCTTTCACTCCTCCAGTTTTTCTTTTTTCATTACTTATCCATACTCTGTTCCCTTGCTTTGCTCATGCACTTTCTGAAACAGGTGAAAGTTAGTATCTGGTTTAACAACAAGTGGGGTAGTCCTGTACTTCATCAGTCTTCTACTTCCAACACATTCTCTTTCTTCAGCTGCACATATGCTAGCAATTATTCTGGCAGGATCATCTTCTAGATGTATTTAAACCCCTGCCAGTTTTCTTTATCACTGATGTGTTAACTGAGCTCTAAAACAGGAATATTATGTGAAATGTATCATAAGAGCAAACAACCAAAAGTTCACAGTTAATTAAGAAATATCAATCCATTTCCTCATAGGTCTCTAATGTACTTCAAGTCATCGGCCTCTGTTGTCAAAGAGTTTATTGGAGAACCTAGCAAGAACCTAGTGCTAGAGTCTTGTTCCAACTTAATTCTTCCTGAATTTGTATAAAAATGGCTTCAACAAGTTATCCAACTTGAGATTAAAACATGCATGCTATGCAGCTTCTTTACACTGTATCACGGGATGGCTACTCAATTGAGTAATCTTTTATTGCCTTATCCAAACTTGGTTTTCTTATTATTTTTCTAAAACTGTTAACTTTTAATTAAGTTTCACACAGTTGACAAAAAATACAACCTGCATTTAAGAGGCTCAAGTAATGCCCCTTTTATTAGCTTAGGTATCTTTCAAGGCACTAAATGTATTCAAACATTAGTAACTGGATGCATAATACATGTTATCCCTTCTTCCGGTACTTTCACACACAAGACAAGACCAATTAAAGGCACAAATTTGCATTAACTGTCTTTTGATTTCAGGCTCAGGTGAGACATTTGTAGTTTCTAGTTAGCACCTTATTGAAACAAATCAATTCTTTGTGATTCAAATGCAGGTATACCTGCATATGAAAGAAAGCTCTTAAAAAATAGCTTCAAATAAAACTACCCAGAGTGTAGAACCCTTTAAGACCCTTTTAGAGCATATGTGGAATATCCAAACTGATGCAACTAAAGATACAAAAAATTTCAAAGGAGACAGGTGCCCTCAGCCAGAACCATCAATTTAGCAGAGAGTCATAATACGAAATCTAAACAACTCTGTTATCTAAGAGAGAAGTGAAGTGCAAAAGTTAAGGCTAGAATATATAACATGACAGAAACTGCATATCTAGTTGAAGATGTCCTTGCTTATTACAGGGGGTTTTGAACTAACTGACCTTTAAAGGTCCCTTTCAACCCAAACTATTCCATGATTCTAAAGAAATTATGAAGGAGGTTGCCTATTTGAAAATGTTTGCTTCAATCCCTACCTATTCAGTTTGTCACAATTACTGTGAGGCTAAATTGCTCTTTTAAATTGTCCTTTGTGCTTCCTTCTAGTCACAAGAAGTCAAGATGTCCTGATTTAAAACACATGTACTGCCCCAGAGGCTTTTGGAAAACTGTCATCACTGGGTGCTTAACTGCTGCAAACTCAAAGTTTAGAAGAAAAAAGTTTCTTCAGAGAAAACGATACAGTCCGTAGTATATTCTGTACTATCAATGTATTCACAGGTTTCCAAACTGGGCTGTCCGACCATTTTTTTTAGATGTAAGCTTAGACACTCAGGGGAATAAAGGTTGTCACCATTTTTCCTTATTTAAAGATCTCTACTCCAAGGTGTTTGTTTCTTTAGAGAAAACAGTACTTGACTTTTTCTGCTTGTTTGTTAATATCATTTAAAAATAATAATGGGCTTGATTCACTCCTAAAAATTTTGTGCTTGGTGACATACCCGATTTGTATACTATTTTGCTTAAAGTTACAGCATTCAGTGCTACCTGAGTGGCAGCTATGTGAGCACCCTGGGAATTGGAGAGTACAAGTTAACGTTGCATGCAACCATAATAGGGAACATTGGGCGATAATCAGGGGCAGAAAGGAAGGAAAGGAGAGAGGGAAAGTTCTTACAGTGGGTAAATTCACAAACAGGCAATATATGCAGAACAAATTATAAGATCTTCAAATGAATTTAACAAGGAATTTATAATAACTGCACATTTTCAGATCAGGCTCTATCAGGTTCACAGAGAAGAAAAATACATATTTCTGTATCAAAGGCTAATTAAAAGAAGGGTATACTTGGGGGTAACAAAAGCAAAACAAAGGTATCAAAAGAATACATTATCTCTTTTTATAATTCTACCATGTGAATTCCCAAATAATTAATTATTCTATTTTTTTAAAATGTATTTTCTTTCTGTTCAGTTTTAGAAAACTTAACGATACTTCAATGATCTATTTACACATTTTACTCAAAAAATTGGAACAGATGTGGGTTCTTGAAGCCAAGATTAATTCACATGCATACTGACATATGGCCTGAACCACATGCACCATCTTGATGGGTTATCAATTTCTGCTTCCCTCCAGGAAGGAGGGAGAGAGGTTTAAGAGGTAAAGAATAAGGTAAAGAAAGCAAAAGTACGATGACTTCCACATAACTTAATTTATAAGGTCAATCACAGTTTAAAACCTCCATCATCTTAAGTTGAAACATCTCAAATAAATTAGGTTAAAAAAAATGAAAAATGAGGCAAGAGCAGATTCTCTGTTGTTTCTGCTTTTATTAGAAATAAGCATATAGAAAAATATATTCTTTTTTGAGATTTAGTGTCAGGTCAAACACTAAAATTTTGGTTTCAAGACTGTATAAGAAAGTTACTTTCAACTAATAATAGGATTAAAGATAGAATTTTCACAGTGCTCTGATATTAAGGTACAATAATAAATTACACAAATTTATGACACACATTCTAATAAATTTAAAATAAACTGTGACAACTTTTACCTTACATGACTGAGGACTGCCTATCAGAATGAACTTGAATAAGGTTCACCAGGTTCAAAATAATGTTTAGCTCTTTCTGCAGAAAAAGCATCTGTCAAGGGAGAAAAATTACAAAACCCAGATGCATGCACACACAAAAACAAAGAAGAAAACCACATCATTGCCAGTTATGTCTCCCATCAGTTTCAAGTCACTGCTGATCATGCAAATGACAGCAAATATCACAGCGAATGGCAGTACTATGGAAACGATGAGAGGTAGAGTCGCCAGTTAAGGGATGCTTTCTCCCAAAAGTCCTAATTTTACATTCTGTTTTTTATGTGAACTGGCATCCAAATACACACACTTCTCTTCCTGTGTGTTTTGCATTGCATAAAGAAGAGGAAAAAAAAAAAACAAAACCACGAGAGAAACACAGGAGTGAGGGACAATACAGCATTCTGCCACGAAATTTGAAGCGTAACACTGCACAGAGCAAGTGGCAGGAATTATTTTATATGGAGATTTGATGTTCCTCTGGAGTCTGTTCTACTTTTCACCCATTAATCAGCCTCAACAATATGCTAATGAATCCAGGGTCACTAGTTTTGTGAAGTACCATTTAAACTGTTTTGAGGAGTTGAACACAGAAAATGTGTAATATTTTTCCATCCCATCTAGATCTTTACAGTGTTTATTGTATTTCTTATGTACTGCCTAAATTGGATTGAATATCTCTGTCAAAACAAAGACACCATTTTTTTTTTAAATTATGTCAAATGTACTTTGGACAGCATGATATAAATCATACACAGAAATAAGTGGTTGGTAGAAACTAATACAGATAATAAAGATGTATCTGTCAGCAGAAAATTTTAACCCCATCTTTTTCCCTCATCATCACAATGTGGGGGGAAGTGGTGGTGGAGGAGCCATTGTACAGTAAATTACCCAAGATACCAAGGACCAGAGAAAAATACAGCAAGAACACATAGAAGAAACAGCTGAGTGGTTCCATCACTTAACTAGTAGCAAGGGAGTTCTGAATTATCTGCTCCCAAAACAATTTCTAAGCTTGTTTGCTCCTGAAATTAATATAACGAGAGTTTAAATTAGGACATAAACAATCCTGAGAGCAGTTACTAGAGCAAATAAACTCTCCATACTGCCCAAATGTCCTTTTTACCAGGGTAGGAAGTCAAGGAGAAACCTTTCAAGTCTTAAATTACTGGCAACTTTTGTGTAGTGGCACAGCACAGAGCAGTAAAATTTACCTTCATTCAATCTGAACCTATAGTTTAATGGTTAGGGCACTTTTCAGCTTAAGGGGAATGCTAAGTCCACAACATCACGAAAGCCATGGGGGCTATCCAAGTTGATATCTTAGATCTACCACTAGATCCTTCCATATCCAAATTTAAAGTAAGAGACTCAGGCCCAGTTTGACTTCTCGGAACAACAGGAGTTATGTACTTGGAGAGGAGGTCTATGATTAGAATTGCACAGAGATGGAAATGCCTTCCAGGGATCCTTATTCCGGGACTAAGGCCTAGAGATTAGTAGATTTACAGTGAAATTCTGCTCACCAGTTTAGCAGTCAATCTTCTTGCAGCTCTTGCCTCAGTTCATTCCAAGCTTAGGTAGGGTAAGGTGTTGAGCCTTTGGAGCAAAATAGGTAAACACTGTCATCTGTACTACTGAATTTGAAAGTTTTCAAGTTTAAAGTCTAGCCCATGTTGCTTAGGACTTTTTTTTTTTTTTCTGAGAAAAAAACTGTTTAGAAATAACCCTCATATATAAAAAATATTTTTCCCTGTGGATGTACATTACCCACTCTAGCAGAGCCAGCTTGTTCAATATTCTTTTAATGAGAGGTGTTTATTTTTTTTACATTTCAATATAAGCCTGTTCTTACATAGCTATTGTTTATTGCTATCCCCCCTTTCACTGAGAATGGGTGTTCAAGTGTTCTCCAAAGCTCTTTAGAACTACAGCCACTATCCTCTAAAGACAAAAACATTGCATTTCCATTACAGACAAGGCATATGCTCCTGCTATGCTAATTGCCTCTCCTACTGTATTTCAGAGTATATCAGCATGTTCCTGGCTAACATCAAAGGGTAATGTTAACATCTACAGAATGCCTCATCAGAGCCTCGCATGGCAGATCTCTTCTTGTCCCTATGAAATTTTAAGTTATCCAAAAAGAATGTGCACTGAAGCCCAGCAGCTTGCACACTCAGTGGCTGCCCCCACTTAAAATAGGGTAGTCTATTTATCCATTTAAGTCCAAACAAAAGAAGAAAGCAGACCATACTTCTCATCTTCCCTGATTCCCACCCCAATAACCCTCCATTAAAGTTTCTTCCTATTTCTTACCTTTGCTGCTTGTACTTTGTCACAATCTTCTCTCTGCAATATTCCTCACGCTGGCCTGCCTCTCTAAAATGCTACCAGCTGCTACCAGTAAGGCATTTGGCCACAGGCAGCTAATTGCTTCTAGGTGTCTGCTGAGCCCGTGCAAAAGGAGGGGTTAGGGTACCAGGTACCTCTTACAGGGAACCACCATGTCAGTGCTTTCTGTCTTATTTTGGGGAACCTTGTTTCTTTCGCTGTTTTCTCAACCCTCACAATAATGCAGGCGTATAAAAATACTGCAAATCCTCCGCTGTTTGTGCACCTTAATAACTTGGTGCTGTACAGTTACCACTGGACTTGAAAGCATCTTCACCCACATATCAGTGTACCACAACCGCCACTAGCTGTTGAAACAGAGGTTACAGAAAACTAACCTATCATTAATGGCTCTATCATATTTTTAGGTCATAACCCTCAGCACTATAAAGGAGACAACAGCAAAGAAACAAGCTCAGATAAAAGATTTCAATAGCAAGAGGAGGAGAATAATGATGGTAACAATAACAAGTCTTAACTGTATTTAAAATTTGGAAAGAGAGAAGGAAATTATACAAAACATAAAGATAAAATGTCTTTTTTTTTTTTATACTTCCACATATTTTGTAATCTGAATAGTTTGATTACCACTGATTTACTATATGTAACTTTATTCTGAATATATAGATCATAGATAATGTTGTAGAGTCCTGTATCTTCTCATTCATGGATTACTAATATTATTTAGACCATAATTAAGGGAATGCTTGCCTGGAAGCCAAATAAATGGTCTAAAGAATGCTGCACATACTTTTTCCTGTACTGTGTAGTCAGAAGCATTGATGCAATGAACTGTATTAAAACTGAAATTACCAAAAATGTCTGCATATGTAAACAAAGCTTACTAAATCATATTTTTGCTAGTTATAAATCCAATATTACATCTTTAATTCTAACAATTTTTCTACATGCTGTGGGTATGTGGCAAGATATATACAATTTTTTTTTTCCAGCTTCTTCCATTAGTCTGTCACCCTAGTCTGAAGAGTGTTATATTTAAAGATAAAACAGCTCTTTTTCTTCAGCCACATCAATGTCTTTTGGTAGCCTTTATTATAATAAGAGCTACAAGAATACCTGAATTCCTAGACATAATAATAGCAGAACAAGCCACAACAGCTATGCAACATTTTTAAAAAGTATTTGGTTTTATCTGTTTTCTTTTTCCTTTCTTTTAAGTTTTAGACCAGTTGTTAGTGATGCCAAACATCTGTTGATTCTGTTCACATTACAGCACAAATGTTGGGGTACTGCCTTCTATTTGAAGCTGATTAGGTTTGTTTCAAAATTACTTTCACCAATTTGAGGGCACCCACAGAGTGAAAGGAAGCTTTGGACTGAGCCTGGCATATGGAAACGTAGCAGACGAGCATTTTATCCACATTGTTCAGAGAGGACAATAATGCCTCTGTTAAATGTCTAAAAGAGCTTCATGTTATCTGAATAAATAAAGGAATCAAATTTGAGAAAGACATGCTGTCATTTCAAATAGATGAGTTATGAAATCAGTCAGGGAGGTGAAGAAATCTTAAAATTTTCATCTTCTTGTACCTCTTGTTATGCCGTTAGTACCTAAAGCTGTTTCAAATCACATACATCGTTCATGATTGAATCATGCCATGTGTGAAAGAAAAAGGGAAAAAGAGGTAAGATTTTACATCTAGAGTTTTCTCTCTGAGAATTCACATGATGAAAATTCTGTTCTTTTCCTTTGTCAGTCTGAACATGCTCTTATTGCTGAAGGGGCAGTTAACACTAAACTCAATGCAATGAATTTAGTGAAGCTCCAAACTCACATACAAACATTTTCTGGGGAAAGAACAGATACATGACCTTCTTCTCACTGTCCTTCCTGACAGTGAACTGTAATGTCCCCTTTGTTTTTATTTCCTGTCTCAGAATTCAAATCATAAAGGTATCTCTAAGTTAACCTTTCAAATTTTCTTAATTATTCACCTTTTCCTTCATCTGATAAATACAGAATCCTCTGTTTTGTCTCAGGAAAATAAATAAAAAAAAATGGATATGACCTGTATTTTTTTAAGTCCTTATCCTTGAGAAAGCAGACAATTGTGGTTTTCAGGAAGGGATTTCAGCTAAACAAGGATGAAAAATGAAACAAGATCATCTAACATAGTTTCTTTCTTCTCGTGTTAGTATGAGAATTTCAAATAGTGCATTTGATGTCACAGAAGTGCAAGAAATCGTTTTGGCTATGGTTCAGCTGGAACTCAACCATCTTGGTAGGACTCAATCAAGAAATCAAGATGGGATATTTTATACATATGCATATATTGTCAGTAAGTGGAAAACTTAATTTCCAAAGTTCTTAAATTAATAAAGATTTATTTTTTTTTTTAATCCATTTCCTAATGTAGCTTTTGGAACTATGTTTCCAAGATTGAATGATGATACAATAAGGTGTAGGTCTTAGCCGGAGGGTGATTCACAAACCTTCCTCTTGGGAATAGCAAAGAAAGGAAGGAGGTTCTTGCCATTTTGGGAAATTTATCTGGATACAGTTTGTATTGGTGCACATGGCAGCTTCACAGATTTTCATATTTATATGTATAGCTTTTAGCAACTCCTGGAGCTTGGGATGCAGCCGAAATTCCAGCGTGCAAGACCACCTTATTATTGGCTACTGGCCAGGCATTACTTGCTAGCTTCCTGTCTGAATCCGCTGTAGTAAATACACTGTCTGTGAAGACTGAGAGGTGGTCTAAATTGTGGTTTCTGGAAACTACTCAAAGACCTTTTCTCTTATGAACAGCAGAAGCTATCCAATAAGAAGTGATACGTTGGTCTGAAGGCTGGAAGATTTCCCCAGTATTTGATTCTGTACCACACTCTTGACAATGTTTTTTGGAGCAGTCAGGGTGAGTAAGTTAGTTCCATTATTGTCACTGGTAGTATCAGACTGAGCCAGTAGATTATCAAATATACAAAGCTTACATGAACTGCAAATTGTCCTTGGATAGTCTTGGTTTCAAGACAAATCAGAAAATAAAAGGGTATACCTTACTGTTATAACCTTCCTTAGACATGTGCTGTTGGCCGTTGTCTGAAACAGGATACTGACTAGATGGACCCCACCCATCTTCTCTCAAGTCATGGTTTGGTTGGCTGACATATGCATTTCTCTCTCCCGTATGCGCCAGGACATTTTTAGAAACTGAGAATCAGAATAACCATCTTTTATAGAAATCACAGAATGTAAACCAG
>NW_009661372.1:1384412-1384716 GCF_000708025.1 Charadrius vociferus | reverse complement strand
ATGTTAAGTTCTTTGAGTAATTTTTGTTGAATTTCAATGAGATTTGTATTCATTCCTTTATATTAGCAGTGGCACCTGACATACCAGTACTTCAGGTGGAACCTAATTGATATCCAATTTCTGTTCTCTAGAGTTGCCCACATCATTTACCTTACTAAACATTTTAATATGTTTTCCCTCTTACTCATGCAGGAAGCATTCTGCAAAGCCTTCAGTCAACAAATTGGGTGTTGGACTCACAAGAGAGCTGAGAAGAGACTAGAGGAACTGAATATGGTCACTCAAATGGAAAGTTATATAATAC
>NW_009661372.1:1340821-1384355 GCF_000708025.1 Charadrius vociferus | reverse complement strand
CAGTTCCAGCTGCCTGACTTTCTATTTATATATTCAGGGAAAATTTGTTTGGAAATACTGTTTTAGAGCTGAGAGAAAATATCAAATGTAAGCCACGTCAGCCCTACACACCTCACTTATAATTCATGTCCTGTCTTTCGTGATGCTGCTTAGCCAGTTGGCATGTTTCTCTGCCAGAGAGGAATGTATTTCCAAAACTTTTAGGAAATTTAGCAAGTGAGCAGAGTCAATTCACAAAAAGGAAGATGAAATAGAAAATAGTTATAAACCATGCATAAGGGCAGAGCTATTAATGGCCAATGACAACAACAATCATTTATCGGAAAACTAGGTCTGGTATTAGTCAGAGGAATTCAGCTGGTAAGATTTAGAGGTTTCTTGTGTTTATGTGACTGGAGTCTAAGTGCCCTACCTAATGCCTCCCGCCATTAGCCAGCTAGCCAAAACTGACTTTTAAATGGAAGAAAATGGTAACAGACTGCTACTCCAAAAACTGTGAACAAAACCTGACATGCAGTATTAACAACGGGAGGTGACTTCAGAGGCTTCTAGCTTTGAGGAAAGTAGACAGATACCTCCTTTACATCAACCTAGCTTTAACCCTGGTTTTTAGTCATACTTAACCCT
Source organism: Charadrius vociferus (assembly GCF_000708025.1). Taxonomy (NCBI): domain Eukaryota; kingdom Metazoa; phylum Chordata; class Aves; order Charadriiformes; family Charadriidae; genus Charadrius; species Charadrius vociferus. The sequence continues at coordinate 1,383,728 of NW_009661372.1, read as the reverse complement.
ATTTGAAAAAAAGCTGGCGACATGGACTACAGTTACAGTAGCATGACACTTTGCTCTTACAAATAAAATGTGATGAAAGGGCATATACCTACATGTCTGCAATTAAAAATGGTAGTCTGTCATCCTATTGCACATCAGTGTCCTTCTCATTCATCCACTGTGCTTGTAGTCAAGACTCTTGAAATATAATGTGTATGAACATATTCATTAGTCAGTTTTCATTCTCACAGGAAATAGCATCTTGAAATAAGCTAAAAGTATGACTCTTGACATAAATTATGTTTATGAAGGCAGTAATATCACAGTCTGAAGATCTCCAACCTTACTGCTAGAGTGCTTGTTATCAGGTTTTAACTGATACACTTTTTCTTCTGTAATAAAAGCTGTCATCCTATAGTATTGATCTAGTTCGGCTGTTTTATGGTTAGTTTCATTTATCTGCTCTCTCTCCTTTCTAGAAAACTCAGCCAGAAACCAGCCACTCTAATCTACTCATTCCTTGGGGTTGTGATGTGGTAAACCTCTCTGGGTGTTAAAACACTTCAGAGGATGTTGGGGTAGATGCTCATCAGTTGATTTCTTGTCATATTTTATTCACAATTAATTGTGAAGAGTCCCTTGCTAAATATTGAAAGTTAAATGTGCATTTTATTGCTGATCATCTATTTTTTTGTCTTAAAATTGTTACAGTTATAGTACATTACAAGACTTTTGATGATATTTGGGAACACCGAATCAGCTTTTAGTTCTATCTTTAACCATTGAGACATGTATCCAAAAAAATCCTCTTGGGATAAATGAGTTTTCAGAAGATATTTTTTCCTGCAAGTAACTTCAAGATAATTTTATAGACATCTGTACTTCAGAACTTTATCTGGCTGACTAAAGTTATTTTTCTTTATGTTTCCAACAAAAGTAATTACTTTTTCTAACTTCAACCACAAGCTCAAAAAACATCTAAAGTCCTTTCTTTCCAAGGTCTCCAACATAAAGGAAATGTCACAAATCCAGATCAGAATTGAGGCCAAGGGGTAAGGCAAGATGAATATCCCTGTAATGTCCCCTCTGGCACACTGAGCTATGTTGTATATTTATGAAGAAAGAGACTGGGAAGTTGTCATTTACTCCATTTAGCTTGCTCTATTTTGATGGTAGTGGGTGCTGTTCTGTTGTTCTGCAGCCAGATGACAATAAAGGAGTCAACACACAAACTTCATGAAGCACAGAAACTAGATGTAGTGTTCACTTATTTTACCGGGTTTTTTTAGCAAACTGACTGCACGGCTCCTATTTCTAATGGATTAAAATATATCAATACACCATTTAAGTGAGATTCCGGAATAATAGTGTACGCCTGTTATTTTGAATGATGTTTTGTGTGCAAATCCAATCAACCTTTTAAGTATATTTTTCACAAAGTATATCAAGCTGTACATAATCCTGTCAGGAAATCTAATGTACTAGATCCTTTTTAATGCTCCACTGCATCATGAAACAATCATGCAAGAATTTCTCTTGTGCATTACATAGCTTATTATAGAGATACGTTACACAAACCTTCAATGTTCATAAATACAAGAAAGCATAACCCCTCTTCATGTAAATAATTTAGAATTCAATATTTCTAGGTTGTATTTCTGTAATATTTAGAAGTCCCAGAAACCCCAGTATTGGCTTTACTGAAGTAGGCAGCTATGAGTAACAGCATCCCACAGGCAATCCTGAGCATCTCCATCCTCTGCCCCAAAAGCTCTCCATTCTCTAGAGCATAGTCTGTCCTTCCCTTGCACATTTGTTGCCCTTTCTCCCCCTGTTTGCACCATATGTTGAAAAAAAATCCCTCTTAGCTCTTCGTAGCTTTTTCATTTTTTTGCTATGGGTCTTGAACAGTACTTTTAATTTCAGATATATGCCTATATTTCTAAAATATTCAGACCAAACACTTAATATACTAAAATCAAAAGTACTTTGGCACTTTTCATAGTTCTTGTACTGAAATGAGATTACAGAAAATAATTTGGATTATATTCTTGTTCAGTTCCACAGTCTGATCTCATTGGTTCAGTCAGTGTTTGCTTTTTGGAATCATAGAATCATTTAGGTTGGGAAAGACCCCTAAGATCATCAAGTCCAACTGTTAACCTAACATTGCCAAAACCACCACTAAACCATGTCCCTAAGCACCATTTCTACATGCCTTTTAAATACCTCCAGGGATGGTGACTCCACCACTTCCCTGGGCAGCCTGTTCCAATACTTGACATGTCTTTCAATTAAGAAATTTTTCCTAATATCCATCCTAAGCCTCCCCTGGTGCAACCTGAGGGCATTTCCTCTCATCCTGTCACTTGCTACTTGGGAGAAGAGACCAACACCCACACCCACCTTGGTACCTCCTGCTTTCAGGTAGTTGTGGTAGGTAGTTGTAGTTTTACTCATTTATGACTGTTTCCAACATGGTGTATATATTGTGAAAGTAAACTTCTACTGAGCTGATCTCATTAGCCCATCTTATAGTTTTGAAAAATAAAGGTATTTCTTTATTTATAGTATTTTTGTCTCAAAATCTGTCTCTCAGTGCTAGAAAGAAATCAGAAAGTGTACTCCAATTACCAGCCTTCCAGGTCCTCCAAGGAGGTCAGATGGTTTCTAATTTTCTGGGGCTAAGAATGCTGCTTTTAGTAAATTTATTCTCCAAGTCGTCTTACATGCTACAGATAGAGCAAAGTAGATCTTGCTTATTTTTCTGATAGTCAGAAGCCACGCAGATCTACTGGTCTCACAGTGAATAAAACAGCCTCTGTGATATTTCTTCTTAATAATTGATAGCGTTTGTCTGAAACAAGAACAACATATGTTCTAATTCTTTTAATGAAGAAATCCTAGAAATAGACAGTTTTTATCATAGCCAGACCAAAGGATAATCTTTACAGGAGGGATGAGGTGGATCTTATATACTAATCCTCATTCATAGTTGCAGGCAAACTGTCTATTGGTTGTTTGATGTACCTATCGAAAGAATAATGAACTAGCAGCACTTGAACAAAGTATCTGAAACTAACAGCTTCTGCCAGGCCAAAGATAATTTTGCTGTAATGTTCAATGTTTTAGAAAGTGAGATGAAATAAGCGACTTGAGCACAGCCTTCAACCTTTCCTCTTTTTTTCACTTTTTAAATTTAGAGAAGTAGATGCAGAAATTGTGTTCTTAAAAAAGTTTATCAGTGCTTCTTATACAGATGAGGATGGTAGCTAATGCATATTCAGTACAATGACTTCAACTTCACTGTTCACATTTTTTACATATCCTGATATCATTTTCAAGTTGCCTGAGTTTTCCTCCTTTCCTCCCAGAAAGACGTAGCATGGAAATTTGGGTAACAATAAATTCTTCCTAAGAACTTGTCACAACAATGGGTGGAGTAACTATTTGTGAGTTCTGAATTTTGGGAACAGAATTTCTTTTCCTAGAATGTGTTTCTTTAATGAATATTCTGGCAGATATCTGAATGAATTTTGAAATGACAAGTCATGAAAGGAACTATAAAACTTGTCCTTTTCTGCCTTCTTACCACTTATGTTTCTAGTACTTCCACACTCCAAAGACTTTTATTCTTCAGGTTGTATAAAAGGGAATTTGTATAATCAGTTTGATAAAGAAGAGAGGGGAGCTGTAAAACTTCTTAAAAATACTTCCAAGAGTCTTCCTGCTTATTTCTATGTGCATTTTCAAATTATAAAGTAACATGTCACAAAAAATATCAACATGATTCAGTAGTAGGATGTTTAGTTGATATTTCTGCTTTCCTCATTTATTCAGTGATAGCCAGCTTCGGGGTAAATCTTCTGTTTATCCTCCAGGGGCTTTATCTGCTCATTTATATTTTATTATTACTACTTTTATGCTGAGATCTTACCAGTTTTGTAGTGGAGACAGAATTTATGCAAGTTTCCCTAATTGTTGCCTAAAGTACTTCCAAAAGGACGTGGAAAGGTCTACGGAGCCCTTACTAAAAGACAGAAATGAAATGATAATTTTTGAAGTGTATTATCTTTGCAATTTTCAATCTTAATATCAATTTTTTTTTTGGAAGAACAAAGTTCAGTACAGTATGTTTGTGAGGTTAAACACAAAACAATCTGGCAGTAGGTCAAAATAGCAAAGATTTAATTCTACTCTTTATGTTTACATTTCCACCCTCACTATCTACTATGAGGATCTGCAAGATAATGAGCCATAGTCTTACACCATGGGTGACACATGGAGTAGCGTTTGGGTAGTAGATATGGTTAAGCATACTTTGAGGAAAATGTGATTAATTACATATCTTGTATTTACTGGCAATACAAATATTTCCTTGAGAGACAAAAGATTTTTGTGTGTGTGTTATTGTGTGAACCTGGAATGTTTGTCTGATTTTTAGGTACTTGTAGTACCAGCTCCAATGCAATGGTTTTACTGGTATTCTATGTCTCATAGTGAAATAGATAGAGCTGAATTATCTGCTGTAACTCATTTTACAACAAAATTCAGTAAACAAATAATTTGATTCTCAAAACTATTTCTCATATTGAATTTATTTGCATTTTTTTCAGCAATTAATACTGGATAAAAAACTTGACATGTATTCTTCTGTTACTTGATTGGGTAACATCTGTTTAATACATATTTGGGATTTTTATATTCAGCTGGGTAATCTTACTTATAACTTCATTTTAAACAGCTTTTGTAAGAGGTAGGGGAATATATGCATCGTGTGTATCTGCAGGTGTCTAACTTCATGTCTCTTTGATTCCCACAAATTCTTTTCAAATCCATTTTTCAACTTCAGCCCTGTTTTGTAGAGCTGTAAAATCAAAGACATTGTGTTCCAGCATTTTCCATGAAAACCAACAACTGGGGTAGAAGAATGAAATATAAATTAGACTCAAGCCTTTTATTAAATATGAGAAAATCTAGAGAACTGTACAAAAATCAGTTTAAGTAGCCTTAACCAGAAATTAGCATTAGTTATATAAAATAGCTGATCCAAAAAGAGAGCAAAATTAGTAGTAACTTGAATTTTGCAACTTCTGCAACTTCTGTTATGGAAATTGCATAACATTTTTTCGTTATATAAGCTCAAAGAACTCTCTGGAATACAGAATTTTGAGACAGAAAATTTCGGATTCAGAATTTCCTCTGAGCAGTTCTTTAAGGAAGCGAGCTAACCAACAAAAAAAACCCAAAAAACACTTGTGTTGCATAAAACTACTACGCAACCTTTAACTACATAATTCTTTCATTTTAAGAGAACACCACCGTTTGCAATGATCTACAGTGGGTGACATGAAACTACAAGTTTTAGAAATACTCACATTTTAGAAATATTTCTCAAAAAAAGGTGTTTTCCTATTTGTAAGATAATCATAAAATGGCAAAATCTGCTTTACAATTTACAGTCATTAATATGGTTGCACTTGACATGCTTTGAGAGGTTTCAGCTTCATGTCTGAGACACAGAAAGGGACCATGAACTTCACAATTTCGGTAACAGAAAAAACAATGTAGACTTCTGTGCTGGCTGAAGAAAGCGATCAATGCTTGAGATCCTTTGCACATGGAATACATTTATCATAATAACACTAAATGAGCAGATAGGAAAATGATTTTTCCTTCTGTATCAGGTGTACGATGTGATATATTTACAAAGTGACAAAAGAGTCTGGGATGCATAAAGTTCATAGTGGAAAGATAAGACAACAACAGGTAAAAGAAGATTATTGTGGGTGATTTCAGCATTCAGTTTTACTCAAATGTGCAAGCTGGTAAAGGGCATTAAAAATTAAATACAGACTTTAATATATTATTAAAATCTCTAATTATAAAAAATACCATACAAATGAATTCCTTGAACTAATAATCACTAGTCAGAAGGAAATACATCTAATAGAGCTTGAGGGTAAATAATCAGTATTTTTATCAACCTTGGGGAGAAACATAAAAGCAAAGCTGAAAACATCATTAAAAACATAGAATCTGTAGCCCCATCTATTGGCAGAGCTGAGGATGTTTCTTACTAATATACAATAATTGCACACAGCTAAAGAAAATAGGAGAGAAATCTGATGTTTGGGCCCTGGTGAATGACTAACCACGCTGGTACTATTCACCCCTTACCGTCTTATTGGAGGGTTCTTTGGGAGTTGAGACTCTGCAAGTGGAAAGAAGAAACAAATGATGCTGGTATTGAATGCAGAATAAACATTATTGCACAGAGCACAAGAAAGTTAAACCACACAGTCATAACACCTTTTCCCTATCTATTCTCCTAGTAGGGAACACAGAAGAAAGAACAAGAATCAGGAGCCATCAGAGAAGTTCTAGTGATTTGGAAAGGGAGTGAAGTTAATATGAAACGTAGAGCGTAGTGGCAGTAGCAATATATTTGCAGCCTTCTCTGTTTCACCTAAGTAGAAGTTTCTCTGTCCTGGCAGGATAAGAGAAAGATACTGATTTAAAATAAATCAGAATTTAAAATTGGTCACTGGAATTTGTAAAACACTGGAAAAAAATGATGGGCATGGAGTAAGATTCTGCTTATGTGGCATTCTGTCTTTATTTCATGTTCTACTTTTGACAGTATGGGCTTCCTATTAAGCACCTCTCAAGTTGCGTGACCTTTTGAGGTCTGTTCAGCACCTCGTAGAATCAACCCTGGTACACCAAAATCTCTTGGGAGGTGCCGTCATTCCGACACACATTGTTCACTGAGAAGAGAATGCTTTAGGGACATTGAGAAAGTAGCCTGCAGCTTGTGACCTGCTGCCACTCCTACTTCTTCATTTTTAAGATGTTGAATTTGATGTATAAATATGATGGAAAACAAAACCAAAGAAATAAAACAAAAAACAAAACTAAACTGAAAACCTCCCGAAACCCCAAACAAGACAGGCTTTTTCTTTTCAGGGAATGTCAGCTGAGAGGTGGGATAGGTGTGCAAGTCTCTGGTCCAATTAATATTTAAGTACCACATACAAAGTGGAATAGTGTCCAGAATAGAATAACATTAACAAAATAAACTGTGTAATTCATCCCAAAATACCACCTACTATGATGATTACAGCCTTTTTACTTTTTTTAAGCGGACAGAGATGTGGGGTAAAGACAGGTCTCCTGTACACTGAGCCATAGGTGAAGTAGCTCATCTTCTCCTTGAATACTTTTCCGAATAATGCCTAAACGTGGCCTGTCATTCCTCTTTCCTTTTTACTTTGTTTTTCTGGTTTTGCATTTTTTAAAATGTTCTAACCAGAAATAAAGTATTTTATTCAGAATAATTGAAAATCTCAAGTGCATCAAGGAGGAGTTCTTAAAACATTTTTTTCTACAAGAGAAATGGAGACGTGTTCATGAGATTTTGAATGGAAAGAACCCCCCCCACCCCCCAAATTTTCAGTTCAGCCCTGATTATTCTCACAAGTCATTCAAAGAAGATTTCTCAAAATCATGAATCATTAACACGATCTGCATAGGATGGTCTAGATGAAAAAGGAGTCTGGATGGGGACTTTAACATGCCTACGGGGTAAGATGCAGCAAGAGTGTTCACAGAACTGATGAGTCCTCCCGTCAGAAAAACCATTTGTAAAATATGTTGTGAACAGCAGCTACTTCTGATTCTCTTACCTATTACATTACCATCACAAATGGTAATGCCACCCTACATCCTTTTACCTTGTTGCTGCTAAAAAGTACAGGACCCAAACATTGAGTTTGACCTTTCTTCTCCTCCTTACTTGAACCAGGGCTGCAAAAAAAATTGAAAAGACAAAGGCTTGATTAGATTCCCATATTGTTCATGTGTTGTAATGACATTTACAATTACCATAATATAGGTTCTTCTTTTGAGAAAATCTAACATTTTAAAATAGGAAAATCAAACTGACTAGAGCAATGAGGAGAAAAAAATTAAATAGAGCTGAAAAGGAAGTGTACAGTAAAATATCATGCCCTGCAGGCAAAATATATTCAGAATCATGATTTCATTATACAAATGAGAAGGAGAAAATCTAATGGCAATAAGAGTAGACCAAATGTGTGAACTTGCTTACTCACAATCGAGAAAATATCAGAATTTGCATAAAGTTAGTAACCAAACACCCATATACACAATGATTACTAATTTCAAGATTTATCACATAGAATTTGTTTATTACACAAGTTCTCAAGAGAATAACAAGTGAAGATACATACAAAAATAATCATGTGCACACTGATTCCAGTGGGTGAAGAACCACATCATGAATACAAGCATTAAACTTAAAGAAAAATATTTTTAACATAGTATACATGCATTGACATAACTTCATGAAGTTCAGCAAGGCCAAGTGCGAGGTTCTACACCTGGGTCAGGGCAATCCCAAGCACTAACACAGGCTGAACGGAGAATAGATTGATAACAGCACTGAGGAGAAGCTGAGGGTGCTGATTGATGAGAAGCTCAGCATGAGCTGGCAATGCATGATCGCAGCCCAGAGGGCCAACTCTATCCCAGGGTGCATTAAAAGAAGTGTGGCCAGCAGGTCAAGGGAGGTGATTCTGACCCTCTACTGTGTTCTGGTGAGATTCCCCTTGGAGTACTGCATCCAGCTCTGGAGCCCCTAACATAGGAAAGACCTGTTGGAGCAGGTCCAGAGGAGGGCCACGAAGCTGTTCAGAGGGCTGGAGTATCTCTCCTGTGAAGACAGGCTGAGTGAGTTGGGGTTATTCAGCCTGGAGAAGAGAAGGCTCTGGGGAGACCTTATAGCTGCCTTCCAGCATCTAAACCAGGCCTACAGTAAAGCTGGGGAGGGACTTTTTACAAGGGCATGTAGTGACAGGACAAGGGAGAATGGTTTTAAACTGGAAGAGGGTAGATTTAGATTAGATTTTAGGATGAAATTTTTCACTCTGAAGGTGGTAAGGCAGTGGAACAGGTTGCCCAGAGAAATTGTGGAAGCTCCACCCCTGGAGGTGTTCAAGGCCAGGCTGGATGGGGCTTTTAGCAACCTGATCTAGTGGGACGTGTCCCTGCCCATGGCAGAGGGGTTGGAACTTGATGATCTTCAAGGTCTCTTCCAACCCAAACCATTCTAGGATTCTATGATTCTATTTTATGCACTGACAAAAACTGACACAATAAGCCTTATTCTTTAATATATTTAAAGAAATATTTTTTTTAAATATGATTTACCGTTATATAGTTTGCAGAACAATCAAATCTCCTTTTTTTTTTTCAGATTTACTTTAGAATTACATCTAACCAGCAGATTTGGAGTTCATTATTTCCCAGCAGAATGTTATGTTTTCCATGGGTATATTCAAAGAGGACTAGATTTTTCTCAGCAAACATTGCATTGTGTTTTCAGACATCTCATTCATCTTTGCACCAGAATCCCGTTTATGGGTTGTAAGAAATGTATTATATTCAATGTGATATTTCAGTCACCAGCAGTTATATTCATTTGTCTATCTGAACATTTGTCTATCTGATTCATTTGTCTATCCGTAAATCTTGTTTAGAGTACAGATGTCTACAGCTGAGCTGGTTCCTCCAGGCAGGCTATAATCTTCCCCTGTCATTAATGTAAACTGAAGAGAGCTTATAGAGGAATATGCATCTCACCATAAGGCAGAAGTCTAAAATCAAATGAATTATTGCTTAAAATGGCTATTTCTCTGTATTTACTATTGGTAACTTTTAATGTGAATAGCTTAGAATTACTTTAGGTACTTGAAGTCAGGCAGTGTTTTGATAAACAGTCTTTAATTTTGATGTTTGCAAAATAGCAGATCTGTCTGGGTCTGGTTTTGGTTTGTGTTTTGTTCCACGACAGTGAAGTGTTTTATACCACATCTTTTAAACAATTAATTCAGCAGATTTCTAAATGGAGACTCAATTTCTACTTATTTTATTTTCTTACATGGCAGATTTGTGTGGATTTGTGATTGGGTAAATCTATTGTCTTGATTTTCTTCTACCATTTTTAGTCTGGCCAATTTGTGTTCCAGAGTCACATACATTGCCCTTATGCTCTCTCAACACAGAATTCTCAACATCTTCCTTTTTCAGCTTTGAGATTCAACTCTGACGCCACATTAAAGATTCTCAAGCACTGTACAACTACATTTTTAACTCACAAGTTTCAAACCTGTTAGAAAACCTTGTTTGTTCTTTTTGTGTTTGTTTGGGGGTTTTGTGGTATTTTGTTGGGCTTTTTTAATGTTAAACTAACATCTCTGGAAACCCATAAAGTTCTTGTACGAGTTTAGAAGAGTCTTTCTTCCTGTATTATAAAACTTTTCAAATTTCTTTATTTTGGCTTCCAGGTAGCCTGCTTTTCTTCAGTCATCTAGGAGACATGAATAATACCTTCAGCTGCTGACCTAGGGGTCTTCAGAACAATGACTACTTTCAGAAAGCATGAGAAAGACTGAAGAGGCATCTTTTGCCTGGGCAGTCTGGTCAGCCTGGTGATTCCAATGTCTTTTTATTTTAAAGAACGATATATCTCTCTGCTCAAGACAGAATAAAGAGGTATGTATAGTCTAACGTAATGTGTAATGTAAATTGTAATCCTTAAATGTTAAGTACTCTTTCAGTAATTCTGAGTCCCTAGGTCTCATATATCCATGTCTTTCAAAGTTCTTTCTGTTTCATTTTCCATTTCAATCATCTTTCCTTATTAATCTTGTTAAATATATCCACTTAGGGTTTTCTAACTTCTTTTCCCCATCTTTTTAGACAGAGAATTACTTATAGATTAGTCCTTATTGGTGTTTCAAGCACTGTGAAACAATACAAGTCTTCTCTAGAAAAGTTGCATACTGTATAAAAATTTCCTTTTTAGGCTACATTATTAGAGCTAGAGAGTCATTTACCATGCCCTGCACTTAAATTTGGAAACCTGCCTTAGAAGGCAATATGACAAAAGAATTATACTACTGACATTTCTAACTCTTTTCAGAAACAGTAAAAAAAATCCAGTTTAAATGTTCTCCGTTGTATATAATACTCCAGTCAATTTATTTGCACATGGGAAAAAAAACCAAATGTATTTGTTCCAATGAGAAATGAGCAGAGATTCAAAATATAAGAGCAAACATAGGTATTCAAAACTTGCTGATTTTGGTACTTAATTAGCTGGGAAATCCTCTAGGAAAATATTTAATATTGTTATTGTCAATCAAACTAAGATGTACAACCTCAGTAAATAACAATGTAAGATGAAACTTTCCCAGTAAGTGAAGCTTCTGTTTAGGAATATGTTTCTTGAACATTCTAATTACCAAATAATTAATTTCAGGTTAAATAAATTTTATTTTGGATATTCATCAGTTTACCACTTAAAATATCTGAATTTTTTAATTGAAATTCTGGAAGAGGCAGTTACATTAAAACAGGATATTTTATTTTCTTTTTTCTTTCTCATTACTTACTCTCTCTTCAGTTTGAAGTTCCCCTCTTTCATTGATTAAAACTGTATGAAAGTCTGGTGAAAAAGAATAATTTGAATACCCTTATGTCAACCCTAAAAAGTTACAGCTAATGAGTAATAGTTTATATTGACACACACAAAAAAAGAGTGTGTAGAAGAGGCAGGTGTCCTACCAACTCTTTGACATGTGAGTTACTGATCTCCTGGAACATGGAAACAAAACAATTCATGAGATCAAAAGAATTTCAAATTTGTATGTTATTTTGTGGTCCATCTCTTAAGAATATATCTTAACAAGATTTCAGACTATGTATGCCTTGCTCCCCTGAAATATGCATTTTTATAAACCCTCCAAATGTAGCAAAATATGAGCCTAAATAACAAGACTGTATTATGAACCAAAGTTCTTTTTGAGCGCTGCAAATTATTTCTTATTACTTTTTCACACGATATTTTTTATTTAAGAATAAATTATATAGCCACTTCTTAGAAATTCTGATGAAGGCTTTTACTATGAATCATGATTGACTATGACCAGGAATAAAATGTTTTTGCATGTCTGGAGAAATCATGCAGTATTTCATGATATAGTGTTCATTTATTTTGTTCTATAAAACTTTTAAAACCATTTTATCCATTAATTTCCAGATGCATTAATTCATTATAGTCTCAAATTGCATTATTTCATGGCTGGTAAGTGCTGTTTATTAGCTATTGCTTGCATATGTCTAAATTGCACACTTATTCCGTGTCAGGGACATAGCCGTTTGTAGCAATAGAATGCTTAAGTAAAGGGAGAACTCCCAAAGGAAAAGCATAGTCATTGAATTAAATCAGTTCACAGAAAGAACTGCTTCACCCTCTTGTTTCAAGAAGCTAAGACTGATATTATTTTATCTCTAGGTCATCATGTAGTTGCAAAGCTAACGAGCTAGAATCCCAGAGACAAATTAGATTGAGGTAGGCTTTCTTCACTCTTTCAAAGTTTATGAATGTGACATAAATGACCTATTTTAGTATAATAAGAAAAAAATATATCATGCAAATGGGACATTACAGTGGCGACAATTTGTGAATGGAATTCTACTTACAACTTTGAGCTGGGTCCCAACCCCCTTCTTTGTTCCATCAGTTATCTAAGATAGTCATCTTCTCCAAGCAAAAGCGCTAAATTTAATTCTGAGTCTCACCAAACCACAGCTAACACGCTGAGCTGGCTGCTCAGGTCTCAGCCTCAGTAATGCATGAATTGCTTTTCCAGGAAGCAGTAACCTTGAAAATCCACCGCCTCCTATGCACCGTTACTAGGACTGCAAAGAAATCCACTTGCAAATACACAAAAAAGAAATTCCTAAATATATGCTTATCAAAGAAGTTTTAAAACACTGCTTCAAGAAAAATAATGCATACATCACAATTTTATTCTTTCCAAAGCTTTAACATGCCAAACTTTGTTATTTTAGTCATACAATAGTCACAGATTCTGACTAATATTTACATTTGTAAGCACATGAGTCAATTCTAAATTTGGAGTGAATGTCAAAAAAATAAATAAAAAATACCAAAATGTTGAATAAACAATCCAAGGCAGCATCTCTTCCACTTCAGCTTAATGCCACCCCTACAATCATGATAAACAGTTGGTAGGCAGATACATTGAATAGTCACAATTTTTTGGTGGATTTTCTGAATACAAAAAAAGGTACTTGACTAGATGACTGACACTAGGAAAACAGAATATGGTCTTTTGTCATTTTTCCTCCTGTGTTCCACAAATATCTCTGGAATAACTTCATGTTTCAATAAAGAAGAAGTCCTTGCGAGGGTGGCCAGGTACTCCTCTGTTCAACATCCCAGGTCAGTAAAACCTGTGATTTCTCTTGAATCACAGGTTTCTGTTTACCCAATAAAGAGTGGCTAATGGGTGCTTTCTTGAGCTCTTCGAGCTCCAGACATAAATGAATACTGGATTCTTAAAATAGCACATTTTGAAATAAATCTCATTCATTGCCTACCAGACTTAAAATAGAATTGTTTCACAGAGCAGCTAGAAGAATTTTCTTCTAGAAAAGAGCAAAACTTACATCTAGGAAAAGTAACATGAAAAGATAGTTACTTTTACACATACATTTTTTAGTCTGTTCTTGTATGTCCAATTTTTATTTTGAACTGCATGACTTCACCTGATGCATTGTTTATACACAGAGAATTGCTCCCCAGCTCTCGTTCTTGCATCTGCCATAGCTTAGTTTGTATAATCAGTGTCAACATATGCCAACACAAATTTTAGCAACTAATGTTACTGAGAATAAAGGAAGAAACAGACATAACTGTTGGATTATTCATTACTGCCATGTCTACTTTGTGAAGAAGTGCTGTGAAAAAATAGTTGTGGTATCTCAGGCTATGAAAGCAGCATAACCACCTTGCCCAGATTCATGGGTCTGCGTTTCCATGTGCCACTGTACTTTTCTGTAGGTACATCTGTTGTGGTTTAACTCTGGCCAGTAACTAAGCACCACACAGACGCTCGCTCCCTCCCCTTCCCTCCCTCCGCTTCTCGCTCCCTCCCTCACTAAGGTGGGGGAGGGAATCAGAAGGGTAAAACAGTAAAAGAGGAAACTGTGGGCTGAGGTAAAGATAATTTAAGAGGTAAAGCAAAAGCCATGGGAGCAAGCAAAGCAAAATACCGAATTCATTCACTATTTCCCATTGGCAGCCCATCTCCAGCATCTCCAGGACAGCAGGGCTCTATCACACATAATGCTAATTTGGGAAAATAAATGCCATAACTCCAAGAGAGGTTTGGTTGGTGGGATATTGCCATTGGTGCACCAACATGCTAGCAATCAGCACCTGCTGTTCTCCAGACCACAGCAAGCCCACAATGGAGGGATCTTCCAAGAGGCCTGGCAAGGTAGACAGCTGGTTAATCTTCTCTCTATTCATGGTGGCTATGCAAAAACCCCATTTATACACTTTTGGGTCCACGAACACCCTCTCCTGAGGTAGTCTGCTCCAAGGATACATGAGGCCTCTGGACTGTCCACAATAGGAGCTTTTGCCTCTTGTCTTCTGTTAAGCTCACATCAGCCTCCAACAGAGACAACTACTGGGATCCCCCTGTAACTACAGAAATCCAGATGGGTTCCATGTCCTTGTACCCAGGGTGCATTAAGGTACACTGTGCACTGGTGTCTAACAAAGCCTTTTACTTCTACGGATCTGATGTGCCAGGCTGTTGAACCCACACAGTTTAGTATACCTGTTAATCCCTTTCCTCTTCCTGGTCAAAAGCAGAGACCCTCTATTCCTGTTCAGAACATTTGCTGTCTGACCCTTGCACTGCCAGAGGTGCCTTCACCTATGTATCTAGTCATGGGCAAGAATATTTTCAACTTTACTATCTTTTGTCTACCCAAGTGTGTCAACTGTTCAACCATGCCAAATACATAAATGATTCACCAGTCTTCAGGATAAAAGTTGTCTGTCCTGGTCAGCTTGCACCTTTTGAATAGTAATATAGCAATTATTTTCCCCTAGAATTCATGGATTTCGTCAGTGTTCCAGGATTAGGTAAAGTTAATCATAGACTTTGTCAGCCATCTCTTTCAGAGGCCATTTATTCAGGTTTTCTGTTTGTAGGCAGTGCTTAACTTCCTTCTTATTTAATAAAAATCTCCAAATTACCTTTCAATCCTCACAGTAATATGTTTAATTACAAATATGGGACATAAATATTTATAGAATAGTTTTAAAATTTTTCTTTTCAAATTTGTCATTGTATTGGGTTTGCATGGCCAGGTTTTGGTAGCAGGAGGGTTACAGAGATGGCTTCTGTGAGAAGATGCCAGAAGCTTCCCCCATGTCAGATAGATCCAAAGCCCGCCAGCTCCGAGACGGACCTGTCACTGGCCAAGGCTGAGCCCATCAGCAACAGTGGTAGCACCTCTGGGATAACATATTTAAGAAGGGGAAAAAACTGTGCAATTGCAGCTGGAGAGAGGAGCAAGAATAAGAGAAACAACACCGCAGACACCAAGGTCAGTGAAGAAGAAGGAGAGGAGGTACTCCAGGTGCCAGAGAAGAGACCCTCTGCAGCCAGCGGTGAAGACCATGGTGAGGCAGGCTGTCCCCATACAGCCCATGAGGGTCCACAGTGGAGCAGATATCCACCTGCAGCCTGTGGAGGGCCCCACACTGGAGCCGGCGGATGCCCGAAGGAGGCTGTGACCCCATGGTCAGGCTCCTGGCAGGACCTGTGGCCCCATAGAGAGAGAAGCCCACGCTGGACCAGGTTTGCTGGCATGATTTGTTGAAGACTGTCTCCTGTGGGAGGGACCCCATGCTAGAGCAAGGGAAGAGTGTAAGGAGTCCTCCCCCTGCAGAGGAAGGAGAAGCAGAGACAACATGCGATGACCTGACCACAACCACCATTCCCTGTGTTGCCTTGAGAGGAGGCAGAGAATTCAGGAGTGAAGTTGAGCCCAAGATGAGGGAAGGGTGTGGGGAATTGTTTTAAGATTTGGTTTTTATTTCTTATTAACCCATTCTGATTTTATTGGTAATAAATTAAACTGATTTCCCCAAGCTGACTCTGATTTGCCATTGCCAGTAACTGCTAAGTGATCTACCTGTCCTTATCTTGACCCTCAAGCTTTTCGTTATATTTTTTCTCTCTTGTCCTACTGAAGAGCGGAGTAGCAAAGTGGCTTTGGTGGGCAGCTGTTGTCCAGCCAGGGTCAACCCTCCACAGTCATCTTTACCAAAAACACTTGTATGCCAGTGGTATAATTAATTTTTTACCACAGTATAAATTAAAATAGCCTTAGTAGCAACACGGCAGCAACTACAGACAACTGTTCTCTTGTATCTTTACAACAGCTTATGGAATTTCTCAACAGCATGACTTTTACAACATCATTCTATATTTCACTTTTTTTTTTCCAGTTAGTTACATATACTTTTTCTGACTTCAGGAAAATTATTGGTGAACCAGAACAAGGTTTTAGACATATTTCTTACTTTTTATTCTTTGTTGAATCATGGCAACTGGTTCACACACAAAAAAAAAAGATTTCCCTGTTGTCATCTGTAATTTTCTGCTTTCCTTTCCCTATGACAAACCATTCTCATTTTTTAATGTAATTTTTTTAATTCTTTATTTGAATTAATATGTACTTTCCTTTCTGCATATGTACAGTTTCACTCATTCTTTTACCATCTTGAATATAAAGGAATCATGATTCCCGATCTCTATGTAACACACAACTTTCAGTTTGGTGAATAAGTAATCTTTCTGCATTGTTATAATTGTTAATATACTATTGCATACAGTAAGTTCTTGTTAGACATAACCTAGAAACGTTTAGCATCTTTAATAATGATTTCCTATTGCCTACACGAAACCTACAATTTCTTTCTCTTTAAGCTGAAGTTTCTTTTAACCATAACATTCTCTTAAAATGTTAAAGAGCAGGTCTGGAGTGAAATATTCAATCAATAGTCTAATTGGCAGAATGCTTTGAATGAAGCACTTGACATTGCTGCCACTCACTTCAACACACACACATTCAAGATCCTTGGATGCTAAAGGTATCAACACAGTTAAAAAATAAGTTTCTAACATGACTGCCTTACTACTATTTGCAGTCACCCTTTTCTATCCAAATAGAGATATGAGCAGACATTCTAATATCGAGGTGAGATTCAATCAGCTTTTAAATTGTCAATTATACTACCTTTATTCTCAATAATAAGAACACACAATGTCTCTTGCTACCTTACTGAGACTCCAAGCATTGGACAGAAACAAGAAAGTAAGTTCTTCTCTTAAATTTTCTTACCACATTAGCTTGATGGGTTTACAACACCCTAAGCATGTGCAGTATTTAATGCGTACACTTATGTGTTTGTATATGTATGTTCTATGTACACATACATACACACATCTGCATAAAATATGTGTTGTTGATTTAACTCCCTCTTTAATGTTAAGGTTAAGTCCCTTCCTCCTTCCACTTGTGAGAATGCCTATTCTCATGCCATCATGAATTCCAATGTTCTATAAAACCAAATTCTCAGTGTGACTCAAGCTGTGCCTTTAATCCTTTCCAATATTTACCACTTTCTTCTTTTTGCTGGCAAAAATAGCTGTGATAAAATCATCTAGACTTTTGACTTGTTCTATGACCTTCTGAATAAAATTTTTGAAATGTCCTATAATGTGTCTATTTAATGGTGTATACTGTGACCAAGCAGATTTCTCAAATAGCTCGAGTTTGATGTTCTTACTCTGGGGAGACAAATACAGCACTATTTTTGTGAGTGTACTTTGCCAAATTCTCTAGATGTTTTTTTCTGATTACATAGTTACTACTGACATTTAGTTACCTGAAGAAAAGAAACAAGCCACAAAAGAGTTTACAGTTATTATATTTTAATAATGGAGGAAAAGGAAAGGCTTCAGGTGGATCCTGGTCTGTCAGTTCAAAGCCTTGTCAATTCAAAATGCTGTTTGAGGGAGAGAGAGAGGAACTATGGTTCACTTCTTAGTGACTTTCAATACTGGCAAGTCAGTAGTAGCAGTAGTAATAATTGTAGTCATAATAGTAGAACCAAGTCAGAAATACCTTGTAGTACAGATTGGAAGAGAGTGTCACTCTTCTTCTTATCATAGTTGATTATGGCAATAATGGCACTGAGCAAAATCATACAGGTCTGCTTTTTCCTTTTGGACTCAAAATCGTTCCACAAAGAGAAAAAAACCCCAAACAACCAAACAACAGAAACCTCAACACGAACCAAATCTTACACCCCCTCCCCCAAACAAATAACCCCCAAAACAACGACCAAACAAAAAAAGACCCCAACCTGCATTATTTTAAAGTATGAAATAGTTCAGGAGCACGGATTTTTCTAGATAAATGCAACAAATAAGTGCTGAAGTAGTCTGTAGCCGTGAATTTTCACAGGAGGTAGTAGGTAGGAGATCAGCTGAGGAGGGTTTGGAATAGGTGCTAGCAGTGTTATAAGGTTTTTGAGAAAGAGACTGCTGAAAGTCAATATTATTACAGGGCTGAAACTAATACTTCAGCTTTTTCACTTCTTACTTTACTACTTACTCACTGGTTATAAATCTAAAGCTTGACAAAATCAACTGTTAATCAAACGGTTGAAACAAATGCTAGTTCAATTTAGTCCTGACCTAGACTTAGCAGATCCTTCATCTTAATACATTGCTTCAAAATTTCATAGACTACCGTATTGTTCTTTTAACAAAGGCCATGCACCATAAAATCCCTATTTCCATTATGATTTGTCTTTCACAGTCCAATCACAGCCCAGGTTAAATAATAACAATAATAATAATAATAATAACAACAACAACAACCACCACCACCACCACCACAACAGTAACAATAACATAGAACTGGGAGGTAAAAAATGAGAAATTTTCTTGACATGATAAATTTTGACACAGTTATAGACAACTTCCCTCCATTTCAACCATTAGTTTGAAATGTATTTCATTCAATGTGAAATACAACAGAATGGTTGTATTTCAACCACTAGGTTGAAATGCAACCTAATGCTCTGTTAGTATATTCTAGACAGCACACTTGCCCTGTTAAGGTGAACTGGGTTTTCTTAATACAGAAGCAGCAATACAAACAGAAAATAATAGAAAACCATGAAATACACTGGTGACCTTGTTCTGTCAAAAAAATAATGATTCAATAAATGAATGTAATAAAATATTACATTTGCTTCCAAACATAATTATGGAATAATTGTGAAATTCATGATGCTTGTGTCAACACCTGCAGCTGTTTATTCTGATAAACACTAATTAGCTATAGAAGAAATCTTTTTAATAAGCAGCATTACATACTTTTGTGAAAGCATTGTTATCTTTTTTCATTTATTTCTTCTTTTATAAGTATAAGAGATATGAATAATAGTTAGATTACCCACTGTTGAAGCAGACATTATTTCCATGAAGACAGAGAATGTCCTATGTTTAATGCATATTCATTTCCTTCCTGCAATATGTGGTATTGGTAACTTGAATAGAAAATCTCAGTTTCATCTTCAAGTGTCAAAGGATTTCTGTTTAGACTTTCCTTTGCTCTTCATAAATGTAGATGTCTAAGGGACAATGCAAAGCATCATTTTATGGCTGGAGCAAAGGACAGATCCTTCTGCTATTTATTCAGTATCAGAGCTGAACTGAAATATAAGAGACAGTGGTACTGAGCCTACTAGCGAGTATTGTTTTACTTGAATGGTAGGTTAAGTTCTATGGTGGTTTAACAAGCCATGTACTTAATGTTGTCATTGTTTGGGACTTTGACTCAATCACACTCTTGAAAATTACTCTTTGAAAAAAACTCTGGATCATTATTTTCAGTTAGGTAAAAGAAACAAAATCACCAGAAAGTTAAGAAGAGAGGGTTGGTGAAAAGTTACCCTTTTTATATGTACCGTGGATTCTAGACAATGCAGTCATATACTTCTTATAAACACTTTTATTTCGGGAAAAAAAAACACCCCAAAACAACAAAAAACAACCAAACCAAAAAAGAACACGAAACTAATGGAAACTCTCTGCAAACTCTAGATCACATTTTGCCATTATTACCCATGATAAGCAGTATTTCATCTTATAAGGATTCTCATCTGAACTGAGTGTCAGAGGTAAGTTACTACTCAAAGCGACTAAGAAACCTTCTAGTGATTTAGCCCTCATTACTCCCTCACCACATTCAGCTCCTTATCAGACAGACTGTTGCTATTTATAGTGAGTAAGGTGAGGGGCTCTTCAGCTTGACTAATAGGTCTTTCTATCTGTTCTTTTTTAAAACTAGTTAATAGATGAAGTGGCCAAAAATAAACCTTATAATAAAGTAGTATATGGTAGATCTGGGGGTTTAGGATGAATCACGCCGATTTATGGCATGATTATTATTTTTTTTTTTCCCCAATTACTTCATAATATCAAGTGACAAAATTATGTCCTCAATTTTCCAGTCTGCCTCTTCACCATTTTTCACAAAGAAGAAATGAAAGGTGTTTTGCAATATTTCACAAGTTCCTGTTTGAAGGTGGTCATTTTTGAGATTGTACTTCATAATGATTATATTTACGCTGTTGTCTGTTGCATGTCTGAAAAAGAATTGCAACAGAGTATGCTGGGATCCTCCTGTGGTCTCTCTGACAAGCTCACAACCTCCAGGTGCTTGATTCCTGCTTTCGTTGCCTGTCGTTGTCTTATTTAAGCATGTTCAAAATTACTTTTCTAAATAGAAGTCTGACAACAATGGCAATTTTAAAGCGGATTACACTGAAATTAACAGAAGATACTGAATCAGACACTGTATAAGGAAAGGAAGATGATTTGCAGGAAGCATTTGAGATTCACCTGCAAGAGAACAAACAACAGGCACAAAGATCCCAGGCGCTTAACACAATGGCATGTTACCAAAGACTCAAGCTTACCACTGACGGCAGTCTGTATTTACTGACTACTCTAGCAGTTGCTATTTCTCATTATAGCCTTGCACAATTCTCAAATAGAATGTGTCTCTTTTAAGAGTCTTCCTAAGTTCAGACTTACAACTAAGCAGAAAAAACTTCAGAAGTTACAGGAAGAACATGAGACACCCATGTTGTGGTTGTTTTTTGGAACACTGAAAGATAAAGAAAAATAAAAATGCCTTTAATTTCAGGGAATTTGTCATACATTGAACTTCATTATTGACTTCACTTGTTTATAATAATAAACTATAATCTCCTTATTATTTTGCAGGGATTTTTTCTTCTATGGTCCTCTAACTTCACCAGAATGATGGAATTACCTTTACATTGTAGAGTTCTGATCAATGATAACTTCATCGAACACACAAAAATATTGGAACCAAATCTTGAAGAAAAAAAAAAGGAATTAAATGTTTGGAAAATTATTTGTCTTAAATGCTGGTTTCAGACATTTTGCATTCTTTAAGCACTGAACTTACTGAAAATTGTCCTGAGAGAGTTGTAAAATTTAACAGCAATTTTACAGAAGACATTTATGAAAAGGAAGTTATCTCATGTTGGAAAAGTAGCAGAACTGGAAAAAAAAAAAAAACACAACAAAAACCCAACCAACCAAACAAAAAGAATGCTTTTTCACTAGCAAAAACTGTAAAATTTTAAAAAGTTGCTAAAGTAGAGGAAAGACCCTTCACAGTTAAAAATATTTAACAAACACTTGGCTGCTTAAAACTGATCAAAGGAAAGCACCTTCAAGCATTTTTCATGTCAAATCTCACACCTGTCTAGAATTTATTAATAATAAAAAGAATTTCTAGGCCACAGAGATTGATTTCTTCTGATCACCCATAATATAAAAAATCTTCAAGGATCTTTGCTATTTAAATTAAAAACACTGAAATCATACCAACTGAGAAAAAATGCCTGTGAATGCAAATACTGACTCCTACATTCATTTTGATATTTAGAGACCACACAAGAGGTAACAAGATTTTGAAAAGAAATCTTTAATCACCTTACAGCAATTTATTCTGAAGCTCTGCTGTACAAAGTAGCTGAGTCATTGCCTTTTGATATGTCACTCCACAAACTAGAAAGAGATCAATAGTCTTCTTAACACCACTCAAAAATTCAGGCTACCATGTAGAAAGCTGTCATGTAATTAAATCTTGATACTCACAAACAGAAGAGAATACTAAGCAAAATTAACAAAGAGAGGTTTAATTAAAAAAAAAAAAAAAATGAAGAGCTCTAACAAATGAAGGCAAAAGGAAGATGGCAAAGACAACACAAAACTTCATATATACCAACAAGCCTTGAAGATTTTCTGTTAGTTCATATGTGAAGATTAATTATGTCACTGTTAGGCTATTTGTTCACAGTCCATAGTCAGATTTAATAATAGACCACTTGGGGTAGAGGAGAAGTTTTTACCTAATAATATCAATCTATCTCATCATAATAAGAAAAAGTAAGAAAAAACAGAATTAAAAAAAAAATTAATCTCTGTATCGTCTAAGTCTCTTCTAAATTTTTATTTGCTGATTAAGGAAGAAATAATTTGGAATGATCAGCAAAATAGAAACCCATCTTTTTACTTTTTCAATGTATTAATAGATGTTTGCTTACAACTCTTTACAAACAAATAAATGTTTTTCTGAAAAGCTATTTCCAATTTCATTCAGAAAACCACAACTGCTGAAGATCCTGAAAATTAACTGAATTGAAAGTGTGTCAATTTGGAGAGCAACTTGTGAAAACATGTATTTTGGAGCTAGGAGAACATGCCATTTTCAATGAAAGGAAGTAAAGAGAACACCAGCATGTGGTCTCCACCACTGAAGAGAACACTCACAACCAAAGCAGGTGTTACAGAAAGTAAGTTTATCATGTTTATGAGATTAATTACACAAGCTATACAAATATTTCAGAGAAACATCTGAAATATCAGATGAAGATTTACAAAGTTAAACCGAAAAAAAAAAAAAAATTAACACCCCAAAACATTTCAAGAAAGAAATTAAATGATGGAAAGCAGGGAACAGAGGGTCTGGAAATGGTGAAGTATTTATATAAACTGTACTGTAGCCCAAATTTTCCACCACTTGTCTTTATTATGCCAGTTAAGGTAAAATGCAAGTATAGCTCACACTCTCCCAAAGGCTTTCCCATATCTCTGAATTAAAATTGGGGTACCTGAAATACCCCAAAGTTCTCCAAGCTTGGAGAGCTAAGAGAGGATGAGATACATTGCACAGGAATTTAAGACTTGTCTGAGGACACAAAGCAGTCAGCTCAACCGAGTATGTTTCTGTGAAGAATAAAAAGAACTTTTACCCATGAAGTTATGCCAGAAACGCCACAGGAGGCAATGGAAGAAATCTTGATGGAATACGGTCTAAGTGTGACCAGAAACAACAGCTGTTTTTCGCTGCATGTAGTAGTGAAGATGCAGCTTAGAAGAGCTCAATCAACTGAAAGATTTTCATCTTAAGACTTTATCATGATCAATCATGAAGGAAAACAGAGTATTAGTATTGCTTCTGCAAAAAAAAATAGAATGGAAAAAATTATGCTACTACATGGGCACATCTTGAGAATCCTCACTTCAAAAAACATATAGAAAAACAAGGAAAGGTTTAGAGGACACCAAAGGTGATTAGATTAGTTGAGCAACTTCTATATGAAAAGCTTTAAACAACCTAAGTCACTTCTACCAGAAAAAAAAGGCAACTGAGGGGAATATGTCTGGCACAAAGGTAATAGGGAATGATTGTTCTTTGATTCTTCTGATGCAAGATAGAAGAGTTTTACATTAAGCTAACAGATAAAAGTTTGAAAACAAATAAAGTAAGTCAAACAATACATAATACAGCTGTAAAAGTCTGCTACAGGAGACCATAGGGGTTAAAATCTTGCATGGCTTCAAAAATACCTTTAGATTCTAGTAAAATAAAGTAAAAAAGTTCAAGGACTTCAAAAAGTTCTTGTGTCAAAAATCACTAGAGACTGAGAGTAGTAATTAGCACTGGCCTCCCTCCCAACTCTCTTCGTGACTGATGAAGTTTGTCTGCATTACTTCCCTATTTTGCTCATAATTCTAGAATCTGACTTTTTTAAAAAAAAATTGTCCTTTTTCAGAAAATTTTGTGAGCTGATTCTTACAAAACCTGTATCTATGATTTGACTACCTTCAATGGACCTATAATATTTAATTTTAGCTGCCATTTTAGTCATGAAAGTCATATGCTGTAGGAAAACTTAGTTTGCATTACCAATCACTTTTGATAAATACTAGGAAACTTTTACTAGTGAGTCAAAACTAAGTTTCAAACTGTCCTCCAATTTCATGCTACTTTGTTAATGACATCAGTATTTTAGTTTTGTTTATATTGCACAGGTAGATTTCAGCAGTCACAGGACCAATCTCCTATCTGAAAAATCTAATCTGCTAAATTTCCAAGTTCACAAGCTTGTTTTTTTGTGATGTTTCAAAATGAGGACAGTGCCAGATTTCTGCAAGCTTCTGAAGTCACCTGGTTATTCTACCTTCCTATGTCAGTGTTGAACAAAATAAAAAAGAAACCAGCATTATGTTCTCACTTCATGTTCACCAAAGAAGCCCTTAATAATTGACAGATTCCAACATTCATTCATCATTCATTACGATCACTGTGGCTGGGGAGCAGCCTTGCTCAAAGGGGTCCTGGTGGACAACAAATTGAACATGAGTCACGAGTGTGTTGCTGCAGCAACAAAGGCAAACTGGATCCAAGGCTGCATCCACAGGGACATTACTAGCAGAGATAGAGATGTGATCATCCCACTCTGCTCAGCACTTGTTAGGCCATACCTGGAGTACTGTGTCCAGTTCTGGTCCCCACAGTTCAAAAAAGATGCAGACAGACTGGAGAGTGTCCAAAGGAGGGCCATGAATATGAACAAAGGGCTGCAGAACCTGTCGTATGAGGAAAGACTTAGTTACACCTCTTCTTCCTGAAGAAGAGGCGACTCAGGGGAACCTCATCACAGTGTTCCAGTACTTAAGGGTCAGCGACAAAAGGGATGGAGGCTCTCTCTTCAGAAGGAGCCACATGGAGAGGACAAGGGACAATGGCTACCAGTTGCACTGGGAGAGGTTTCATCTTGGCAGAAGAAACGATTTTTTTTACAGTGAGAACAATTATTCACTGGAACAACCTCCCCAGGGATATGGTGAAGTTCTCATTGCTGAAGATTTTCAAGATGTGATTAAACAGGGTAGTAGGTAATCTCATGTAGGCTCCCTTTCCCACAAAAGGCTGGATTAGAAGATCTTTTGAGGTCCCTTCCTACCTGGGATGTTCTGTGATTCTATGAACCACTATTAGAAAATTCTTTATTAAGACCTGAATTAATGGTCATTAACTTTTTTTCTTTTTTGAATTGAAAAGGAGTTGAAAACACGTGTTCCACAGTGAAAACAATGTGTAATTGTTTTGTGCTTTATGATACAAATTTCTGTGTAAACTCTCAAAAATTATTGCTAATATTACACCAAATTTGGGAATAACAGAGTATAAAAATTAAAAAGAATTCAAAAGTAAAAGCAGACTCAAAGGGACCAAATGTACTTACCAAGCAATTAATATAAGAATTAATCCTGCAATGTGTTAAGCAAATCAAGAAACAAGACTGTTGAAAGAAAAAAATTTCTAATGTTGTAAATATTCTTTTCATAATAAATGATTATGTATTCTTCAAGTCACATCTTGCTTATTACCTAACATAAATCCTTTACTGTCCAATGATACATGCAAAGGAAGGCAAACAAATATCAAAATGTTACATAGTTGCAATTTTTAAACATGCTAATTAGAAGTGAATTGCAACCAGTCTAAGTCAAAATGTCTCCATTGTTTTAAGGAATTGAAAAATGAGTTTCCAGACTTGACTGAACTCCACTTTCCTAATCAGTGGGCCTGCTTCAGGGTTGTGTCTAATTTTAAACATGACAGTGAGCAGTTCAAGCTTGACATGGATATAACAAGTTTCCCTGTTTTCTTTGAAGGTTAGGCATGAAGTCAGTGCAAACAGATTAATTCTAAGGTGAGAGCCAAGTTCTAGGCATCCATATTATTTTTATTTTTGTGTGTGTGTGTGGATTTCTGGTCTTCAAGTTTTGATTAGAAGGAGGAACTATTTAATAAGAATAGGACCTGTAATAAGATGGTATCTGAAATCTTGAATGAACTCCAAATTTATCTGTCACCTACTAAAACTATGTAAAAAGCTGTTGAATGCTCATGTCTAAGAGAAAACTGTTTTTTATCTTCATAATCTCTGTCACCTACTAAGGAAAAATAAGCAAATGCATGTAAAAAGAGAGTGAATTTCTCCCTACACTATAGATTATGTTTTTATGTAGCATATCTTGATGTATGACCTATTTTGTGGTCCATGCTTTGTACCTTAATAGCTAGAGCTATTGCTGGAAAGAGAAAGAACTCAGGAATTGATCAGACATATTAACTGTTTGAATAAAATGTAAGCAAGAAATTAGGAAGGTTCCAGTATTCTTACTAATAACATGGCCAGTGTTTAATTTCTATAAAATTTCTTTTATTGCATTGTTGACGTTATCCTTACTATCCCATTGCCTGAGCCCACGTGGGATTTGAAACCTAACAGGAATCATTTTCTTTGAACTTTACATTGTTTTACTTTTGTTTTGCTATCACTTTCATATTTTTCCCTCATTTTATCTACCCATTTACAATGTCCCATTTTCTCTGTCTCAACTTTCTATGACTTTTTATTCATGTCATACTAACATGATTTCTGGGTTTCTTCTAGATGTTTGCAGGAACGAGGAAAGAATTTCCCACATCCCAAAAAAACCTTATCTACTTCTTGAATGAGTAAAGGGATTTTCCTCTATAGTCAGAAGAACAGAAATCTATAATTTTCCTTCCTTGTCTTTTGTGAACCGTATGTATGCAAATATGTAATACGGAGAACTCCTTCCTGATGTAAAAAACCTGTGTTTCTCAGAATGGTGGTGATACAGGTCTGTATAAGGATAATGACTACTGGGAAGCATACAACTTTTAGAGTAGGCTAAAATCCCCAAATATCTTCTGCATGAAACCACTTGACAGCAATTATAAACAAATTTACCTTCAAAAAATTGCAAAGCAAAACTTGCTAAACCATGCTACTCTAGTTAGCATAAAAAATTGGGGAGTTTAGTAATAGGTAGTTTCCCTAAATAATAATAGATTTTACTATCCATAGATTTTTTTTATAAGAAGAAGCAAGAATAAGAAAAAATTGCCATCTCAAAATACTTCTGATTTTCATTTTATGCTTTTATTTACATCACTGATCTAAAAGACTATATCTGTAATATGCCATTACATATTTATGATATATAACCGTATATATGAATTCCTTTAATTACCTGAATGAATAGCTTTTCCACATTGCTTAGTTTCAGAATTAGTTTCAGATCTTTATGAAGATATTATATCCTAACCTGGAAAAATACATGAGATTTGTCCCAGGCGAATTTCATAGTGCATTCATCACCACTTATGCAGCAGTTGTGGAGTTCTAGATAATCATGTCTCCTTTTTTGCTGCACTTGTGCTTTTGCAGGATTCACACTCAGACAATGGTAGTTCAATAACTCTTCTTTACCAGTTTTTTTCATTGATATGCAGAATCCGCACAGACAATGGTTATTCAGAAGTTGTAATGCATCAGGCAGAGTTCACTGTATCCTGTGAGAATGCTTCAATCAACTTCATTGGGTTTTGGATCAAGTTTTATTTATTTGTCATTGTGTTACAGCTGTCTACATCTACTTCATGTCAAAGAACTCTGGAAATTAGTTTTGACCGGTACTAACTAGTCTTTGATCAGTGTGGCACAGTACACTAGCAATTAGAGGGTGAAAGACGTATCTCTTTCACACAAAACTAGTGACCTACAAGTTACATCTGCCAAATTTAAGCAAATAAAACACCCTACTTCTACAGCCAGATTGTTAGCTTTGTGAAGCGTGATGCTACCTGGAAACGCACAAGTAACTAAATAAATAAATAAAGGCAGAAAATCAAAGATGGGATTTTTTTTTTATTGTTTTGATGAGATACAGCATTATGCTTCTAAGAATTTTTTTGAGAAAACTAATGATATAAATATTGGCAGCCTGTGTTGCCCCTTGCTGCTTTGCATCAGGCATGTCAAAATGCAATGAGACCCTGTCTAATATGGATTTTGTCACCTTTTCTAAAATGCCAGCACCATTTGCTGTGTGTTGTGGTAATTTGCCTGGGAGCCGTTGTCCCTTCCATCAGCCATTTCTATATTTGCCAATGTACATTTATGTTTTCACTTTTTTATGGAAGAAGATGCTTGCCACTGATGCAAGTTGACCAAAGATGTCAGATTGCATGGGGCAGCTGCATTTCCACACAGCAGCTTTGTGAGCTTTTAAACTGCAAAATTGCTGTTCATAATTCCTTTTTATGTAATACAAACTCAAAGCAAGAATAAGCTGACGGAAACAATGTCTCCAGGCAGACAAGATATTATAATGTTTATTAGTGCAAATCTCCTGAGAGATCATATTACATTCTAATGGTGGTGCAAATTAAGCTAGTCTCATCATCATTTTTTACAGATGAGATAAAATAAGTTAACAACTACATCCATGTTCTAACTGCCCTCCTTGCTTCCTTTTCATTTTTCTTGAATCCCAAATACACACTGATACATGAGTATTTTTGTCTCACACTTCTGTTTGGTACATCTTTGACAAAAACGGAAAAAAAAGCTTAGCTGTTCTCTACAAACAAATGTTCTGAACAGGACAATCTATGTCAGTGCAAATTTCCAGTCAACAGATTTAACATTTCAGTGTGGTCTCATGTATGTCCAGAGCATAATGAAATACAATTATTTCACTTCCATTTTTTAGATATCTCCTCTCAAAAAGCTGCAGTCATGAGCTTTCTAGAGCATAATCAGTACTTTACATTCAACCGTGAAAGTTGTTTCTTTACCTATCACCACTGCAAGTACACTGCCACGTCCTTCCTAGGCATCTTGAACACCCAGTACAGTTTGATAACTGAAGTCCCACTACCCCACATTTGGGATCCACAGATTCTGAAGCTTTTTGGTGAGTTTAATACCCTAAACCAATCTTTGCGCTCTTTTTGCTCTGTGTGAACTCTCTAGGGATGTTAAGAGTCCAAGAATTGTTGATCAGCCTATTGAGCACAGCATTGTACACAAAAAGGAGAAAATACAAATTAAAAAAAATCAAATAAGATAGCTACCAAAAAAAATCTTGAAATGCTGTATTAATTGGTTCTTGACAAATATCCAGGTCCACACTTGCTTTTTTTCTTGGGAGGGAGAAATAGAAAGGTGTTGCTACCTTTCAGTCTTTTTGCTCAATCATGTCAATGAAATATAGGAAGAGCTTGCTACAGTATTTTCTTGGTATACATTTAATCAGTAAAAATTTTAATTAGTTCCAACTGCACATTTCTTACCAAGGAAGGCAGGAAAGACAGCATCTTAGACAACTAGCCATAGGGAGATATTTTGAATACTTAGACATAACTGATATTCAGGATACAGTATGCTTTGAAATAGTAAATATGAAGACCTTTTACTCTGTGCTGTTCTTATGCAATGACTTTCAGAGCAGAACTTGCACTTCAAATAATAAGGTTTGTGTGCATAAATCTGGAATTTCTTTGAAATATGCCTCTAAGGAACCATTGGCCTTTTCCATGTAGCTCCACATCTGTAAAAGACTCGAGTCAGCCTCAGGGTCTCTCTGAATAAACAGCTTTTATTCAGCCTCCGGGACTGTGGAAAGGAATAGGTGTTTTACTGAAAAGCAAACAGCAGTGGCCCACTTCTCTTTACTTCAGTTTGCAAACACTAATTTATTTGAACCGATTGGCATTGGGAGTCTTGATTTCCCCTATGTGGTTCACTTAATATGTTTTTCCATTAAGCTTCTTATGATGGGAACATTCGACCTGTTTCCTCCAAGAGGATAAACACGGCCAGATTAATCAGAACACAGATATCACCAGGGCTCCTTACTCACACAGCAACTGAGACACATGCACAGTTCCGTGACTTAACTCTGACACCCACACCTTATTCCCTTCTCTGCTCAAGCCTTTCCAGACCTATATGTACTGGACTGCATTGCAATTGCACCCTTTTCCAGTAGGGTACCTCAACCCCAGTGAAATCACGTAGTAATAAGAGGAGAATTAACATGATTTTTCCATTGTACTTATTTACTAAAGTTTTCCCATCTACCCTCATTACTGTGAACACTGGCACTAAGCAACAAAAAAATGCACCCTATGAAGTTTTTTTTTTTTTTTTTACTTTTTGTATTTTTACTTTTACATACATTAACATTGGAGATTTCATGTTTGCTGTGAACCTAATAAAACTCAGTGTTCAGATTACTGTCTCTGGTTGGGCGAGTGAACTGTGCTGTGTTAATTTTTATTTTTCTAGATAAAGAGTACTGTTGAGAACTGATCAGTTAGCAAAATTTTTCTCATTATTATTACAACGTACTTTACAGTTTCACACTGAAAAAAGGGGAACTTCTCTCTCTTCAGCAGTCTGAGGAACAGCCCCTTTTTCCTTACCAAAAAGGTGAGTGTCCAGAAAAGGCTGGGCCACATTTCAGGAGATTAAGCAAAGATTCTGAATTAATGTGTTAAATCTATTGAAAATATTATGTTCTCTTCCCTTATGCAAAAAGCTAAATCACAATAAATGGACTGGAATTGACTAGATTTTCTCTTAGAAAGCTCTACTTTTTAACTGACCCTGAAAATACAAGCAGTTCCTTTTCTTCCTATCTCCCTAAAACAGAATGTGTAAAAATACATACAGCTGTATTGAGTACAGCTTGAGTACATATTGAGTCAAGTCTTTGCCAATTTATTTATATGAGTTTCTGGCTTGTATGAATGGACAAGAAGACTAAAGGTCAGAATGCAGGCTGTTTGGTCCTTTAGTAGACTCAATTTATGTCTCATACCAATGACCAGCATATAAAAGTCTCCAGTTTCTTGAGTTGTTTTTGGGAAGGAGAACCTCACACCCAAAGCAATATTGCCACAATAAGGGATGGCATATAGGCATTAGAAATTTCTGCACAATTACTGAGGTTTCATCAGAGCTTCCTTTCCTTCTCTCCAAAGCCCAATCTTCCAAGTAACCTTCCAGAATTAACTACTGTGGTCTGACAACTTAGTTTCCTAACTCACTATAATGAGGAAAGCTGATCCATTTAAAGCTTTCACATAATTCTAACCACTTCACAAGAACAAATGAACTGGAAAGCTTTACAGAATAACAACAAGGCCAAGGTTTGAGTTTTCACTTCTACTGTTGATTCAGTTGAAGCCTTGTTAGTGCCATGAATGTATGTTCTCAACACTCTTGTTTGTATAATGCATCTTCTCTGACAAGAGAATTTCAGCCTCTGCAGGTTGAAGATACAGTGCAGGTATCAAGTATAGTGAAAAAAATCAGAAGACATATATGCAGTGGCAAACTGAGCTTTAAATACTACCTTTACGATTAAACCAGCTGCAGTTTTGCATCCACAGAAGATAAACCATGTGGACTTTAGGTACCTTTTCTTGAAGAGGACAGCACTTTATTTTATCCAAATGAGGCTTACCTCTCTTTAAGAGACAAAAAAAAAAAAAAAAAAAAAAAAGAAAAGAAAAGAAAAGAAGACAAGACAAGGCAAGGATAACTATAATTCTGGAATTACAAGTGGCTGGTATAAAGCAAAAACTATGTATAATCTGTACAGTATGCAATGGCTCTGTGTTAGAAGATCCTATATACACAAATTGCCAGGCTAATCTACTTGAAAACCTATTTCTGTGTACCAGGCTGTGAAGTAGTTCATAAAAAAAAAAAAAAAAGAAAAAGAAAAAGGAAAAGAAAAAAAGGATGAAATAACCGGAAATTTTTAGCCCATCATCTCCTAGCCACTGCTGAGTCAGTGTGTAATCTTCACAGTAAGTATGAATTATAGCATAAGAAAACTGGAAGATTACAGTGTAATGCATTTGCAGATGTGGTGTTTACATCCAGATTTTTTTAAGTCTTACAATATACTTTAATTTAAATATCACAGTGAGACTTAGGCACAAGTGAAGATTTGAGAATCTGCGCCTTAGTACCTAAAATACTTTAACCCCCCTCTTTCTACTTCTTTCTTTTGGGGACATAGACCTAAAATTAAATCCTCTTCTGCCATACAAGGTCATGAAGGGGGCATCAAATTATGAATTTAATACTGTTGAGCTGTTCACAGATAATAAGATAATGGAATAGACAAAGTGAGCATATGTCCTTGCAATGAGTGCAAACCAAATGTGCAGACGATTCTTCATATTCCATGCCCAAGACATATGTGTGTGTGTGAGAGAGAGGACAGGAAAGAGGCCAAAGAAGAGGGTTAGGCTAATCTTTCCCTTCATAACATAAAGCTTACCACCAGGTCATTCAATGACTCAGTATTCTCATTGCTCTATATCTCTATATTCTGAAGAACTATAACAGCACCTTTCCCCCTCACCCCCCCAAAAAAAATTACCACTTTTCAATGCAAATTTCCTTAGGGTAAATGCTTGGGAGACAATTTACCATGCAGAGCAAATAGTATGGCCAAATATCAAGGTTATTTTTTCTGCTTAGCTTAATTGCACTCCAGGATTTGAATTTGTCTTTAACTTGCTGATGCTGCTGTAGCAGATATGGGGGGGAAGAAAAGGAGTTATTCGCACTGTTAGGTGTGTGCTGCTTCAAAAGACATATTTAACCAAGATTCATCTACCTCTACCTGCTGTTCAGACAATTTGGAGAGTCTGCATCTCTTAACAGACTCAGAAAACAGTCCTAGTTGTCTGATTTCTTCCAGATATCTGTTGTTTAAAGCTAAAGAAATCTTCTTACAACAGAGTTCATTTACAGTCATACACACTTTAATCCATTGCCCTCAGGGTGTTTTAGTATATCTAAAGAATACGAGATATGATACAAGCCACTAATGTTCTTGAGATACACAGAATAGCTCTTCTGTGTAAGGCCCATCATCAGAAATATTATTTTATTTAAGTAAGTGTCACTATTTAAAACCTTTGAATGAATATCTTCTGACTTGTTCACTTACCTTGCACAAAGCTGTCTCCTTTCTCATGTCGGCAGAGAGTTCAGTGTGAGCAAAGATGAAATTCGTATAGGCATTAGCCTTTTTATTTACTTGGATAAAACTATCCCATGTGGTTACATGAATGTGAGTAGGTGAAAATGAGTAAGTTCTTCTCAGGTTCAATTTATGAAAATTTTGCTTAACTTGGTAATAACTTTTTAGAAGTTTGGAGGCAATACCATGTTCTTAATTGTTATGTCACTGCATGGTAAGCTAGATAAGCCGTTTAAGGGGGTTTCTGGATTTTGGGAGGACCTTTTTGATTGATTGGATGACACTGCAATTATGTTGCAACAGATTTCATTAATGACTCCATTAGACTCTCTCCCAGTAGACTGTCATGAACAGTATGGTTCACATTGCTTTTAGCTCTACAGACATGTGACAGTGCTGAGATTAATGTTATATTTGCTTAGATACCATGATACAGTGATATTCACCCTAAGACAACTAAAAAAACAAGTTGCAGGGGTTACAGTAGTAGCATATGAGTGGAGAAGAGATATTTTTCTAGCACTAACTCTGATATTCACGCTCCATCTTTTTTTTTGTTGTTTTTTTTTTTTTTTTTTTTTTCCTTTGCCCTGTGGTGTGCTTTTGACCTCTTTCTTTCTGGAAGCTGACCCTTCAAACAAATAATTAAAAAAAAAGATAGTATTTTTTTAATTCTCGTATAATTGATTCAGCCATGAGA
Source organism: Charadrius vociferus (assembly GCF_000708025.1). Classification (NCBI taxonomy): domain Eukaryota; kingdom Metazoa; phylum Chordata; class Aves; order Charadriiformes; family Charadriidae; genus Charadrius; species Charadrius vociferus. Next base: position 1,349,765 of record NW_009661372.1, on the reverse strand, counting down.
GAAATAGGCTGTGCTTTCTATTCAATTGTTCTGCATTACTGCACAAAATGTTTACTTCCTTAGAACATCTGTGGTGGCCAGAAAAAAATTACAAACAAGGGTAAAGGCTAAAGCTGGAATGCTGAGTGTCACAGATTTGATTGAAACAGCTTAATCCCCTTGCAGAGCATTAATGAAGACATTGAATAAACTTTCATGTGGAAAGCTGTTTCAATCAAATCCGTAGAGGATTCTAAACTGAGCATACTTGTAAATATCAAGGAGAACAAAACAAACAAACAAACAAAAAAATCCCACAAAAAACCCCACAAAACAAAACCAACAAAAAACCGCAACCAAACCACAAACAAACAAACAAATGCCCCCAAAACCACCCACAAAGAAATGAGCAGAAAAGAGAACCACAGGCAGAAGGTCAGAAAAGTGTTAGGATATAAAAGGGAAGACAGCTTTCTGGGCCATCAGAATCAGACCGCTGATACTGAATTGATACGTATAATCTGCTTAATAAATGTTATCCATTAGCTTGCTATACCAGCACACTGTCCCAGGTTGTTCCAGCTTTTCATACATCGCATTCTTTTATTCTAAATTCTTACAGCTGGTAGTCAATAAGAGGGACATGGAAAAGGATTCTCTGAAGGTAGTGTATAGACAGAAAATTAGATACATTTTTGTAGAAAAATGAAACCAAAGGGGATCAATGTAACCACACATTAATATTATTTTATACAGTTCTCTTTTAATAAGTTGTTGCCACTGTTTAACCTGACATATTAATGGGAAAAATCTGAATGGTTTGATACATAGAAATTTATTGCTAAATGAAAAGGAGTGAAGAAAAGAGCTACAAGTATAAGAAAAGCTCATTAAAAAAAATATTTAAGATACTAATCTCTCAGCATAAAAGCAATAGAGTGCCAACATGGGTAGAACCAGATAGCTTGGGAACAAACTGAAATATAGTCCAAAGATGAATAGCCAGAGCCATAAGAGGTCTGCACACAAAACCCAATTGTGATAAATAATACTACTAAGATAATGTTCAAGAGTTAAAACATGCAAAAACTTAAATTGCAAGTGCAATTTCGACTTAGTTTCTTGAGTACATGTATATAACCTATAACATACACTGTAATAGTATTTGCAATTGAGGATTTTTAATTCTGGTTATCTGAAAATGTTTTGCTTGTTCTCAGAAAAAATATACTGAACAAATTTAAGTCAATCACAAAAACGTTTTAGAATTATTGTTGAGTTTGGTTTGGCCGATGAGCTGAAAAGTTAGATATTCACAAAGCTCCAAGAAACACGTTCAGTCAATCCACCTACCCAAAGAACTGATTTTACTTTGACACAATGCAGTTTTCTACAGTGGAGTGGGTCTTCATTCCCTATGCATGTTGCGGACTTATTTTTCCTCTAGAAAAAATGAATACACAGCTGCCTTCAGTATTTTTAACCCCAAGAAGAGATTCTTTCTACCTCTGCTTTTTCACCCACAGGCACAACAACATCTGTGCAACTCTGTTAAAAAGTGCTGCATATTTAAGTGGCTAAGGCAAAACCAGATGTGTTCCCCAAAGTGTTAAAATTGGAGGTATTTCAGCAAGAATAACTTCAGCTTGTATTCCAAATATTGTTTTTTCAGGCTGCAAAACCCACCAGTTTGGCCAGTCCTGTATTTCTTGAAGATATGAATCTCAAGATATAAAGTGTTTCTTAGAATAAATAGAAATGTTGTTCCTAAAAACAATATGTGAAATTATCTTTCACATGTGGAATTTTACAAATGAACAAATGAAACAAATGAAGCTTGGTAGATTTCACAGCTTTGGTTACTCTGTAGTATCACTTACTGATGAATAGGGCAACAAAAATTCATGTAGGTGTGTGGTTTCCTGGTTTTTACCTACATGTTATTTTTTAATCAGTTACAGGGCTGGATTGTACTTTCCCTCTCACCACAAAAATGAAGAAAGAGGCAGGCTTCTGAGAAAGACTGTATACCAAAAATCCTAGCAGCTAGGAGATCTGCCAATATCATCCCCTTAAAGTCAGGTCTCCAACACACCGTGGCAGCATTTTGTTGGTCCTAGCCCATGGAAAGTGAGACACGAAGAAAAACAAATCTGGCTGTGCCTGCAACCCGGGCAATATGACTGGACTCCAGACATCTGGCTGGCAACCTGTTGTAGATTACAGGCCCCCAAAAATGTGTTCCCTCACTCTAATCACCAAGAAAAAACTTTTTCTCCCCATCACAGTAAGGCCTGGCTGTGTGTCTCTCCCAGAACTGACAGAGCCCCATGGGGATGGGACAGTGGACTGCAGGTTGTGGTACCCAAGCTGACCCATGTCCTGGCAAACAGAAAATTAGGGATGCGCTGTGGCCCAGATGGTATCTCAGTGCTGCTTGCTGGCCTGCACTGTCCACAGCATCACTCACTGAGTGGTTGGTAATCCCTATTAACCTCTATCTGGCACAAACAATTGAAGCCTGGCATTCAAAGAGGGTCTACTCCTGCATCAAAATTAAAAAAACAAATGTGGTCAGAGTTTTAAAAGAAATTAGACGTTATTTGTTGGACAGTATTGAGTGAGTATCAGTTAGTTCAATAATGAAACCAAATCTGGAGTCTCAGAAAATTTAGTAATCCATTACTAAGCTGTTACTGCTTTTTTTTGAAAGTCTGCTTTGTATCATAACAGCAAGTTGTACTACATTTTGCTCTTGTTTTTTTTTTTCAAAAAGCTTTGCAATACTTCTAACACAAGCTCTTCTATCAGTTCAGCAGCTGTCTTTTTTGAAAATTAATCAGATTTTGGTTTATTTAATATTAATCTAAACTTGCATTGTAGCCAGATATTGTGTAAATCTTCAATGAATTTATCCATAATATATGCTCAGGTGCATTTTACCATCTCTTCAGACTAAATATTAATGTTTTAAATAATACTGAGATATAAAACTATTGGAAACCAAACATAAGGAAAGCACTGACAAGGATTTGCTGAGACAGGAGTATGTTAAATAAATAAAGAGCAAAGTGTGTTAGAGAAGAATTATGTGTCACAATGCCAGCTGGGAAAGAAAACTAATTCAGTGCTGATATAAGTAAAGGACAAGAACTGATGATATATGCAATGATAAATGTGAGAGCACAGCTAGTCTTCATCAGAAGAAAGTTGGGGGGGTCATGGGAGGAGACCGCCTCTGCTACTCTTCTGATCACACAGTGAGGTGAAATAACCAGCCCAACAAAGAATGTTTCCTTTTCTTTCTTGCTTGCCAAGTTAGTCTTCCACTCTTTTGGGGAGCTGAACCAAATTATTACCTGATCAGATAAGTGCCAGAGAGAGGGTAAAGCAAGGTGAGCATGTAGGAGAGAAGGAAACAGCTCATGCATCTTTCAGCAGAGAAGAGTTGTTAATTTAGCACGTCATCTTATGAAAATATACCCTCAGGAATTTGCTTGCAAACCCCCTTCAAAGAAAAGCCAGTCTGCTTCTGACATGCCTACACCAAGGAAGGGCATGATTTGCACAAACATTTGTGTGCTTGAATTTTAAATATTGCAGAATTTTATTTTCTGCAGCTTTTCTCTTTTGATAGAGGTAAAACAGTCTTCTGAAGACAATCTGTGTCAGAAAAATGCAGAACTAGCTACTACACAGGTTTCCATGGGCGTTTTTGTCCTTCAAGTGGAATACAGCCGTTTGTATATACTTCCAAAGAATGCTGCAAACACATATACACCACTGTTAATTTTAAAGCCCTGGTAAATATCACCACTTATTTTCACATTACTACAGTACTTCCTAGGAGCTGGGCAAACTGGTTCATAATATTTTAATAACAGGTTCATACATGACACCTGAAGCTAGGTAATAGCTGGACGTCTGCACTGGTCTCTGCAGAAACATCATCTATTATCAGCCTTTACAAACTTCAGAGCTCTTCCGGGACTAGCTTTGCTTAAGGCATTCTCAGACAAGTCATGCAGTTTGTGTTTACTTTGACTAAAAACCCAATCAAACCAAACAGTGTCCTTGACTGACTGGAGCACAGGTCTGGGCCAGAGAAGTCATAGAGGTTCTGCTGACTGCTGTGAACAGAGGTCAGGTTGATGAATAAAGCCCGATTGCTGCAGGGACAAACCCTCGTTGCTGGAAAAGTGGAAAGGGTGGGTATAAAGCATGTGGAGCAAGATGAAAGGGAGGGCCAAAAAGAATATACTTTTAATTACTTTTTCAGGACTTGTTTAAAAAATTTTGCAATTTGGTTAATTTGACGAAAGTTTTGAAGCACTGTTTTGGTGTTCCCAGTCAACCTGGGATTGTAAATGTATCATAGAACAAGGATAAACAATTTTTTCTACTAATTGTAAGTCATTTTTTGTTCAGTGTTATTTTGCAGTAATAGTTGTCATGTGAAATCAGTTCTTCCATTTGAAGGAGACAGTTCTTCATGTATATCTTAGTTTCCTTCTTGTCAATTTGTAAGTATTAGAGTAGAATTTAAAGGAACTCTATTCCCAATTTGATTAGTTAAAATTATGAAACAACCTCTACTGAAATGATAAATATTTCTTACAAGCTTTTGTAGGGGGTAGAGATTTTTAAACAGTTTATAGAAAATAAAAGCTTGTAAATTCTGGAGCTAAACTTTTTTCCTAAGCTTTCTAAGCAGACAAAACTTTGTTTTTCTTTGCTAATTTCTGTCACAATTTGTAAGCTTGGTATTTTCTTGAGTTGCACAATTACATTTACACCTGTAAATACTCCACAAAATGAGAAATCTATCCAGAACTAAGAATTGCATGTGTTCATAATAAAAAATGAACATTAAATTTTCAAATGTAACTATTGAAAAATGTAGCTGTATATTTTGAAATGTTGCTCTTCCTTCAATTTTTTCCCCAAACATCTTGTTCTGCTTGTAATGGTGTCAGAAAATAAAACTGCCATGTGTTACTGAATATCATCTAACAATCCAACAAAACAATCCAGTCCCAGGTATCTCGCTATCTAAAAGGTAGGATGACCCTTCTGAGAATGTTCCTTCCAGACTCCAGAGTACACACCTTTGAAATGACAGATCTGCTTTTCTATTTCTCCTTGAGAAAGCAATCCATGACCCTCCTCCAGGACTGTCTTCATTGATGTCTCTGGATTATTTTTACCTGAATTCTAGCTTTTATTTCTCGCAGTCCCCAGGGATGTAGCATTTTCAAAAGTTTTCCCTGAAAATGGTGTGAATGACAGTTGGAATATGGAGGCACAGTAACAACCTTTTAAAATAAAAAGTGTGAGTATTGGCCAAAAGGTATAAAGAAAAGATTTTAAACAAGTGAGTTTTGTATGTAAGCTATCTTACCTATGCTTTCAGTTTTATTGAATTCTTTATGCAAACATGCATTTATATTTATGCCCTTGACTATTCTGCAAGCCAAGTGATGGACTTCTTGCTGAAGATTCCATGCTTGATCTTGCAAAATCCCAAACTAGCAAATCCACACAGATCAAAGCAATGCCATGTCAGATCAGATCTAGACACAGGAAATGCACATTAACTCAAGAATTACATCTGAACTAATAATCCCCAAGTCTCAACAGGGTTCCAGAACTGTAACATCACTGTACCATGTCTGGACATAACCCAGATTACACTTGACAGCTCAGTGTTTCTGCTTTATGTCGCCGTGTACTTTCCAGGCTAGGGCTAGGACAGATGAAGTCCATACACCACACAAGCCCTCGTTGACATTGTGTTGTCAGTTTCCCTAGGCTTCATAAATCTTCCTCCTGTGCTCTAGGCTAGAGGACTTGTAATCATCTAACATAGATCCTAGGCTTAAGATTAGAAAAAAATTGTCCAAGTTTACCTGTCCTGTAGCCAAATTGCAATTTACCTGTTACTGCTCAGATAAGCTTAATCTTTTTTTTCCGTCTCTTGCCTGTGTACATCCTTTAACGACTAACCAAGTAGCAAATAACCCACCAAAAAGAATACATACACAGAAGTAGGCATCATGTTCATTAAAATAAAATTGATATTCCCCTGTCTGTCATCACCCACATTTACCATTGTCATCATGATGCCTTCCCATTGATGAAACTAATCGACATTTATGGTAAAAAGCCCTCACCTTTTAAAGAACTAGAGGCATTTTTTCCATTTTTCCACCTTTCTTACTGAGTGAAGCTGACGCAGATGTCAGTCATGAGAGAAAGACATAAACTATCTGTGTAACAGAGTGTGTGACTCATTTGAAAAATAGCATCATGTTAGTCTCCTAAGGCAACTGCATTCCTTGCAGGTACTGGTACATACAGACTTGCCAGTTGTGGCTGTACAGGACAGGCAATTCTTAGTGAGCTGAAGCTCAGCTGCATTTTGAGAGCCCAAACTCTCTGTTTAACACTGTAGAGAAATGCACTTGTGTATTTATGTTGTACTACTTGTACTGCTGGAAGCGACACTTTACAATGTACAGTTTTCTTCTGGCACTTCTATTTCATGCTGCACAATTTTATTTTCTCACAGACCACTGAAAGATATAAAGCATTCATTTCAGATGCTGAGTTAGTTCAATAACATTGATCAAAGGACTTTCAGTTAAACTTAGTTTTGGCAGCAAATTAACTCAAGCTCAAGTTTCCTCCAGAACATTGTTGGCATCTAATTTGATACAAACCAGTGATACTCTGACTTCAACATTTCTGTTATCTGACACAGTTTCCTGGAGCTGCAAAGACTTCAAGATGGCAAAGGATTCCTATATTGGTATTGCAACATCGTGATTAAATGCCTTCAAATATTTAATTCAGCATAAAGACGTGACAAGACAGCATTCACCATTTTCCTTTTTCTTTCCCCCCTTGAAGCTAACTATGTTATCTGTGACCCTGAATCTTCCATTGGTTACTACTTGAAGTCTAGCGGCGGTATGACCTGTTTGTTTGGTCAGAATGCTTTTTTTATGCCTCATACATTGCTGTCACTTATCATGAGAAAAGCTCTTGCAGAATGTGGTATATTTTATTTTGCTGCACCACTGCAGATCAGTTGTAATTCAGAGAATACAGCCCATTTTATTTGGGATTATGTATCCATCTACCAGATAACTGCAGCCTGCAAGTCCAACATGATTTATAGAAAATTGTGTTTATAATGAATAGTCCTGCTAGAGAAAAATAGATTAAATTGTGACCTAAGTTACACAAAACCCTATCAGTTTATCTCTGTGGTCCTCAATGCTACTCCAAGTATAATTTAAGATAATTTGGGGCATGATCCTTTATATAACTCAATATCTCTGTACTGATCTCAAGTCACTGTTTACAAATGCTCATTACATTAAAATATACTTCAGATAAAGGAAAATTACCATATAAATAACTTCCAGTCCTCATTCTCCTTCCCATTTCCTACCCACCTAGGCTTTTTCTTATGATATTTTCATACAAGAAATCATATGAAACTTAAATACATTTTAGTATTATTTTTATGTGAACTGATTTTATGCAACTTGGCTAAAAGAACAGAAATAAATAATGAAATAGGCTGGCGAGGACATTTTCCCTGAAGAGTCAAGTCGGCCTTCATTCACATCTGAGCACTGCAGTGCTTTGATATGCAGTTTAAAAGGCAAGCAACAGTATCACACCATTTTGGTAATTTTGTCTTTTTTTTTTTTTTTCTATAGGACAAAGAATTTGACTTCCACGCCAGGATTTTCTCTACTTACTACTAATGTTGAAACTGTACTGACTTCAGTGAATAAAAAGAGGTTAGATACAGTAATTAACAAAAAAATGTGGCATAGGTTAATTTGTATTGACAAAAACATTCTGGTATTCTGCCAGCTCAATTTCCTTTGGGATGCACCATTTGAACCATAGTCAAACTGCAAACTTCAAAATTTGGAATGCTAGGAAAAAGGTTGATTCCTAGGTAGAGAAACCTGTAATTAACAGCTTCCAAAGGATGCCTACCCTTTTTCTCCTTACTTCCACCTATTTCCCTACCTGCCTGGCATGGTGGCTGCAGCATGCACTGTGTCTCAGCTGCATCCCAGGACTGAGTTGAGCTATATCTTTGGGCAGTGACAAAAGTGTCGTATTTTCCTCTCTACAGGCCTCGGAAGCTTCACATTATTGAGCCCTTTGCTTTATGCCAGATTTGGCTGATGGTGGCCAAGAGATCAAAAAGTGAGACAGGCAGGCAGATAATTTCACAGGCCTTTTTTCCTCAGGGAACTAGGCAGGAAACCAAACAAAGAGTATAAAGTTCAACTAAAATAAAATAACCAGTGAAATCATAGAATCTGTACGTGAAAGCTGTTTCAGTGGAGACCAAGTTTAAACAATAGATGACGACCCCGAACAATATATGTGTTTTTCTCTCCAGGTTTCAAAAAAATAAAAACTATACTCATTTAAACCTACACAGATTAGCGTGTCATTTAGAAGGCCAGACCTGTGTTTTTCTGATTTACTGCTAGTTGCTTTTTAATCTATGGTGTTTTAGGAAGAGATTTAACAGATGGTTTGGATTTTATCTAAGCTGTCATGGCTGGCTGCTACATTGAAAACAACCCAAAACCTGAAATAAACACATCTGGATTAAAAAGATCAAACATTAAGTAAAATAATCTGAACTAATGCCTGTTTTGTTGGTTTGCTGAAAAGCATAAAAATAATGGAAATGAAGGTCCTTTGATTACAAATGCAGGACCACTGTGACAACATCTGGAAGCCAAGCTTCTCTTCCCTATGCCCTCTCCCTCCCTATGCCATGTCCCCTCCCCTCCTGGCACATAGCATATCATCTAGTACAATAAGGGAGCTATTCTGAGCCTAATTTTATTGATTTACAAGCATTACGCTTGGTCCTAAAGCAAGGCCGATACAACAGCATCGCTTTTACTTCATTCCT
>NW_009661372.1:1323435-1340735 GCF_000708025.1 Charadrius vociferus | reverse complement strand
CTGCTAAACATTAAATTTCAGAATGAAACGCTTTACATTGTATTAAGATGTAGAAGAGTGTCAAAATCAATATTCTTCATGGAAATACACCTACTAATAGATAAGAAAGGAAAAAAATATTTTTCTAGCTCTTACTATTATTTTAAAACCATGGTACCATGATGAGGTTCATTTGTTCCTTTAACAGAACCAAGACAGGTACCAACATTTAGGTTCAGTCTCCTTGTAAGGGGATGAAGCGATACTTTTCCCTGCCCTGAGCCTACCAGAACATTAGGGGGTATTGAATTTAGGTGCAGTGTTGTAACTTCTTGCCATAAGGAATAATGGCATTCTACAGACACTCAAACTTTAGGATAAACATTACTCCAGGAGACATAGTGACCACACAGAATCCAAAGAAACAAAACTGTTTGGGCTGAAAATGTACTGTGATCAGTGCTCATTAGCCAAAAGACTGAAAGGCTGTGGTCCTATTATACATTGCCATCTGAACCACTGCATGTTGACGTTCAAAATAAATGGCATAACCACTACCAGGGCTAAAATTGGGGTGCAGAAGTTCCTAGCTCCCAAGAATAATAGTTGATGTTATATCGGGGTAAACCTCTACTTTAACAACTACAGAATTAGAAGTCAACAAGAACATTTTCCAAAGCATACTCATAACCTGACAGAAATGGTGTGTATTTGGATGAATCATTCATCCTTTTAACAAGGCTGATAGCTATGATATAGTGCACCAGGTGATTTATTTCTTTAAGCATTTTGCCAATAACCTCTTCTGAAGCTTCTGTGCTCTAGGAGAAAAGAAGCATTTTAAATACATTCATTTTGGTGGAATAGACCATTACATAAAGAACACACCAAAATGAATGAGCTGAAGATTTTTTTTTTAAATAAGAAGGAAAAAGTTCATGTGCTATAAATATGGTAGTGGTGAGCTGCAGAGGCTTTTTTTGAAGGTTCATATCCAAAAAGGGAGACTACTTGATGGACACTCCTTTTCCTATTTGCATCTTCATAAAGGCTAAGAAATTTTTAACGTGGAAAGGAATATTAAGCACATATTCTATGTCGCCTAAGCTATCATAAAATGCAGTTCAACAGCTGAAATCCAGGAAGCATGCCAGCATCTTACAATGAGATAACATTGCACAAACCACCAGAAAATACTCTATGGATAACTTCTTTGAGATAATATTTCAGAAAGAGTACACTGTCTGAAAACACAGGCTGATTTTCATGCTCTCACACCACAGCAACTGTCTCTGCCCCTTATTACAGTGGTAATACAAAGTATCTTGGCTGCAGACTGCGATGACAGATTTTATTATAGCTCCATTGTACACTTACTGCAAAGTCACCAATACATTACGCTTTCTTTTTTTTTTTCTCTGTGGAGGGATATGATTTTGCAATTCTATTAATAATCTGTTAGAGAAATTAAGGGCTCAAAGCCAAAGAAAAGATAACCATTGTTATCACACCAAAAGATTTACGTAAGAACATAATGGGCTTTTAACATGAAATATACACTTTTTAACAGAAAGATGATGATGTCCTAGGTTAGTGAAGTAGTACATTTAAGAAATACCTTGCAACTGAACACAATATAATGTCAGTATTAATGACACTATCAGACTGGTTAAAAACACTTTGCTAAAAGAAAAAGAAGAAAAAAAAGAAAAACACCCTTTAAACAATCTATAAGGTATACATTTGACTGAGACAAGAGCTGCATGAGGTTTATAGAGCTCTTTGCTAATAGCTGCCTGTGGCTTACAGGTAGTCAGTACAGATTCTTCTCTGAAGTAGTCTTTTCTTACCTACTTTAATCAGATAGGTGTAAGATGTTTTGTAATCCACCGTCATCAAAATACCCCTTTCAGGTCAATGAAGCCATTTTGATTACAGTCTTTCTGCTTCCTATAGCCAGTAAGGAAAATGCCTATGTGGGATTTATGTTGTTGAGAATTGTTGAAACCATTTGTAACAATTTGGCAAAACAGAACATGCATATCCTTGACCATCAGGATGGTATATTATTTGGGGCCCTAGTGGAGTGACTCCTGCTTCCAAATCTCCCAACGACTGTGGAAACGTCACTAATCCAAAAGAGCAAATGTTCTTTTGTCTTATGTTCAATCTAAATATGGTTTTCTAGCTGTGCATTACTGCCATGATACGTTAGTTTTTTTTAAAAAAAAGGCAAAATCAGGCGGTGACTTTGAAAGTCTTCCGGAGTCAAAAACAGATTCACAAGATAGCCAACATTCATGCAAGTGGACAGACAGACAAGAATGCATTTCTACATAGGCTGTAAATAAAATTCTCAACCTGACTTACATGCCCAAATGTATACTAGGTATGCAACGTGGTATAACTCTGCAGCTAATATGTAGTTATCTTGATGAAGCTGAACAAAATGTATTCTTGATTAAAACCTTTTCACTTCACAAAGTTCAGCAATAACCCAGGGCTCAAATTTTATTACTTTTTACCCAAAAGGACCTGGAAAAATAAATGTTGTTTCCTTACAAGGAACTGATTAAATAGAATCAAAGGGAACACAGGAAAAGAATTATTTTCTTGGCAGGTAATTTGTACATATGCAAAAATTCCAAATTCTCACAATAAAATGAATTTGGAAAATAACTGGTAGCAACAGTTACCTACTTTATGATTGTAAAGACCTACACCAGAGAAATACCTTGATATTTTAATCCGTATTCCAATATGACTTAATAAAATTAATCTTGATAAAATTAGTCTCCAAATATTTTCATGTAATATGAAGTTACTTTGATAGTAAACTGACAACAAGATCTGGAACAGAGAGAATTTGTTCACCAAGGGCCTGACGTTCAACAAACCAGAGTACAAGTTCTGTCAAATTTAAACTCTTACCTGTAAACCCAAATGCATATGGTTTCCTGAAGGTAATAAATATATAGAGGGATGTGCTACTTAGGGGTCTGTATTTCGGGAAGACTTTTGTGTGCATTTGGAACAGCTGAAGCCAAAGTACTTTTACAGCTGTGATAAGCCATTGGGCACTTTTTAAAGAATAAAATAAAGAAACATTCAATGTTATAAAGATACGTTAAAAATAAATAAAATAAATATAAATATATGTTATTCAGTGTTTAACAGAGCTAAAACCAGAACTGTTTTTCTTCAACCCGGTATTTTCTTGTCCTCTTTTTATAGCAAGGTACCTGAGACTCAGTATTTCTCTTATTTAAGCTTCTATAATTAAGACAGATGGAGTCAGTACTTCCTGAATAGTTATCTCCTGTGTTGCAGGATGATTTAAAATGCTGTTGGTTTTTTTTGCAGGTTAAGCAAGTGATCTGTGCAAGTGTCTTACAAAATCAGTGATACTGATTGCTATTCCTCTGTTACCCATCCCTCTCATTTGGCATGTAAAAATACAGCTTTAGAGTTATATTATGAGAATAATAAAACAAAAGAATAATAAAATCTGGCATGTAGCTGTCATTGTAGGAAAGCTGAATATAAGAAAGCAATTAGTACGGATTTATTTCCAACCAATAATGGCACAGTGATCTTCATAAATAAAATTTAATATATCCTGCTTTCAGTATATATGTAGCCCTACTGAGTTGAAACCAGCAGTCTAGTTCCTGTATGGTACATGCATTGTGAAATCAGATGTGTATATTAAGGCCCAATATTAAATTAAACTAAGCAACAATATTAAGTTAGAAAAAGAACCCAAGCCTGTAAACAATCATTGGGGTCTCACAGAGCTTTTCAGTAAGAAATAAATGTGACAGTGCCATCAGGGTTTTTTTCTGGTGGAACTGAGATTCAAGAAAAGTTCTGTTTGTGCAAACAGGCTTGCGTTCCCCTCCTGCCTCTTCATTAGCATTCTAAATGAAATTTATTAATTTAATTACTTTTCCCACTTTGCCATGCATCAGTGCTGCCAAAGGAAGTCTTCTATTCTGGTCCTGGATGCTGTTACTGCTCTTCCATTTAGTTTCTTCTACTTACACATCTGTGTGCATGGAGTCAAAGCTTTTATATCCAGAGTATTTGAAGCCATGAACATTTTCTCATTTGGCTTTATTTTAGACTTTTTCTTTTGAACCTGCCCTTATGAAGGCTGTTAGCAAACAGACCCATTCAATAAGGTTATCCCAAACTAAAATAAAACACACTTTATTCAGCAAACGCTTGTTGATGGCACTGACTTCATAAATATCACTTACAGTACTTCTTTCAAGAAGGGAATTTGAACAAAGGGAAGCAGGGATGCAGCAGTTATTTGCCTGTACTCTTTGAGACACCCACATTCTGGACAGTCAGCCCATTCTACTGCTAGGCGGTTATAATAAGGTATGTATGATACACATGCTGTGACATATATAAGGACCACGTTTCAAAAATGTAGCCAAAATTTACTGCACTAGACACATACAAAGGACTGTTTAGTATAAAAGTCTTCCTCCTGAGAGCAGGTGTCACTGGGCAGGAAATTCTGTGCAATCTCTTTTTCTTTCCAAAAGTTTTATTTTGTACAAAGAGAAGCTGTCTCAAAGATCTCCCATCTCCTAAGAAATAAACAACTCCCTGCTGCCTGGTCACTTTTCTCAGAAGAAAAGGAAAAAAAGTTTGATTCAAGTTTTCTACATCCTGTACATAGCTATAGGAGCTATGTATTTTCTTTGCAAGAAATATTCTCTGTTCAGTTCTTATGAAAAAGGGGTCTTCAAGAAAGTGTCTCTATTTTCGGGAAAATGTTTGGGCATTGACAAGACATTTCTTACACCAATATATTGTAGGGGTACTTGCAGGGCTCACCCTTGCCAAATAAACTGGGTAACACCACCTCATCTGTTAAAAAAAAAAGAAAGTGGGCTTAAAAAGTGTGTACTTGGATTGAATATACAACATAGCATGTTAAATGACAGAATAACCCTCAGCTGAATTAAACAGTAAGGAAGGAATTAGAGACTTTAGACACGAAGAAGGAATCAACCTGAAAAGAATATAAAAGAAGCAAGAAGGTACTTAACCACAGGGAGAGACCTTTGAGTGAAAAGAACAGCAATCAGAACTCCATGAGTATATATATGTACGGGAAGTTCATATACTGTCACCTCTATACAAAGCATGCCCCTGAGCAGAGTATTTCTGTTAGACTGAGGAGTGGGGATGTGCCTGTAGTGATACCAATATTGTATGAGGCAGATACTCCAAAGGATCATTTCTTACAAAGAATAAGATGAAACCTAGTGCACTTGCAGTGGACTTAAACCAGATGTTTTGCAGTTACTTCTCAGAAGCTCCAGAGGAACTTTTCATTAGGGAAGACACATATCAGTGATAGTTTTAATGAAGGATCTAAGAAACAGTGCTGGTACTTTGAAACAGCTGCCAATATTCTCCTGGGTTTTTGGAAGGCTCAGGGGAGACCTTTGGACATAGTTTAGAAACTAGGACTGTGAGAGTATGTTGGGGGAAAAAAAAGGGGATCTTCTAAGATGCTCTAGTCTAATTCAGCAGACACTATTCTTTCTGTTGGATCCTATGGCACCCAGTAAAATAGGGGCCTGTTACGAAAGCTATTTGCTAATATATAATAGCACAGACTTCCAAGCAACAGAACACTGATCGGGATAGGGAGGGGGTCAGAAACTGAGTAAAGGTCAGTCAAGCAAATAAGTTTTCAGTCCCTGGTCTTGCTTTAAAGGATGTTACAGTACTTACATGAGACTAGCATTTTGCCTTTTACAGTGAACATAAAATTTTCTTTATGTGTTCAAAAAATAAATTTTCAGTTTGTTAAATTTGCCACTTACAATATTTTAGCAGTGCTTTAGCAATGCTAAAATATGCTTCTTTCTGAGTGGTTTGCATATGTCATTAGCTCACAAACCACATTCATCCAAAAAGCAACCTTATCAAAGAAATAAATATCATAGATTCCAAGGAGCAAAAGTCCAGGGATTCACTGTTTCAGTTATAGTGAAATTCTCAATTCTGACTGATATTGAGAATATTCCGTCTTCAGATGATCATGATTTATATACAAGCACTCTCTGAGAAGTATTTATTTCTGGAACTCCAGTCTCACGAAGGCTCAGTAAACACCCTTAGCATGATTTCTAGATTGGATGTTGTAAATGGATGAAAAAAATTCTTTATATAGTCTAAAGGAAAATCACTCTAAATTTTTTACTCTACAAAACTATTGATTCATTAATGTTGTCTGAGGAATACTCCTTACTGCAGTATATATTATGTCTAATACCTGATTCCAATACTTGTTGTCATTCCATTCCTCAGTAGGATATTAAATAAAATTAATCACCCTTGGCAGGATGACAATGAAGATAAATATCAAAACTGCTTCATCCAAAACTAGAAAAAAAGTATCTAAACATGCAAGTTCTGTGCCTGCAATCTTTGTGACTCTAAATAATATATTATCTAAAAATTTCAAATATTAGAATTGTATTTCTGTACAGCTTCTACTCCAGCACAAAATATGCTCATATAAATATACATTTATATAAAAAGATTAAATACCAGCCTAACAAAAACTGTCATGATGCCATCTTGGTGGACAGCTCTTAATGGGGAAGCAGATGATTGAAAATAAGTGAGCAAATAAAGCTTATTTTGGTTTAAAAAGAAAATTAAAAAAAAAAATCAATTAAAGTAAAAAAGAACCTGAGATCTGATTAATACCAAAATAAAAATAATAGTCAAGAATTTATGTGGGTAAAGCTGGCCACTCGCATTAGCTGGCCCAAGTGTTCTTTGTACCTAAAAACTTACAATTTCAGAAAAATAGAATACTTTCAATGTATTTGTACCAGGGAACCAAAGAAGATTTCAGATATCAGGATAAATGGTAGTTTTTTAAAAAAATAATCATAATATTTAAATACCTAATAGGTAAAATTTCAATAATAATAATAATAATAATAATAATAATAATAACGCCATTCCTCTGGTAAACTCATTGTTTCTATGAAGAAAAAATAGTACATGAACACACAGAAGGAAAACAGCAGGTGATGTCTATAGTCTTTATCCTTCTACATCTATGTAATAAGCACACTTTGTATCAAAGACTTGAGTCCAGAGGGTACAAGAGCAGAACGTATTACCTCTGCAGTTCATTTGAAACGTTGTATTTCTGCCTGGAGCCCCAGTCTTTCTGTCCTTAGAGACATCATTAAATTGCATTTCCCATTTCAATCAAAATTAAAATATCATCCCTCAAGGATTATACTGATGCCCATTTCATACTAATGGGACTCTGAAAAGATTTTAAGGCATCTTTTTGCTTGGAAATGTTCACATATAAATTACATATTCTGAGTAAATACATCCGCCTGTGTGTCTGCTTTGTCAATATGATCCCCCCAAAAGTAAAATATACTAGTTGCCAGGGTAGATTCTGGAAAGACCTATTAAATATTAATGCAGGCAAGTATTGATGATAAGCTAGTAATATTTTTTGGAATCTAATGCATATGAGAAGCTATGAAGCTGTTACCTTCTATTTATCTGGGTAAAGTAAACTTTTTCTTTTTAGCATCAGTGTGGTTTTTGATTGTGGTAAATATGACAAGGCCATAACAGTAATTTCTTTCTATCAATATGACTTAGAAAAGTTCTGGTAAAAGCCAGTTTATCTGTTACCTTTACTGTTTATGTCCTGTGAACCTGGCCGTAAATGACTAAATTAATTTTAAACATGACCATTAATCATTGGTCAAAACTTATTTCGGTGATCTTCTTGAATAAAGAAGGATTCATGTTATGTAGCTTCAGTTAAATTAAAAGTTAAGCGTGTAATCTAAATCATCTTTGTGCCAGTGGAAGGATATATATCCAGAAGATAATTACAATTCTCACATAATACATCTCAAATAATGACAAAGAAACATTTGTTCTTAGCCCTTTTCCTACACACATCTCACTGAGATCCTTCCAGGAACCAATGAGCCCAGTTCTTTAATTTAGGAGCTAACCTCCAAGTAGCCAAACAGACATTAATTACTCAATTTGCTGCTGACTAGGATAAAACAATAGTGGTGAGGAGTGAAAGTCTTATTTTCATTTAAGTAAATCCTTTTGCACTATACTGTCCACAGAAATTAGAATTACAGTGAGAACAAATTGTCTTTATACCTGTGGCAGGACATACTTATTTTCACCCTGCTAGGTATCCAGATTAAGTGGAAGTGATAACCAAGTTGCAAGCAATTCAATTTTTTTCTGCCCTTCATGATGATTTTGTCCACACAGATAATCATCTGCTTTCATATGCATATGGGCTGAGCACAAATGAATTAAAAGCAAATTCAGATAACGTGTTCAAAGAGGTTCTATGCTTGCCTGCATGACAGACTATTTTCATCTCGAATCTTCATTTAGCAGAACAGACAGTCCTCAATGTTTTTCAAATTTCACACTCTTTTAAGATTTTCTACAGTATTTTGATTATAAATTTTATGTATTTTATAAAATGTGACAGCCAAATATTTCATACTTCTCTCCTCCTGCTGTGTCAGGTAGCCTTTTTGGTAATATTCATGTGATTCATAATGAGCACCACACAGCTCTCTGAAATCCTGACAAGTACGTCAAAAGTGTATCTCACACTTACTCTCGGACTCTCACTCACTCCTTTACCATGTTGCTTGCTCCCAGTTAATTACTAAGTTAGTGATATTCAAATTCCCAGCCTCATATCCCATTTGACAGCTTCTTTCCCATTAATAAAAAGGTCATCTAGGACACTCTCCTGCCCCTGTGCTTGAACAACCATGCATAAATCTCTGCTGTCAGATTACTAGCTTACTGTATGCTTCAAAACCTCTAAGAATGAAGACCATGAGACACATTCCAATGCTTTTCTCTCCTAAGCTCTTTCCTCATATCCAGCTTGAACAGGTCTTCATGTCATTAGGCAATTACTTCTTGTCCTCTTCAGTTCTATGGAGCTGCTGCTTCCAGTAGACTGAACAGGTTGTCTTCACAAAATACATGGTTAAAGACTGCTGAGGGTAGGCAGGCAGTAAAGAATCGTAGAATGATTGGAAGGGACCTTAAAGTTAATGTGGTGTCAACCCCCGTGCCATGGGCAGTGACACCTCCTACTAGACCAGGTTGCTCAAAGCCCAGTCCAGCCTGGCCTTGAATGCTTCCAGGGATAGGGCTTCCACAACTTCTCTGCGCAACCTCTTCCACTGACTCTCCACCCTCATAGTGAAAAATTTCCTCCTAATATCTGTTCTAAATCTGCCCTCTTCCAGTTTGAAGCCATTACCCTTTGTCCTATCACTATGCTCCCTGACAAAGAGTCCCTCTGGAAAGCTGATGTAAGGTGTCCCCGGAGCCTTCTCTTCTTCAAGCTGAACAATCCCAACTCTCCTCAGCCTGTCTTCAGAGAAGAGGTGCTCCAGCCTTCTGATTAGCTTTGTGGCCTTCCTCTGGACCCACTCCAACAGGTCCATGTCCTTCTTATGTTGGGGGCCTCAGAACTGGACTCAGTACTCCAAGTAGGGTCTCACAAGAGTGGAGTAGAGGGGTAGAATCACCTCCCTTGACCTGCTGGCCATGCTTCTTTTGATGCAGCCCAGGATATGGTTGGTCTTCTGGGCTGTGAGCGTACATTGCTGGCTCATGTTGAGCTTCTCATCTACCAACACCCCCAAGTCCTTTTCGTCAGGGCTGTTTTCAATCCACTGTCCACCCAGCCTGTACTTGTGCATCGGATTGCCCCAGCCCACATGCAGGACCTTGCACTTGGCCTTGTTGAACTTCATGAGGTTTGCACAGGCCTACATCTCAAGCCTGTCCAGGTCCCTCTGGATGGCATTCCTTCCCTCCAGTGTGTTGACTCCTCCACACAGCTTGGTGTCATTGGCAAACTTGCTGAAGGTGCACTAAATCCCAACATCCACGTTACCATCAAAGATGTTAAATAGTACTGGTCCCAGTACCAACCACTGAGGAATACGACTTGTCACTGCTCGCCACTTGGACATGGAGCCACTGACCACAACTCTTTGAGTGCGACCAGCCAGCCAGAAGCAAAGGAGATGTGCATAATGCAAAGGAGACCCTTGACTGAGTAGACACCTGGCGTGAAACAAAGGAGGTGTTTGCGGTGACTCTCCAGGTATAGGTCAAAGAGGATGCAACACTGATGATGTTGTGATGAGGTTTGTTACAGCCCACCTGACTAAGATGATGTCTCTGAGGCTGTGTACAGATAATTAGCAGGAATTCCCTGATCACACGCATTGGTTCATACAGAGGATTTTGGCCACATGACATCTGCTGAAAAGGATTCTTAAAGTCACTGTAGAAGTGTCTAGAGGGCACCGCTTATGGTTTCCTAATGCAAACGCTAGAGGGACCAGCCAAGGAAATACTCTATTTGACCTGAAACTCAATGAGGAAGAAATGGTTGTGAATGTGATCACAGATGGCAGTTTGAGTTGCAGAGATTGGGAGAAGACTGATATCGAGATTTGGAGAAAGGCTGAGAGGGTAAGCCATGGACTTGGACTCTAAACTTCAGAAGAGCAGATTTTAGCCTATTTAGAAAATTGCTGGGACAAGGGGCACCCAGAATAGCTACCTGACTTTCAAAGAAAACTTGGAGCTCTGGAGTAAACCACCCTTTCATGCAGGAAGACCAGGAATTTAAACCAAAGGCCAGAACAACTAGGCAAAGATCTTCTTAAAGAAACGCGAGAAGATATAATACAGGAAGTGAAAACAAGGACAGGAAACAAAGGAAGACTGTAAATGGATTGCTTATGCTGTTAAGTATAAAAATCACAAAGATTAAACCCTGATTAGAGCTAAAACTGGTTAGGGACATAAAAGATAAGAAGAAGGGTTCTTACAAGTATGCTAGTATCAGAAAGAAGTTCACAGAAAATAAATGCTGCTGAATGGGAGAAACAATTGACAGATGATATGGAAAATGCTGAATTATTTAATGCCTTTTTCATAGCCTTTGCAGGCAAAGCCTATTTTTTAACTTCTGCATGCGTCAGCCTGGTTTTGGAAAGAGGTAGACAGGAGATCAACAAGTTAGGGACAAGTTAAAGAAGTTGGACTTACTCAAGTATAGGATACCAGATCAAAGTCACCTGTAGGAGCTGAAGGAACTGGATGAAGTGAGCACAAGGCTACTATCATCTATTAAAATCACAGTAATCAGGAAAGGTCCTCAACTGGAAAAAGGCAAAAATTACATCCATCTGAAGACGAACCCTAGGGGAACTCTAAAGCAGGCAGTCTCACCTTAGGCACTGGAAAAATCACAGATAACATTAATTTGGAATTCAATTCCAAACACATGGAGGACAAGGCAGTCAACAGGAACAATACACACAGATTTGCCAAGGGCAAATCATGCTCCACCAGCCTTAATGACTTCCGTGATGACACATGGGATCAGCACTGGTGTCCCTTCATCAGGGACCTGGATGATGACACAGAATGCAAACTCAACAAATTCCTGGATGATGTTTTGTTAAGAGGAGTGACTGACATAATGAATGGCAAAAATTCAAGCCAGCAGGGTCCCGGGAAATTTATGGATTGCATCAAGAGAAGCCTTACAAAGTTTAACAGGCAGAAGGATCAAGTTCTGCACCTGGAGTGGAATAGCTGTGGTTGATGGAGACTGACTGGCTGAGCAGCAACTAGGCTAAAAGGACTTGAAGGTGATTGTTGACCACAAAGCCAACAACATGCTCATGCCCTGAGCTAGATGAACTTTGCAGAATGCTCAGCAGAGGACTACAATGATGGCAAGGGGCCTAAACCACATGGCTGACAAGGAGAGGTGGAGTGAGCTGTGTTGTTTTTAGTCTGGCAAAGATAAAGCTAAGGGCTGTACTTGAAGTACAGTTGCAAAATAGCAGAGCTAAACTCTTTGCAGCAGTAGCAGACAATATATGAGACTACAAAAGGGATAGTGGCCTCAAAGTGAGAGCTGGGCAGATCAGGTTGTATAAATTGAAAAACTTCTTCACAGTGCAGCACTACATCAGGATATCGATAGAAAGTGTGGATGCACCATCAGAGAAGGTTATGAAGACAAGACTTTTGTTGATGACCTCCAAAGGAAACTGGAACAGATTATATCCAGAAATCCCTTGTAACCAGCATTCTTCTCATTCCTTGGATTCTCTGTGGACACAGCTACCCTAAGTGCAAAACTTTTAAAGTTTGAAGTCAGAGGTTATATACCTGTTTTACCATTTATTAATTCACATTTCGCAGGCCTCAGTTCCAGGAACCTAATATTCAGTGTGACCTTTCCTCTTACCTTTCTCCACGTCACAATTTAGTTCTTTAGCTATGGGTCTTATAATACATTTTGAGTTCATTTGTGACTGCATTTTTCCAAAACAAATGGAATTTTCCTTCTTTTTTTACTTTTATAAAGATGTCACTTTTGCCACTCTAAGTTTTATCATTATTTACTTTCCTCTCTGCATACAATAAAAAAAACATGAAGAAATTTTAAATCTTGATTAGAACCTTGTTTTAATGTGAGCTGAGATCCTCTACACTGTCAGAAAAGTAAAAATTTTGCAAAGTAGAAACAGATTAATTATTTAGCGGTGATTTCATTCAGTTGAATTCATTTCATTCAAAACATCGTATTGTTAGTTCAAATGGAACAAAGCCATAACCAGGTATATGGAAACACTTCTGATCCATTCCCAAGATACTCTAAATTATCTTTTTCTTAGAAAAGTCTGTTTAAACAGCCTACAGCAGAGATAGTGCCTTTAGTTAGGTTTTCCACACAAATACCAAACATTTACTTTTCCACAAGATAAAATCAGTCCAACCTACATTAAACTAAGTCTGTTAACACAAGACCAATCTGCAATATCTGCTTCTCAGAGAAAAGAACGGGGCATATAATCAACAAGCAACAAATTCCCAACAGATGTATTTAGTTTTATAATGTCACAGATGTCAATTGTAGTTTGAAAAAAGAGGAACGAAAACAGCAGAGGCTTCTGTTAGCAATATGAAAGCAGATAGCCTTATAGAGAAACTGGAAAAAAAGCTAAGAACAGATAGATGAAAACCAGTTTTAAAACCAAATGTATTGTCTTGTTTCAGCAATAGTACCATGACTGCAACAGTGATACACACAGGAATAGTCAATATTTTACTTACTAAATTATAATAAATAGAAACTATTTACTGACTTTCTCAGCTACAACATTTTAAAAACACTTTCCTCTACAAAGAAAATCTTATTATAGAAATGTTTTTGCACAACCTATTCATTGCTATTGCAAAATCTCTATAAATGGAAACAAATAATAGGTCAAATCAAATAAATTGTTACATTCCATATTACATACAGATTTTGGTTCATTTTAGAATCTTATCTGGTCTACTCATTAAAATTAGTTTCAAAAGATTTAAATGCTGTTGGCTAGGTCTTCTGGTGAGACTCATTTTAATTGTGAATAATTATGACAAAATAAAGTGCCTAAGTAAAGTTTTCATTGTAAATAACAACTTTTTCATATGCCCAACTGCTGTCAGTTTGGTGTAAGCATATAAAAATTCCCTAGTTATTCAAATGCAAGCAATTCAAAGGAAGTTTGTCCAATCAATGTGGGTTTTAGAAGTAAATTATAAGCTCCTTATTCTGATAATGCAGATGGTTTTCATTCACAACTTACTATGCAACTGCATTTATCAGTTGAGTACATTTATTCCAGTGATAAAACTAAGGAAATAAATAACCACACATTTACTTTAAAGAAATATATAATCAGCACTAGTCAACAGATTGTAAGTTATGTTAATAAAGGAACATTTTACTTTCTGAAGCATGCATCTCTTTGCTGAGCATTATTTTTCTTAATTACCACATATGCCTATTAGAACGTCAGTACCTAAACATCAATGCAACAGATTAATGAGCTAATATATTGATGGATTTTTAATCATGACAGAACTTTCAGAACACTGTCCCTTACTTGTCTCAAGACTTTTTTGTTGTGTTTTCCCTATAAACATTCTTGGATAGTTTTGTCATATTTGTTTGAGCAATAAGGGTGCCTCTATAAAGAACACAGTAAACAATACCAAAAAAAAAAGATTTTTCTGCTCAAGTGTTTCATCTTATGTAAATTGCATAGCTGGGCCACAAAAGCAGCTGCCAGTGATCAAAAGCACGCATGTAGAAACACATCTTCATGATACTCTCCCTGACACCAATGGGTCATGGTTGAGCCAAAACTTAAATCATTTAATTTAGTAGCTCTCAAGGAATATTTTTGCTTTGCTTCTCACAGACACTGCTGAGTCCCATAAACTTTGAGCATATGCAATGTGTTAACTGAAAGAGTTCCACAGTTTTCCCCCATCACTTAAATAACCATATTTTTTGTTGGTTTTGATCTTGCAAACGGCTAGCTTTGTTTGATGTCCCCTACCACAGCACACTTGATGCCACTCATGATTTTATTGCTCTCCATTGTACTTCTCTTTCACACCTCTCTTTTGAGCAGAAGAATCATTGGCTGCTGTCAGTCCTCAGACAGAATCTAATCCTACCATTTGACTACCTTTGTCACACATTCTCTGAAGCTTTTCCAAATTGATTACTTTTTTTTCCTGATGAGGATCAGAACTGCACATAGTATTTAAAAAGTTAAATATCATGGCCTACCACAGATCTATTGATTGATACAATGATATTAACTTATTTTCTCTGTTACTTTCCTAATATTTCTTAACTTCATACTTGAATTTTTGTGACCTTGTAAGCACAGGATCAACATTTTCATAGAAATATTTAACTGCTAAATATCAAGATAAGGGGAATATGTGAAATAAAAATTGGTTTTTATATTGATCATTTTACATTGACCTTCAATGAATTTCATGATTTTAATAACCAGTTATTCAGGCCACTCATATTTAATACCTTTAATAACTTAGTATGGTCAGCAAATTTACCAAACACCTGTTCACTACTGTTCCTGCATGTTCACATATTCGCATATATTTTGAGAAGCGTGGATCCCAGTACACGTACCATGGAGCTTCACTTGTGGCCTCTTTCCTTTGTGAAAACTGACCATAAAAAATCCCTTTTCTCTCATATTTTCTTTTTTTTTTTATGAATGCAGGAACTTCCCTCTTAGCCAGCTGCACTGTTTCTTCTATTTCCCTTAGCCAGTTGCAGTGTTTGTTTCCTGCAGTGTTTGATGACATTGACACTGTTAAATACCTTCTATTTCTTTAAAAAAAAAAAGTGTTACTACAGTTTTGACTGATTTGCCCAGTACTGACTTAATGGTCTATGCGCTCAACCTCCCTCAAATTCACTTTAAAACTGACAACATATTTGCAACCTCACGTCTCAAAAGCTATCAAAATATTTTTAAACAATGAATTTCACAGCATTTTTATTATTTCACCTGTGGTTTTATAAATCTTAGATGTATGCCATCTGGTCTTGATATGTTCTCCATTTTGTTTTGTACCACCTTATACTGACAAAGTATGATGTCAGATGATTTCCCCCATAAAGAAAAAGTAATGCATGAGGATCTACCAAAACCATTCTATAGCAAAAGCAGAATTAAAATGTTAAGACAATTTATTTCCTGTAACTTCTTCTAATTGCTTCTGTTTTCCTTGGTTATCTCTTGTAGTATAGACTGTCTGCCAGACTTCCTGCTGCTGCTATTGTAGAAATAGAATTTTTTAACTTTTATGTTTCTTGCAACTATTTTGGTTAACAAATCTCTTACGTATCTTGCAATTGTTTCGAGTTGCTTTGCTGTGGATATTTTTTTAAATTTATGTTTAGTGTCAAGACATTTACAATCCTTACACTTTCTTTAAAAGTCTTCAGCTATCTGAAGGATATTTTCTTGCTCTCAGCAGTCTCTGATACCATGCTGCTTAACCATGTGGGCTCCCTTTTGCCCTTTCTCAAGCCTTTCTTGCTAAGCAGGATGTATTTGCTCTCTGCCTTCAACACAGTATCCTAAATAGTCTCTGTGCCATCTGCCATTATTTAACTCTCTTAGTGATCCCTTCCAGATTCTTCCTTACTAGAGTCCTTGTTTAAAATTGCCCTTTCTGCAGTTGAGTACAATTGTGTGGAGGTTTCTTGGCTTCTGCAGCCCTGCAGGATATTAAATCTAGAGAGAGATTCAGCTGAAGTATTTTGAACAACATCCACCTGGTTTTTGCTTCTTTGGTCATGGGATCTTGAACGATCCAGTCCATAGAAATCACTAATTTAGTCTCAGCAGCCCTCTAAGGAAACTTACAGTAATATATGTAAGTGTTACTCTGTTCAATCTAATTTTCTTTGTGAGAATCAGTCTTGTCCTTCCAACTCATTCCTACAGTTTTCACCCAGTACATGTGTCATCTCAAACCACATGCTCTACTTCACCTATTGCCTTTTCCCCACTCTTTAGCTAGACTCACTTGTGATCTCAATTTAAATGTCGACCCTTCTTTACCACCTCCTGTAATCAAAAGTTCTCCTTGGTTCCTCTTAAGGATAAACCTTCTCTTTACACCATTTTTGCAGTTATACATGAAAATACTCCCTTTTAGCCACTTTGTAACTCAGGGAAGGTCACTGCAGAGATCATGGTCTGCTGTGCCAATGCTGTAAAACACCCTTTCTGGACACTTGTTAAATAAATCAGTCTCAAACACACAAAGGGATAATGGTACTTAAAATCCGTCAACAGAAATGGACCTTTTCCTCCCAGCCACTCCATAAGTTAAGCCTACAACTTCTTTCCCAACATCCTTTAAATTTTGCCCTAGAAGCCCTAGGCTCCTTTTCTTCTGTCACAGACATCCAGAGGGTCTATGTTCCCCGACTCCTCCTCACTGCTGGCTAGCAGATGGTCCTGACACCAGATAACAGAATCGCAGAATCACAGAATGGTAGGGGTTAGAAGGGACCTCTGGAGATCATCTAGTTCAACTCCCCTGCCAGAGCAGGTTCATCTGGAGCAGGTTGCACAGGATGGCATCCAGGTGGGTTTTGAATGGTTCCAGAGTTGGAGAACCCACTGCCTTTCTGGGCAGCCTGTTCCAGTGCTCTGCCACCCTCAAAGTAGTTGCATCTCATGTTTAGATGGAACTACCTATGTTAATAATATGTGCTACCTCATAAGTGGCACATTCCTGTAAAGCTGTCCCCTGATGGGCTCTGGGTCTGCCAGATGCCTGAGTCACAGTTTTCCACCTTCAGCAGG